>NC_046169.1:13682524-13982524 GCF_011064425.1 Rattus rattus | reverse complement strand
TCAAGTGCTGCTGTTTGCTTGGCTGACTCTGTACTCCTGGGGATTCTCCTATCTTAACCTCCCATCCGAACACTAGGATTACAGATGGACTAGTGTGTCTGCTTTATGGGTTCTGGGATCCACCCTGGCATGCACAAGCCTGTGTGGTCAGCTTTGTTTATGTTCATGTTTTGGAGCAAACAGATGACAGAACTTTTGATTAGGTACTAAGAAAAACTATGTCTTTTGTTACAATCAAAATGGGACTGCCAGCCCTGTGTCTGAACTTGTTAACCCTCTAACGCCTGGTCCTCTTCTGTCTTTTGCAGCATGGTCTGAGCCGGTGAACATGGACTTTTCTCGGCTGCACACATACACCCCACCCCAGTGTGTGCCAGAGAACACTGGCTATACCTACGCACTCAGGTGAGTGAGTGCTCTGGTGGGGGGGGGTAGCGCACACGGCCTCAGGGCGCACAGTCACATAGCACTGAGCTCTCCACAGCTTATAAATGATCATGAAGGCTGCGAGTGGCTCCTAGAGCTATAGACTTCTGAGTCACCTCTTCCAGTGACTCAGGTGTTAGTCACTGAGTGACTCACTGTTTCAGGCTCCACCCTGTGGCCTCGATTGGAAGCAAGCCAGTTAGTGTGGCCAGTGTTTTGTCACTTGCTTTAATAGTTTGAGCATCCACCAGACCCTGCACTGTCTTTGGACGGCCAAATTCTAGGATCATGCTCGAGACAGGATGTCTGGGTCCTTTGAGCCTCACTAGCTGCGTGTGTGACCGCTCTGCTTGCCGCTCTGTTCCTTCCTAGTTTGCCTTCTCCAAGCTGTCCTGTATGCCAAGGAGAGTCAGTTGTACTACTAGGTTAGGGCATGCCTGGCAGGTCGAAACCTTTGGGTGCCCAGCAAGATGTGAGAGGCCCATGAGTTGTATGCGTTGAGTCATTGTCCACTGGCTTCATTTATAAGGGTAAATCCACAAGAAAACCTAAAGGAAATCAGGAAACATCTAAAGATAATACTGCGCGTGCGTGCACCTTATGTGTGGGCATGTATGCGAGTGTGCAGGTGTGTGTGTGTGTGTGTGTGTGTGTGTGTGTAGGCTAGAGATAGACAAGTGGGTAGCTTTATTCCTACCTTTTTATTCATGCGAGGTCTCACTGAACTCCTAGTTCACTGTGCTTGGCTAGTCTAGGTAGCCTATTTGTTCCTGGGATCTCTACTTTCTGAGCACTGGGATTATGAGCAGGCTGCCATGGCTTTGTGACGGGCGGACGACGCATTGAAGCGCCCTTTTCTCCTGATTGAGACAGCAGTAGGTAACTGTGCTGTGTGACTGCTCTGCTTTCTATTCCCATCCTCGGTCTGTCCCTTGCTGGGCTCAGTCTTCAGATTGGTCATCCCCACTTAGCCACATAGCCCAGGATGGCCTCACTCAAACTCCCAATTATGTGTTAGCCAGGAGCCTGTAGTATGTCAGAAGTAAATGAGTGGCCAGCTCAGGTGACTTCCCCGAGCCTGTCTGGGAACATAGAAACAGTTATTCTTGGTGACTTATTTTTAGCCTTTATGACCTATTTTAAGTACAGTGCTAAAGAATCCATGTGGCCCGGGAGACCTGAGCTTGACTGCCCTAAGGTTTGCTGCATTTGCTCAATTAAGTTTGTGAGGCCTGTGGTGGCAAAGTGTTAGGTGTGTAGATTGGAGTCCAACTGAGGATTTTAATCCTTATCGATATGCTTAAAGTATACAGGACTGAGTAGGCCAGACCAGTCTAGGAACAATGAGGTGGGTGGGTGGTCAGTGAGAGCCATTAGTACTATTCCCAGCCTTACTTTTGACTCTTTGGAGTAGGTAGGATTGACAGTCACGAGAGACATATGGCTGTGGGTAACTTGGTTCCAAAAGTCAGTGAGCATGGCCATAGGCCATGAGCAGCAGGGGTCAGGCGTAAGAGCAGGGTTGGGACGGTGAAGCTGGACTGGCAGAGATGCTGGGAAGGCCCAGCAGGAGACAGTCAGCCTAGGCACAGCTATGGCACAGGGCGTCTGTGGATATAGCTCCAGGCTTCTGGTCCCAGCTCTTCTGAAGGCTTAGGGTCCCCAGCCAGATGCTCAGTGTAGCAGGAGGGAGAGCAGCTGTACCCTGCTTCCCTCCAGTAACATCTGCTAACCCGTTCCAGCACTGCTTCAGCAGCTTTCATATCTTACTTCTCAGCTATCCGAGTGCCTGTCTACACACTCCATGGCTCTAAAATGTCTTTCTCTTAGAAAGTGCCATGCACCATGAGATTTTGGAGTTCTATTTTGCATCAGTTCTGTTTTGTACCAGCTCCATTTTGCCACTGCATTGGCTGTCTGTTGCCTCTACTGATTTACTCTGAATACTAGTCAGAATAGCAGTTTTGATGGGATGGTAACATAGGCCTTTAACCTGAACACCCAAGAGACACAGGTAGGTGGAGTTCTGTCTGAGGCTAGCCTGGCCTATAGAAAGTTCCAGCGTAATTCAGACCCTATCTCCAATAAGTAAATAAATAATAAATAAATAATAAAAAAAAATTTCAAAAGGTTCACAGATCCTTCTTGTGTTTATAGTGAATTTTTTCAAAAGAGGATCTTCACCCTGTGTTTGGAAAGCTGCTTTCTTTCTTAAGTCTGTGACTATTTCCTGTAAAGTGGTGTTAGATCTAGCATGCTGAGCACGTACTGTTTCTGTATGTATACACTTCTCTGTTTTCATATTTGTATGTGAACGCAGATAGGAAGAGAAGGTGTATGTGCATGGTGTGGTGTATTGAGGCCAAGTGTCAGCCGCAGGAGTCATCTACCTTGTGTTTTGATACAGGATCCTAACCTAAGACTCACTGATTGAGGTAGGCTGGCTGGCAGGGATCTGCTTGGTGCTGGGGTTACAATCACAGGCTACCCATAATTTTTTTTTTTTTTTTTTTGTGGGTGCTGGAGATTGAACTCAAGTCCTGCCACTTGTGTTCCAAGCACTTTACTAACTGGTTCATCTCTGCAGCTGTTGATTTTGTTGTTTGAGAGAGGATCTCACGGGCCTGGTGCTCAAGTTCGGTTTTGTATCATTACACTGGCCCCCTCCACTGGCATGGCTCCATGCCCAGTGCTGTGATGGAGTCTTGTGTCATTGTCTAGAGAAGAATTGAGGCTCCTCTTGGAGAATCGAGGTGGCTCGTGTTGTTCTTTGACCCACCTGTTGTCAGCCCAGTCAGCTGCTCACAAGGGTCACAGCAGCTGTTGATGGCCTTTGCCTCCCTCGGAGAGGAAACCTCTCCCAGAAGCCCTCTGGCCCCGAACTGTATGCTCTGTAGACACTGCTTTTTCTCCTCTGGCAGCAGGGAGGAGGCCGCCTACAGGACATGAGATGGCTGCAGTGAGCCAGCCTCAGTGTGCCTGGGAGCCAGGTGGCTGCAGCAGGCCAAATACATAGAAAGCCAAGAGTGGTGGGATTGAACAGAGTCAGCTGCTTGATGCCAAGGCCCTCAGGGAGGAGCTGGTCTGGTGGAGTAGGACATGATGTGGCCAAGTATGCTCACTACTTTTCACTTCGAGCCCTGATGAGAGTCTGGATGCTGGTAAGATCTCCAAGAGAGCCTAAGGTGTGGAAAGTGAAGGACATGACTAAGAAGAAAGGGTCCCAGGAGGTTAGGAGGGACTCAGTACAGAGCACAGGACATGGCTGCAGGATGCTTGTCACTATGGCAGGAAGGAAGGGTGTGTGTCAGGCTTCCCCCTTTGAGGAACTCTGTTTGTGTGTTTGTGTCTGTCTGTCTGTCTGTGTCTGTAGCTGCCACTCAGTAGATTAGAGACTTGTCTGGACCTCCTCCCCTCCCCCCATCTTTCTCAATGTAAAATTTAATCTTTTTTCCTAAAAAGCAAGTTCTTGGAGAGTGGGTCTATAAGAGAACCAAACTGTTTGTTTTCTCAGGATGGTCTTCGTGATTGATCATTAGGGTCTGTGTGTCTTCATCTCCCACTTTGGTTTCCCTGTGCTGGATGGAACCTGTAAACACAGCTACTAAAAATGCTTCAGGACTTGGGAGTTGATGCTGCCTGGAGTGGATGCAGGGCCCCTCCTGCATCTGGCTCTGGGCATCCTTATCTGTGGAAACCATGCGTAGGGGTAAGGGACAGCTGGGTAGTCGGTGACACACTAAACTATAGTCCCTATAGAACTGAGGATGCAGCAGGTAAACAACAGAGACCTGGGAACTGTCACGTCCAGTTCTGCATTCGGAGGTCAGTAGGGTGGCTTTCTTCCTTCCCTTTTGTGAGTCAGTCCCAGACACTACTGCCCTATCAAGACTGTGAGTCTTTATTTCCCAGCACACAGAGAAAGTGGGAGAACTATTATCTAGATAGTTTTTGAGCTTACGTGTTTTATAGAGACTTACGTGAGTTTTTTTTCAGCACAGTGTGTCAGCCTTATCATCAATGGGGAAAATATGGACAGAAGCCTTTGAGGAGGGTGTAGTTTGGCTCAGTTTTGCAGGTCTCGGGCCCTAGTCCTTGGCTCTGCTGATCCTGGACCATGGGACATGTGACAGAGCTGAGTTGCTTATATCACTGATGAACTAGAACCGGGACGTGGGAATCACTGGAGACCAAGGGTAGTTCTGAAAGGCACAGTCTCAGTGACTCCTTCTTCTAGTCAGGCCTACCTGTGGTTTCCGGAATGCTCCAAATCAATGCCTGCAGCTGTAGACGAGACATTTACCACACAACCTGTGGTGTCATTTCATATCCAGACTGCAGTAAGCACTGGGAAGGGGCAGCTTCTGTTTTCTGGGTTCCGTGTGGGAGACCTCTCCTCTCTTGCTGGACGGTCTGGTCCTGTGCATACAGAATGGCAGGAGACAGCCTGTTCTCCTCCCACCACACCACAGAGTCAAACACTCGCTGAGCCGTGAGGATCCCTTACCCAGCAGCTAAATCTGAGGGTGAGTGTGCGCTGAGGAATGGGAGCAGAGACGGTGCTCACCTTAGTCACGTTCTGTCGCTCTGAAGAGACACAGTGACCAAGCAGCTCTCATAAGTAAGTGAAGGCTTTTAGTCAGAGACTTGCTTACAGTGTCGGGGGCCTGGCCCATTCTTGTGCCAGGAAGCATGGCAGCATGCAGGCACACATGGCACTGCAGAAGTAGTTGGGAGTTCCATGTCCTAGTGGGCAGACAGTGGGCAGAGGAGCACTGGCCTGTTGTGGGCCTTTGAAAGCCTAAAGCCCACTTTTCAGTCACACTTCTTCAAGACCACACCCACTCCAACAAAGCCATCCTCCTAATCCTTCTCCAAGAGTCCCACTCCCTGGTGTCAAACGTTGTAATATGAGTCTGTAGAGGCCATTCTTATTCAAACTATCACAGCGCTGGTCTATATCTGCAAGATTAATTCTGATGTAAAATGTAATCTTTGTAAACTAAAGCCATAATTGTACAAAATGCTTTGCTAGAAGGAAGTTGTCTGATTATAGGGTTCATTGAAACTAGCTAGCTAGTGTTTTCATTAAACACATGCTGTCAACTCCTGTCTTATCCTGACCTTGAGCTGGTACACCAGAGTATCCTAAAGGTCAAACCTGTGAAGCCACGTGTACCGCTTTCTGAGTGGTCTGACTAGTGGCGCTTACCAGCCTGGCTTGGTGATCTATCTGTAAGGTCTTATATCACCCAGACCCTTGAGAGCCCTCGTGTTAGCAGGCATGCGGCTAGAAAGCCACTGGCTCCGCATGGCTGCTAGGGCTGCCCATAAAGCAGCGCTCCCAAGGGCATCTGTTGTTCCCTGCCCACCTTGTTGCTCCTCTTATGTTCTCCTGATGTGTCCAGCTGATTCTCCCCCCTCTCCCTGCTGCCTCACACTTACCTGTCGTCACTCTTATCATGGTAGCTTCTCCTCCAGGGTCACTGGTTTCCTTGTGTCTTTTTTTTTTTTTTTTTTTTTCTTTTTTTTTTTCGAGCTGGGGACCGAACCCAGGGCCTTGCGCTTCCTAGGTAAGCGCTCTACCACTGAGCTAAATCCCAGCCCCTTCCTTGTGTCTTGATGAAGATGGGTACTGCTGATGGGGTTAGCACAGTCTTACCCTAGGGGTATCTGAGTGGGCAGCCAGCTGGCTTCTGGCCTCAACGAACCGGGTACCACACAGAGTGGTGGTGCATCATTCTATCCACTGTACTGGCTGGCAGCTGAGAGGGAGGCACCGGAAGTGACAGGCTTCTCCCTGGCTCAGAGAGATCTTATCTTAATCTAGCTTCAGTTCATGAAATGTGTGTTCTGGGGCTTTCCATTTTCATCTCAAGAACATGCTGCTGAATTCACTCTTAGTCTCTGCAGTGTCACTGTCTTGTTAGTTGTCCCATCCGACCGGTGTCTGCTTATAAGGGTGCTCTGATTTTACCATTCCCTGTGGTTAGGGATTCTAACAGTCTTGGCCTGCCCTAAACAACTGTTCTCAGAGGAAGTCCCAGGCCTACCTGTCTGGGGTCTGCAGGTGAAGAGGGTTGGCAAAAGCAGATACCTACCCTTACAGTGCAATGAAGTTAGCACTCAGGAGTGTTGCAGCTCCTTGCCTGGCCACCAGTGCTTCCTCCAGCCATGTCTTCCTCCAGTTCTAGTTATTCTTCGGATGCTCTGGATTTTGAGACTGAACACAGATTGGAACCTGTATTTGACTCTCCAAGGATGTCCCGCCGTAGCTTGCGCCTGATCACAACAACAGCTGCATACAGCAGTGGGGACGGCCAGACTGTTGACACTCACATCAGCACCAGCAGGGCCACCCCAGCCAAGGGGAGAGAAACCAGGTGAGCATTATATCGCTTGTCTTCATAGCTGTCAACCCCCCTGGCTTTTCAGATTATCAAACCAAGCTCTTCCCCTGAAGTTGTTTATGCACACATATGCAGATCTGCCCTGTGAACTGACTGAACTTTGTTCTGGAATGCTCGAAGTATCTGCTGTCTACCTGAAGAGTAGAGCTGATGGTGATGTGTGTGAGATGGCAATGCAGATGCACTTCTCATGGTCACAGTCATAAGCCACCTCATCCTGGCATGAGCTGAGCCTCAGTGGCCTACGGAAGTAGGAAGTGGAGTCTTACTGGGTCCATGCTGCTGATCTGTCATAGCCAACTCAAGCCTGTCTGTACATGTGTTAGCTGCATGCCTGTGCATGCACAGTGACTGTCCAGTGCGTTTTGTCTCTGTTCCCTTCATGCCTCGTCTTCACCGTAGCTGCTGGCAGTAGTTCCCGCCGTCTGTGCCTTGTTGAGACGGAACAGAAGTGGCACTCTTTAGTTGGTTTTGCGCATATGAAACTTGCATTACCTTCGAGATTGTGGCACTTTGTTCACACTACCTGGGGCCCTGTGGTAGTGTGCCCCAGTCTGAGACGTGCAGGCTGTAAGGTAAAATGTCAGGCTATTGACTTGTAGTAGCTGACTCACAAGAACAGCGTGCTGTCAGGCCACCCAGAGGTGTGGAGGTGCCCGAAGCTACAGTTCCTTGGACTCGAGACCAGGGCAGTGACTGTGGTATATATTAGTACTGGCCCTCATCACACCAGTTTCCTGCAGGAGGTGGCTTGGGTGCCTTTGGCCTGTGTATACCCACTCAAATCACCTGATGCAAGATGTTTACATTTGGATTTTTGTTGTTTTGTTTGTTTTGAGACAGAGTCTTATCATAGCCAGGGCTGGCCAGAACTCACAGAGGTCTGCCTACCTCTGTCTCCTGATGGCTAGGGTTAAAGACAAGTGCCACCACATCCAGCTGTCATTTGTTTTGGGGCTGCTGGGTTGTGTGATGAGATTAAAGGCAGAAGTTCCTTCAGTTAGCCATCAGTTGCTAGGCTTGGTGACTGCTAGATGCAGAAGGTAATAGGGCTATTTGTGTGCATGCTGTTACTTGATCAGAAAGGGAGGTGGCATGGTCAAATGTATGGGCTTTAGCATCTGTTTAATTCCTGAGTCATTCTTTATTTTCAGGTTATTTCAAGTTTGAGCCAATGTTGGGTTGTCGGGCCCAGAATAGTCTGAAATTATTTTGTGTTTACAGTTTTAGAACAAGTTCTTGAACTCGAGCTTAAAAACAAAATTCCTTTTTTTAGATTAATGGATGTTTAGATTATATCAGACACAGCATAGGAAAATGACTTGTCTAAAAATGCCGTGTGTATTCTCTGGCACAAATTTTATGTTGGTAAAAGTCTAATGATGCTATATTTTCTAAGCAAAGTCTAAAAATGCATTTCTTCCTTGTAGGACAGTCAAACAGAGAAGTGCAAGCAAGCCAGCTTTTAGTATCAACCACCTGTCAGGGAAGGGCTTGTCCTCAAGCACAAGCCATGACAGCTCTTGCAGCCTGCGGAGTGCCACGGTGCTGCGGCATCCTGTGCTAGACGAGTCTCTGATTCGTGAGCAGACCAAAGTGGACCACTTCTGGGGTTAGTCTCTAGAGACAGATCATCCTCATCCCCAGTGTGGCTGTCCCTGCAGTTGTTCTGGGAGGGAGCCCAGTGAGGTCAGGGTCTCCAGGAGGGGTGTGGATGCTGCCTTCATTTGCTGCCTCTGTGGTGGCTTGGGTGAGGTGTTAGTACTGCTCACTTAAACTGATTAAGCAGGCAGTAGTCCTGCGGCCATTCTTAACATGGCATACTTAAATTTGGTATGAAAATCCTGGTATGTTCTAGAAAGCACTAAGCAACTAGACAGATACTTTTGAGTCATTAGAAAATACTTAGTGTAAGTTAGTCATGACTGTATATTCCTATAATTCAAACACCCAGGATGTGGAGGCAGGAGAATCAGAAGTTCAAGCCAATCCTGAGCTATGTAGTGAGTTCAAGGCAAGCCTGAGCTCTAGAAGACCCTTCCTCAAAAAAACAAAGGACTTGCTGTAAAGCAGTCAGTGTTGGAAGGCAAGAGGCTGTGCCAGACTCAGATATAGAGCCATCTGAACCCTCAAGGTGACAATGCCATGTCACCAAGGCTGTGCACACAGACACACAGCTCTTCTGCTAAGAGCCACAGAGCTGCCTGCTAAGGTCACCTATGCTCTGGGTGCCCTGCTGGGGGAGTTGGGAGAGCCAACTTAGTTCTTGGAGTCCTGATGCTCAGTCAGGGAGCTTGTCTTGGGCCTGGGGCCATGCATGCTATAAGTTAAAAGCCCAGAAGCACCAGACAATGGTAGTGCACACCTACAATCTCAGCTCTCAGGAGGCAGAGACAGAAAGAACTCTGAGTTCGAAGCCAGCCTGGTCTACAGAGTGAGTTCCAGGACAGCCAGGGCTACACATAGAAGAAATACTGTCTCAAAAAACTTTAAAAAAAAAAATTTATATATATATATATATATATATATATATATATATATATATATTCATTCCATAAAACTAGCTAGATCTAGGTCTTCCCCTTTTCTGTCCTTGAGGGCCAGAATGCGTTGGAGTGCAGGGCTCTTCCGTGCCACTGCCTTTGGGTGACAGGAATACAGAGCATCTTAGGAATAGACCCCAATAATGCCACAGCGTAGCACTGGCCTATCATTGGGCACAGTTGGTGGGGTTGGTTGTATTTCACAGTGTAATGTGTGTGTGTGTGTGTTTCAGGTCTCGATGATGATGGCGACCTTAAAGGTAATTACTTTGGGACTTTGTACACTTTTTAAACTAGAAGCCATTGCTAGGCAGTCCATAGATAGTGATCAACAGCTTTCATTGCCCTTTTGCAACCTCAGGTGGAAATAAAGCTGCCACTCAGGGAAATGGTGAACTGGCAGCAGAGGTGGCGAGCAGCAACGGATACACCTGCCGTGACTGCAGGATGCTCTCAGCTCGGACAGACGCTCTCACAGCCCACTCTGCCGTCCACGGGCCCACCTCAAGGGTTTACTCCAGAGATAGGACTCTCAGACCCCGTAAGTCTGCTTCTGTAGTTAGTAAAAAGGTGGCTCTGGCTTGTTCTTTCCTGGTGAATCTGACTGTGGCCGAGGGTGTGGCCCCTGGTTTAGTGTTTGCTAGCTCTGTGCTCCATTCCCAGCACAGGTCCTGGTGTCTGGCACTGTTTGCCTCACAGTTGAACTCGGTATTCTCACAGAGTCAAATAGGCCCAAATTAGCTCTGTCCTACTTGTCACTTCCCAGTCTGTGGCTCTGTGGTTAATATTTTTGTACCTGGAAGTAGTTCCGATTTGGTAAATTTGGACTTTACATGAAAAAAAGAACGTTCCTACTTCTGTGGCTTCTAACTCGGGTGCTTCTCTGTGTCACCCAGACAGCCCAGATACTCGGGTAGCTGTAGCACCAGCAGTCGTGCCGCTGAGAGTGAGGGCCCTGGTGTGATGCTTTGAGACAGAGGTTCCCTGGGAGGGCAACTTAGAGCCTGGCATCTGGGGAGTGGCATCTGGGACATAATAGAGGTGGGCGCCAACATCTTGTCCTTTCTACCAGATACAGAGGCTATCACAAGAGGCTGAATGGGCAGGTTGGTTTGGACTGCTTGAACTTTCTCCTAAACACTGAGAACAGCCATAGCCCCTCTGTGTTCCAGGCACGATGCTGGGCCTTCCCCTCCATGAGTGTCATGGGAAGGCCAAGAGCAGGCACTGAAAATTGAGTCCTTATTGCTCATGTCTAGTTTCTTCTGTTTCTGCAGTCCTGCTCTTCTGTCCAAGGCTTCGTCAGCACTTTAACATTAATGTCACACAGGGAGACATAGAAAGGGAAGAGACAGGTGACTGGACCAAGTGATAGTGCTTCTCCTCATCTATGGGAGTGTGAGAGCCACAGTAAACTTGGTGCCTCCCTCTGGCCTTGCATTACTGCACTCTCACTGGGTCAGGGCTCATCCCAGATGGCACCAACAGCTTCCTTTGCACAGCTGAGAGACAGGGCAGGGGTTGAGCTGTACAGGTATCCCTGTCCCCACACTGCCCTGGAGCTTTGCTATACTGTTCCAGTCAGTGCCAGGCGGTGCTGCTGTGCGCTCTTTAGTTCAGCCCTCCAGCAGCTTCTGCTTCCACTTGACGAGACAAAACTTGTAACAGAAAGACCACGGTGTGGCCCAGCAGTGCAGCCTGTGCACTGAGCTGTGCGGCTTTAAGAGTTTGTATGCTAATTGAGATTATTTTGGTGCCTGTACTGTGTGCTGTTTCAGTATAAAGATATGCTCCTACCTACCTTCGATAAAGGTTGGCCCGCCTTGCCATCCATGCAGCAAACAAGGGTTCCTTTCCTTCTTTTACTTTTTGGTCCTGGGTATTGAGCCCAATGCCTTGCACCTGCCAAACACATGCTCTGCCACATGGCTCCAGCCTTGACACCCTCCTACCCTTGCAAACTCAACAAGTTTTTTCTTGCTCACATCTTGCCAGTGCGGTGAATGTCTGATTATCTAGGAGACCACCAAGCAGGTCTCTAGCAGTCCCTCCAGGCTGTGAGGGCCTGTGCACAGGTGGCCGTGGGAGCCTCTTGACCTTGGGCAAACTGCCCAGCTTTGTGATTTTGCAGTACAGCACTCCGATTGGAAAATAGCTCTTTCACTATTATTTTGACCAAAAAAAAAAAAAAAAAAAAAAACCAAAAACCAAAAAAAGCCAAGATTAATAATAATAATATTTATTACTACTTTACACGTATGTGTGTTTTGCCTGCATGTTTGTGTATCATGTGTGTGCAGTGCCCTGCAAAGGTCAAAAAAGGTTGAATCCCCTGGGACTGGAATTATGGGTGGCTATGAGCCACCATGTGGGTGTTGGGAACTGATCTGGATCCTCTGGAAGGGTTTCTTCCTCCTGAGCTGTTTCTCTAGCCCTCTTCTGAAATTTCAAAGTTATAGTATTTTCTTTCAAATCACACCACTCAGACTTCACTGATAAATGGTGGCCTGCTATTCAAGTTCTGAACATACTGAGCATGTCTGGGCTCGGGAGAAAGCAGAAGAAGCACTTCACGGGCCATGGGTCTCCAGTGCCCCACAGATGCCCAAGAGATGGCCAGCAGCTGCCGTTCCCACTGTGCTCCACACTCTGCCAGGAAGCCACTTTCCAACAACAGTTTTGAAGACATGGTTTACAGCATTTCTCTCCACATGCTAGGTTCACAGAAAAGTCTTCTGGAGCCCAGCATGGCAGGAGCAGGGAGCCTTCAGTGTGTGCCTCCTTGGCTCGGCATCCTCACGGGGTGGGACTCGAGGTGCTCAGCTGCTGTGCCAGAGCCTGAGATCTCAGTTATGGAGAGGCCACCACAGCACTTCCTCTACATCTCCAACGGGCTCACCGGTGGATGTTCTTCTCAGCCGGTCTCTTCCCGAGTATCCAGTTTTAAAATGCTTTGCAACTTGGCTTTTCTTAAAAGTTTGACCATCTGGTTTGTTGGGTAAACAAATCCGTGGGAAGAAGTGACGCGTGTTCATGGTTTTCCACTAGGCGGTGCGTCCTTTTACCTGGATAGGACTCTGTGGCTGGCCAAGTACACCTCCTCCTCCTTTGCGTCATTCATAGTTCAACTTTTTCAAGTGGTTTTAATGAAGCTCAATTTTGAATCAGAAACTTACAAATTGAAAGGCTATGAATCCAGAGCTTATGAATCACAGAGCTATGAGACAAAGAGCCATGAGTCAGAAGGTATTTAAATGTTTTTTTTTTCTCCTTTCTCCACTGAATCATGCTTTCAAGGTGGAGAAAGCCCTGCTTCTTCTGAGGCTCTTTTGCATCTCCTGCAGGCTCCATGCTGCTCTCTCAGCTGTTTTCTGTGGCTCTTCCTCCCGTGGGAGCTTGTCAAGTGTTGGTGTAGCCTGTTAAAGTTCAGCTTCGTGAAAATTGGTCAGGATTTAGGCTTTAGAATCTTATTATTGTATGCACAGGTACTCGTGGAGATCAGAGGACAACCTTGCGAAGTTGTTTCTCTCTTTCAGATTTGAGTGGCTTTAAAAAAAAGTAGGCATGGGGTATGGAGGGCTGCCTCAGCAATTAAGAACACTTGTTGCTCCTGTGGAGAACCTGAGCTTGGGTCCCACACCCACACTGGAGGCTTATACCCTCCTGTAACTCCAGTATGAGGATCTGAGACCCTCTTCTGGTCTTTGGGAACCCTAACCCTAACCTGCATGAATGTGTGCATATACAAGTACACATAATTAAAAATTTAGGTAAAAATAAAAAAGGTTAATGAGCTCAACTTTTAACTTTAAGCAAAACCAGTTCATTTGCATGCCAGTTGGACCCCCACTTGAGAAAACCTTTAGGTAAGCCTGTCTTCCCTCGTGATGGCTAATGCATATTAACAGCCTGCAGCTTTCTGGTCTTCCTGTTGCCTGTGCTCACCTGTGTGGTGGGAGCCATCAGCATCTCTGACACTCCTGAGGCATGGTCTCTGGTCACACCGGCTTTATAGGGCATCTGGCCCTCAAGCTGACTGTGAGCTTCCTAAGCCCCTTCTGCGTGTGTTGCAGCCCATCTCGGTCACTGTGGGAGGATGACTGCCGGAGAACTTTCCAGAGTGGACGGGGAGTCCCTGTGTGAGTACAGCTTCCTCTTTCAAGATGGTGCTGGTCTTGGAGGGCCCAGTCCCATCGTAATACTGGGCCTCCAGCCATGCAGAAAGAACAGCCCACCCTAGCTTATGGCTTCACTGACATGGCTGGTCTGGCTGCCACCAGCTCTCAGTACTGGAAGGGAGTCATCCCCAGACCATGCCTGCTGTGATTTAGGGCGATAGTTTCTGAGGTTCTCGAACATTCTGTGCAGTATTCTGATTGAGATTTGCATATTAACCTGTCACTCCACTCCTTGTCACCACACCACAGGTGATGACTGTAAGGGGAAGAAGCACCTTGAGACACACACAACCACCCACTCGCAACTGTCCCAGCCACACAGGGCGGCAGGGGCCATGGGGCGCCTCTGCACCTACACAGGTTATATCTTGTACCTTGTTCTGTTTGTTCTTGCTGAAAGCGCTGATGTGTTTGTTTGGTTTATTTGCACTGCCAGTGTCACGGAGAAGGTAAAAGAATAGCTGTGAAGGAGAGATGGGTTCCATGGTTAAGAGCACTGACTGCTCTTCCAGAGGTCCTGAGTTCAATTCCCAGCAACCACATGGTGGTTCACAGTCATCTGCAATGGGATCTGATTCCCTCTTCTGGTGTGTCTGAGGACAGCTACAGTGTACTCATGCATAAAATAAATTTAAAGCAAAACCAAAACCCAACAGCTATGGTTTACAATACAGAGAAACAGCTGGGCATGTTGACATAGGCCTGGGGTCCCAGCACTCTGGGGGCCAAGGCAAGAGGACTGTATGCACTCAAGGCCAGCATAGGCTATGCAGTGGGACCCTATCTCAACAGCAGTAGGAGAAACAATGCACAGAGTCTCTTTAGAGGACTTTGTGAACTTAACTTAGTATGGGCTCACTGACACTTGTGTTAACCAGTGCTCTTATAGTAACTTCCAGCCCCAGGAAGTGCCCACAGAGTTCTTCCCAACCATGCCTGTATCTATAACATGCCATTTGGGAACGGCCCTAGGTCAGCATTTTTTGTTTTGTTTTTGTTTGGTTTGGTTTTTAAACTGAGTTTCAGCTTGAGTTGTCTCAGCTTAAGGCAGAGGCAAGAGAATCACTACAAATTTATGGCCAGCTTACTCTATATACATAGTGAATTTCATGTCAGCCAGAACTAGAGCAAAATCCTGTCTCAAAAGATCTGCCTCATAAACAGGAGTGGTAGAATAAAGACAAAGCGATGCTCCATTTAAGAAGTCTTTGGGGCTGCATTGATGACGCCATAGTTAAGACCACTGGCTCTTCCGGAGAACCCAGGTTCCATTCCCAGCACCTCCATTGTAGGTCACAGCTGTCTGTAACTCTAGTTCTGGGGGATCCCATGTTCTTTCTGGCCTTCACAGGTGCCAAGCCTACCATATGTACAGGCACATGCAGGCAAAAGTTATAAAACAAAAATGGAAATAATTTAAAAGATTTTTAATCCTCCGTAAGCCACACCCCTTGTTATCTGTTATGTTAAAATAATTTGATAGCTATGGGGTTAAAACACATTAAGTGAGAGCCTGCAGCAGTCAGGCGGTGGTGGCCACACGCCTTTAATCCCAACACTTGGGAGGCAGAGGCAGGTGGATCCCTGAGTGTGAGGCCAGCCTGGCCTACATAGTTAGTTCCAGGATAGCTAGGGCTACACAGAGAAACCATGTCTGTCAGCAATCACTCAAAAAAAAAAAAAAAAAAAAAAAAAAACAGAAAAGTTGATTTAAAAAACCACGTGGGGGTTGGGGATTTAGCTCAGTGGTAGAGCAAGCGCAAGGCCCTGGGTTCGGTCCTCAGCTCTGAAAAAAAAAAAAAAAAACCATGTGGTTAGTAGCATATACCTACAGTTACTTAAATGGGAGCCAGCATGAGAAAATGGTAGGTTTTCTGTCCTGTGTAATAAATGCCCATCCATTAACGCTTATCCAGTGGTGCTAAACTTTTGTTTTGTTTTGTTTTGTTTTTGGTGGGGGCTGGGGTGCGTGGGTTGGGTTTAAGTTTTGCTTTTTCAAGTTCTCTGTGTAGCTCTGACTATCTAGGAACTCTGTAGACAAGGTTGGCCTCCTCAGAGATCCACCTGCCTCTGTCTCCCAAGTGCTAGGATTGAATGTGCGCACCACCACTGCCCCAACAACTTGAGTATCTTACTGCCTTCCCACTGTGAATACGTCAGGCACCACCCATCTGCATTCAGGAGCACCTTCTAGGCCCCCTGAGAGTGTGTGGTGAAGAGGTACCTGCCTCTCTGTAAGAAGTGGAGGTTGAGCGAGTGTGGTACGTGCCTAATCTCAGTACTTGGAACTTGGGAAGTAGAGGCGAGTGGATCTCCTGTGAATTCTTGACTAGCCTGGTCTATATAGTGTGTTCTAGGATAGTCAGGCAACATAGTGGGACCAAATCTCAACAGCCTCCTTTCTCCCCCCCGCCCCAAAAAAAACCCCACAGTAAGTCAAGTATGGTGGCTTGTGCACTTGGGAGGCTGGAAAACTGTTAAATTTGGCTGTGCCCTGAGTTCAAAGCCAACCTGGGATATGGGCAGCCTTGTTTCAAATCAAAGAATGTACAAGAGGGCATCTAAGTGAGGACAGCAAGGTTTTCTCAAAAGGTTTGAGTGTCCTGCAGGAGAGAGTTTGGGCAGAGTACACTGGTAGCCTTGTCACTCTGCTGTCAGGACGTGCTGACCATACAGTCTGTCTGACAGTGCCCTCTGCCGTGTCTTCTCTGCCGCAGGTGACCTCTTGGTTCGAGCACTGCGCAGGACCAGAGCTGCTGGGTGGTCTGTGGCCGAGGCCATGTGGTCGGTGCTCTGGCTGGCTGTCACTGCTCCAGGTGGTTATGTGGCTTCTGTGTTAGTGCTCTCACAGAGTTTGGGGCAGCGATAAGCAGTGTACAGGACCATTGGAGCTTCATGCTAGGTCCTGTATGACACGCTTGCTTCTGCCTCAGGTGCATGGCATCTTGTGTCGGGTGTGTGGGCCTCAACCTGAGCTGCATGGTTCCATCGTCCATCCTGTGTGTAGCTGGTACTGCTCACTCTCCTGCCCTGGAGACTAATCTTAGAGTCACTGTCCCTCCAACAAACCTGCCCGTGGCTTGCCAGAGACATCCACCTACGGCATTCTAAAGCATGTTTCCTCAGAATACTTGCTCTCTTCTCTTGTAGGGAAGGCAGCCTCTGGAACCTTCTGGTGGCTAGGGAGTGGCTGGTACCAATTTGTTACTTTGATTTCCTGGCTGAATGTGTTTCTTCTTACCAGGTAAGGAACTGAGTATGGAGATCTCATGTCAGTGTTGGGGGCTGCTGTGTCAAGGTCGGGGTGACGTCAGCACTGGCGCCCATAGTTGCATGGGGTGGTAAGCAGCTACACCGTATCAGTTGTAGGTAGCTCTGTGCTGGCTCAGGTTACATTTGCAGTGTCTGCATCAATATATGGTCAAACGTTTACAACAAACCTTCGAGTTTTTGTTTTTAAAATTAACGGAGGTGGAAACGGCAACTGCCATTGTTCAGTACCTGGATGAGTGTAAAAGCATCCAGATGGAGGGCCCAGTCAAATCCCATGCTCACACCCTAGTCTAGAGCAGTTCTCTGGGCACCAGCTTCCCAAGGTGGGTGCTGTCCCTAGGACAGGGCCTCAGGCTCTCTGCGTTTTTCTTGTGGTACAAGATAGCACCTCTCAGGTGGCCAGGCTTTCTGAGTAAGACTTCAGCAGAGGGGTTGGTATGTGCACAGGTGCGCAGTACAGCTCGCCACCACTGTCTTTCTAAAGTTAACAGTTTCCTCTGTTCCCAGGTGCCTTCGAAATATTTGCAAGGTTTTTGTCTTGCTGCTCCCACTCCTACTTTTATTAGGTAAGACATGGCATGGTGACCTTTGGAGACTAGCACGTGGCCACAGTGAAACAAAAGCTCTGAATACACTGGGGCACCTCTACATTTGCTTACAGCCGTCTTTCTTCCCCAGGTGCTGGTTTCTCCTTGTGGGGCCAGGGCAACTTCTTCTCACTCCTACCGATGTTGAATTGGACGGCCATGCAGCCAGCGCAGAGGGTGGACGATCCCAAGGACGTGCACAGACCCGGCCCTCTTTCCCCGAGTCCACCTCTCAAGGTAACCAGCAAGAGACAGAGGTCTTGGTGACACCATGAGCATGTGTGTTCTTGAAAGCTTTTCATGCCACTTTCAACAGGCAGTCTTGGACCCTGCCTTAGGGGAAAAGTGTTTTTGAGCACACTTTGACTTTCTAGGCTGGACTAGAACTCAGAGATCTATCTACCTGTCTCTGACTCCTAAGTGCTGGGATTAAAGGCATACACCATGTATGGCCCTTAAAATGTAAATAAAATAAATACATGTTTATGTATATATATAGAAAACATTATATAAAAATAAGTAACTATATGTGTAGATATGTGTATATTAAACACCACAAGTTTTCTAACTTTTCAGATGCAGAATTCGATTATATAATCTACTTGATTATGAGTTTGAACACAACATGAGAGTAGAAAGAATGAACCACAGACCCATCTGTGCTAGAGTGTCCCTCTGGTTTTGACTTCAGCCTCCTGGTTTCATCTCAGGTTGATCCCATGGCTTCCCAGTGGCCTCAGGAGAGTGATATGGGGCAGAAGATAGCCTCTTTGAGTGCACAGTGCCACAACCATGATGAGAGACTCGCAGAGCTGACAGTCCTGCTTCAGAAACTCCAGATACGGGTAGACCAAGTGGATGACGGCAGGGAAGGGCTGTCACTGTGGGTCAAGGATATGGTTGGACAGCACCTGCAGGAGATTGGCTCCATAGAACCACCTGATGCTAAGGTAAGGCCCAGACACTCCTTTGTACCGGTTGTGCACATTGTTCCTAGCCCATATGGTGACTCTTGAGTGCACTTCTTGCCATGTGATAAACACCACCTGGCACAAGGAGGCAGAAAGGGAAGAACAGACCAGGACAAGATCTGTCCTTTGGGCACATCCCTGGTGCCTTAGTACCTCCATCAAAATCCTTTAAGCGTTGTTACCCACGCCCATGCCCAGTGGTGTCAGCAGGTGACGAGCCCATCTGTGGCCTGCTTTCTGGGTGGTGTGGAGCCCTTTTAATCCAGTCACCTCAGTGATTGGGTCTAGCAGGCTGAGGACCAAGCCTTCAACATAAGCCTTTTGAGGTGACATTTCCTATCCACAGTATAACACAAATCTTTTTTTTTTTTTTTTTTTTTTGGTGTGGGGCTGGGAATAGAATTAATCCAGGGCCTTGTGCATGCTAGGCAAGTGCCCCTGGAAAGAAATCTGTTTCACTTGCTGCTTTTGTTAACTATGGCCTTAATGAGCCCAGAAAGGTTGGGCTAGAGCTGAAAATCCTCCTGCCTCAGCCTCCTGAAGGCTGGGATGACAGCTTGGCACCATCATCCTGTCCCTAGTCACCTTCCTAATCACACATGATGAGACCGTATTGTGGTGGTGCTTTTGGATGTTGCCAGTGAGTGTGGGCATACCATGTATTTCGTGTGGGTAACAGATGATGGAGGGAATGAGTGGGCCCTGGCTCTTTGGATATAGGGTTTTGTTTTAGAACTTTGAAGATCACAGAGCCCAGTGGATCTATGGGTTCATGTGAATTGATTTACTTCCTATTAGAGGAAGCTGCTGGTATGATTTCTTTTGGGTTTGAGACCTCCAGCCAGAGATAGATAGGGTGTGACTAGGCCCTTAAGATGCTACACCACCCTGTGACCATAGTGAGAATTACTGGCTTGTCCTGATGACATGTACGTGATGTACTCTCAGCCATTTGTTCTGTATTCATTCTCAGACTGACTTCCTGACTTTACACCATGACCATGAAGTGCGTCTCTCCAGTTTGGAAGATGTTCTTAGAAAACTGACCGAAAAATCTGAGGTATTTGTTCTTTTAGTGTGTGTGTGTGTCTGTGTCTGTGTGTTTGTTTATACATGCGTGGGAGTGCACACATGGAGACAAATGAGGGATCCTGCCCTGTCACTCTACCTTTTTCCTTTGAAACAAGGTCTTTTACTGTGCCTTTTTTGTCCACCCCTTGGAGCACTGGGTCACTGGCATGTGTACAGCCACACTAAGCTTTTTCTGCGAAGGCTGGGGTTTTGAACTTAGATCCTTATGCTTGCACAGCAAATGCTTTTACCCACCGAACCTCTCCCCAGCCATGCAGTATTTGTACCTGACTTTATAACTGGAGTCCTATGTGTGTACACATGCTTAGGAGTGGGTGGGTGAAGCCAAGGCCTCATGCTGGCTAGGCAAGAGCAACACATGCACCATAGTGCCTGTGGAAGTCAGAGACAGCTCAGCAGAGTCATTTCTCATCTTTCACTCTGTGTCCTGGCATTGAACTCAGATCATCAAACTTGGTACAAGTACCTTCACCCACTGAGCCCTCTCACGAGCTCAAACCAGTTTTTTAAAATAAAGATCGACTGGAATCCAATATTCTTCAAAGCCTGTAGCCAGAGGGCCTTGCTGTTGGTCCGTACAACTGGAAAAGCTGTCTTGTGGTTTTGTTTTCTGGGCATTTCAACTCTGTTGCTTAACTGCAAGCCTGACGAAACAGAAGTGGCCGTGCTGGCTTTAAAATCCAGTCACCTCCTGCTCAGGAATCCCTATGAGCCCCTGATATCACTCAGCCTCCACCAAAAAGTATAAACTATGTTTTACATAAACTCAGCATGAGTGGGAGAGTGTCCCTATCGTGTGCTGGTAAACTGGGTATTGCTGTAGGCCTCCCCTGCCAACCATGTGGACCTTAGCATCCTTAGGGCACAGGACTGAGCTGGGCATGGCAGATGCTTGTGTGCTCACTGAACTGAAGCATGATTTGCTGAGTCAAAGTAAGCAGATTAGCTCATGGTCTCTTGGGACCAGCATCTACTTCCTGATTATTGGTGTCAGGAAAGTTCAGCTGAGCAGGAAGAGAGGGGCCTCAATCAGGGGACCCAGAACACACTTGACCTGAATGAACACTCTGACTCTGGGTCAGAGGGAGACCCAGCCATACTCACCATGTTTCCTTTGCTCAGGCATTTAGAAGCTGAGACTTGCCATTTATTATGTGAAGTTTTAAGTTACTCGGACATGATTTATGAACTCAGTCATAACTGTTTACAAAGTATCCCCCACTTCCAGGCTATCCAGAAGGAGCTGGAAGAAACCAAGCTGAGAGCAGGCAGGTAGGTGACCGCAGGGAGCTCTGACTTGCCTCCCATGCTACTCTGATCATTTGGGTGCTCATTCGCTATTTATTGGGTGCTAAGGCTCAGTCGTCATTTGCCCCCTGAAGACACCAGCCTTTGGATATCTTTCTGGGAATTCTCTCGGGCCGTGCAATAGAGGCCCTGAAATTAGGACTTTCTTTAGACAGTACATGGTTAGGTCTCTGCTTGGCCATGAGGAGCCACCTGTGTCCTTGGGGGACTCCCTCTGCCAGGAGCCTCTCTGTCCCTGGCTTCGTTGGCTCCATCAGTGTCTAAGCAGACATACATTTAGGCACAGCCCAGCTGTGGTGCCCAGCAGCCATGCATCTTCTCGTGGCTGCCGCACTTTCCACACCTAAGGCTGTGGTCCTCGTGCCCAGCATTGCATCTTCTGTGCACACTCTGGGAGTGCATGTAGTTGGGATGGTGGCCTTTGTAGTTGCTGAGGTAGATGTGGCTGCGTAGCAGCACTTTGCTGGCTGACGGGCTCTCTGCGTGTGGGATGGGGCAGGGGGGAGTGTGGTGCACTTCGTTCTTCCCAGACCTAGTTTCAGTGAACACTGACTTGGTATGTGTAGATGCAGAGCATTTATCTGGAGAGAACTGTTCCTGCTGGGCTTGTTAGCATCTCTCGCAAAGCAGCGTTCGTGGGTCTCTCACAGCCTCTCCCCAAAGTCAGGAATCATATACCCTGAAATCACCTTCCATTCCACTGTCTGGCCCATGAGCTGCAGAATCAGCCTCAAAGCCCTGGGGAGACATTGGTAATTTTGAGGACATAGACATGCTGCTTCATTTAGGGTTGAGTCTTCCCCTGAGGGCATCTAGGCCCTGACCCCGCCCCCCTCCCTGGTTGATGTCTTCCAGCAGGGATGAAGAGCAGCCCCTCCTTGACCGTGTGCAGCACCTAGAACTGGAACTGAACCTGCTGAAGTCACAGCTGTCGGACTGGCAGCATCTGAGGAGCAGCTGTGAGCAGGTAAGTGCCGGTGTTAGGAGACTGCTACTGTGAAAAGAAGAGGTCACCTGGTTGTGTCAAAGTTCATTGTGGTTGCCTTCAAAACTTTTTTTATATGTGTGTTTGGATGAGCAGACAGGTACAGGAACATGAACAGAAATCAGAAGAAGCCATCAGGGGTCAATTCCCATCTTTTAGAGCCCATTTCCTGGGAGGCAGGGTCTGTTCTTGAGGCTGGAAACCAGCAGGCCCTAGAATTCAGTCTTATTGTCTGCTCCCTCAGAGCTGGGGTTATAGGCAATTGTGGGGACACGGCTTGTCATGTGGTGATGGGTCTGTGTTCCGGTCCTCAATAAAGAGCTCTTCTCCTTTTTTTTTTTTTTTTTTTCCGGAGCTGGGGACCGAACCCAGAGCCTTGTGCTTGCTAGGCAAGCGCTCTACCACTGAGCTAAATCCCCAACCCCAATAAAGAGCTCTTCTCCACTGAGCCACCTCTCCAGCCCCACCTTTTTTTTTTTTTTTTTTTTTTTTTTCGTCTAGCATTCTGAGAGGCAGAGGCAGGTGGACTTCAACCTGGTCTACAGAGCTGAGTTTCAGGACAGCCAGGGCTACACAGAGAAATCCTGCCTCGGGGTGGGGGTGTGGGGATAACTTGGGAGAG
This sequence comes from Rattus rattus, assembly GCF_011064425.1. NCBI lineage: Eukaryota > Metazoa > Chordata > Mammalia > Rodentia > Muridae > Rattus > Rattus rattus. Next base: position 13,960,129 of record NC_046169.1, on the reverse strand, counting down.
TTGATTCTCTCCTTCCACCATGCGGATGCTGAGAATCAAGCTCAGGTGGTCTGACCTAGTGTCAGGTACCGTTACCTACTGAGTTTTTCACCGTTGTTTAGTTATATATTAGGTTTATGACAAGGGGATGGGAACGGAGTGGCACAGACCTTCAATCCCAGCACTGGGAAGGCAGAGGCAGGCAAATTTCTCTGAATTCCAGGCCAGCCTGGTCTTTTTTTTTTTTTTTTTTTTGGAGCTGGGGACCAAACCTAGGGCCTTGCGCTTGCTAGGCAAGCGCCTACCACTGAGCTAAATCCCAACCCCTAGGCCAGCCTGGTCTTACAGAGTGAATTCTAGGTCAGGATAGCCAGGGCTACACACAGAAACCCTATCTAGAAGCTGCCCCCAACCCCCCAAAAAAGTATTTGCATATTTTTATGGTGCTTGGAGATGAGGCTGGAGTCTAAACAGGCCAGGTGAATGCTCTGTGACCAAACTGTGCTCCATTTATACTTGAGGGTTGCAGAAATTCTCAGGTCACACATTGATGACTCCTGACTGTCCCAAACCCAGCAGCATAGCACACTCACACCTGAGCTCACTCTGCCTGATCACACAGTACAACTGACACATGTTAGAGATTATGTGAGAGAGTGTGTATGTATGTGTTGTTCCTGTCCGTCCATCCCCAGTGCTTTGCCACTTGCCCATCCATGTTACAACATGCCACAAATGTTGCAAGGCTCATTATCCTGGGTCTATTGAATGTAAATAGGTATCCTCTTGGCAGGAGTCCTCACAAGCCATGTTCAGACCATAGATTAGAGAATTGATTGTAACATGTCTGGTAACTTATCTAGATAATGAGCTCAGAGACCAGGTAAGAGAGCTTGGTGGGGATAGCAGGGTGCATAGACAGGAGTCTGTCTCCTGTTCGCACTACACGTCCTGGGTGCTGGCAGGCTGGGAGTCTTTGCTAGTGTCTAATTACAGATGCACTCTCGGGTATTGTCTTTTGAAATGAATAGAGATGAGCAGGGATCAGGTAGTCTGATGGAGGAAGAGTGGAGTCTGAGGGAGGAAGAGTGTATAATGAGGCTGTTTGAGGGGTTGAAGGTGTGGAGCCCTGCCAGCTTTGCGGTAGGTAGATGCATTTCCTGGACTTTGCCCTGTGATTGTTTCGTTAGAGGCAAAAGAATTTTATACGTGGTAAGTAGGGACTCAGCCTCCTGACAGGCTAGCTCTCAAGCTGTTTATAAGGAGCCGTGAGGATGGCGGCCTGCCCATGCCTCAGCTGTGAGGCTGTGTGCTGGGAGCTGTTGAGTAGACTCAGTGGGGATCACAAAGCACACATCCCTTTTCTGTAGTTCACCGCGCAAACATCCTTCATGCAGCACTCCAGTTCATTCCTCGTCTGTTGAGAAGGTTCCAGCAGTTTGGGAATAATCTTGTTGAATGTGAAGGGGGCAGTTGTATTGCATTGCCCTGTCTTGCAGTTACTTCTGGAGGCTGTGTCCAGCAGTTGGCTCCTGCAGTGCCGCCGGCACACTTCTCATTCCTCCCTCCATCTCACCAGGCTGATGCCCGCATCCAGGAGACTGTGCAGCTCATGTTCTCTGAGGACCAGCCGGGTGGCTCCCTCGAGTGGCTGTTACAGAAGCTGTCTTCTCGGTTCGTGAGCAAGGATGAGCTGCAGGTGCTTTTGCATGACCTTGAGCTGAAACTGCTGCAGAATATCACACACCACATCACCGTCACAGGCCAGGCTCCGACATCCGAGGCCATTGTGTCTGCCATGAGTCAGGCAGGGATTTCAGGAATCACAGAAGCGGTAAGTGAACAGACAGGTTCAGCCTCCACCATAGACACTGGGTATGGGTGCCAGGCTAATACTTAGCCTTGCCCCAGATGAGGCATGACTGCTGTCATCACAGGAAAGCATTCCTTAGCTTTACACTCAGTGAATCCTTTTGTCCCAGGTCTTCCATATCCCTGCGTGTGATTATAAACTTCCAACTGTGTGCAGTTTCCCTTAGTTATCACGTCCTAACCCTGATATCCAGTGATGGTGACAGTGCTCAGGACACCCTGGCTCTTGTACCTGCTATGAACTGTCATGCCCCAGTGATGAGAGTCTGGCCCTGTGCTGCTCATTTACTGATGAAGTGTAGCATGGTGTGTTCCCCAAACATAGGCGTACAGGGTCCTGAGCCCTTGCAGCTTGTGTCATTAACACTCGTTTTCCTTCTGGACCACAGCAAGCACATATCATTGTGAACAATGCTCTGAGGCTGTACTCCCAAGACAAGACTGGGATGGTGGACTTTGCTCTGGAGTCTGGAGGTGAGTAACCAATAGAAGAAGTGAGCAGGAGCATGTAAGACCAGGCAGGAATCTGGGAGGGCCTACAGAAAGCTGCCACTCGTTCCCACTACCCTCATGGTTGCCTTGTGTAGCCCTGACTGGCCTGGGACTAGATCTGTAGACCAGGCTATCCTCAAACTCAGATAACCTTCTGCCTCTGCCTCCCACCAGGGAGGGAGTGTGGGGTGCCCGGTTGGGTGGAGGCATTGTTCCCCTAACTTAAGCAGCCTGTAACATGGATGGTCAGGAGCCTGGCTGCCATCACTGCTGGGCCCTCTACTACTAGTGTGGGAACAGCCAGTTTCATAGGGCTGGGCGGGGTTAGCTGGTTGCTTACTCTTCTCAAAGAACCTCCTGGTCTTTTTATTTTTAGATGATTTTAATTATATATTGTAAAATGAACTGATATCAGAAATTATATTTAGATGAGAGGCACTGACTGGCTCTTTGGTTTGGCAGCTGTCACTGTTCTGGGGCCATGTTGGAGCTTGTAGACTTGTGTCACCAGCTTAAATCCCCTGAGGCCCCAAGAGGTTGCCCCAACAGCTGTTCTTAGACTAGGGAGAGGGTGTTTAAGAAGCTTGGCTACTGTCCAGGAGCTCAGGTCTTCATCTGCAGCATCGGAACCATGCTGGCTGCCTGTTTTATTATGCACTGCCCCTCCTCTGCATGTCAGAGACGGCCCTGAAGCTTGACTGTGGTAGACTGGACCTGAGTGCTCCGAGCCAGGCTGGGACCCGTGTGTCTGAGAGACTTCTCAGATCCTTTCCCCCTCCTTTTTATGTTTTATATTGATTTCATGTTATGAGTGTTTTGCCTGCCTGTATGTATGTATGTACTACATGCATGCCTGGTAAATATAAAATGAGAAGACAGCAACAGATGCCCTGAAACTAGAACTATGGATTGTTCTGAGTCACTCTATGGAAGCTGGGAGCAAAACCCAGGTCCTTGACAATGCAACAAGTACTCTTTAACTGCAGAGCCATTTCTCCAGCCCTGACCTCTCAGTTCTTATTTCGTATTAGCACTAATGTCCTAGCTGCCTGCTCCTCTAAAAGGGCAGAATGTCTGTCCCCTCACTAGTCACTCCTTTTCCCAGGGTGTTTTGGCTAGTGGACATTTGTAACATTTGTGGCCTCTGTTGACTAGTTAGGTAGCCTCTGAAGGTTACTGTCCCCTTACACCAGTGCTTATGGGACTCTTGGCCCTTATTTAGGAAACCATGAACAAAACTTTGCTAGCCACCACCTCTCATAGTCACACACACAGCTGTGAAGGAGTCAGATGACCTGATATGAACGTAAACCCACTGAATTGTTGCGTGCTCTCTGCAGTGATTGGCTCCAGTGCTTACTTGGGGCTGTTGAGCTAAGAATAGAGGAAAATGGTGCTGGATATTTGTGTGTGAGGTGTGAGGCTGTGCTGAGTTCTTACGCAGAGTTCTGCCTGGTCATAGTATGTGTGCCAGCTCCAAAGGCATTGGGATGGTGTGTGTACATGTATGTGCACGCACGCATGGTATTTCTAAGAATTTATTTTATAGGTTTGGGTAGTTTTCTCTGCATGTATGTCTTTCTACAATGTGTGCCTTGTGCCCTTGGGGTTTAGAAAGGGGCAATTGGAACCCTTGGAACTGGAATTACAGGTGGTTGTGAGCCACCAGGTAGGTGCTAGGAACTATAGCCAAGTCCTCTGGAAAAGCAGCTAAGTGTTCTTAACCACAGAGTCATTTACTTATTTTTATGTTTTTAAATATCAGTTAAAATTAAATGCAGAGCTGGGGAGATGGCTTAGTGGTGAAGTGGGGACCAGTTCAGACTGAAAGCCCACATACATTCTGAGTAAGCAGAGCAGGCCTATAGTTCATTGGTGGATGGCAGAGACAAGATGCCAGAGCAAGCGAGTCTGGCCAAAATCTGTGAGCTCAGCTGAAACATTCTGCCTCAAAGAATAAGGTGGTGGGCAACGGAAGAAGACTGCCGTTGTCAGCTCTAGGCCTTTATCCTAACCCATCCCTGTACTCACACAGATGGGAAAAAAGGCCACTTTCTAACACGGAAAGAATAAGGCTGATGAAGGTTCTTTTTAGAGTAGAGCAGTTACTGTGAATAGCAGTGTGGGTAGAGGGAATGGGTTTGGGGTCCTGGAGAGATGGCTCACTGGATAAGAACATTGGCTGTTCTTCTAGAGGACCAGCATCCATATGGTAGCTTACAGTATCTGTAAGTCCAGTTCCCAGGATCCAGTTCTCGCTTCTGTGGGCATTGGGCATGTATGTGGTACACAGACATTAATACAAGCAAACCACCCCACACACATAATTTAAAAACAAACAAAAACCCCACTGTAAGCCTCCAGGTCTCACTTCCCAGCATGCTGCAGTCAGGTGTGATTCAAGTATCTCTGTGTTCCAGGTGGCAGCATCCTAAGCACTCGGTGCTCTGAGACCTATGAGACCAAGACGGCACTGCTGAGCCTGTTCGGGGTCCCACTGTGGTACTTCTCACAGTCCCCTCGAGTGGTGATCCAGGTGAGCTGCTGTCCACAGGGCCCTGCATTTCTTAGCCCCCCATGAAGGTAAAACAGCCATTCAGAATTGGTAGGACCCTAGCACTTAGTGTGCAGCCTCCCCGGAAGGGCACCAGGTTTACTGGACAGGCACTCATGCAGCCTTTCCATCTGATTTGAGACCCAGGTGGGGTGAGGCTTCCTGGTCCTGCTGCTCAGTTCATGTGTCTTGACTACAAAGAGGAGAGTTGGAAGGGAGCATCATAGGAGGGCCACAAGAGCCATGCTGGTTGCTTCCTGCCTGTCTGTCATGGGCGCTAGCTTAGCTGAGAACAGCCACTGTGTCCCCATCTATGGGACATCTGCCTAATCTGCACTGCTGCTTCCCTGCAGCTTGCCTCTCAGGTGAAAAGGAAAATTTGAATGGCCAGTACTTTTCTATGAAGCCCCCAGTGAGTCTCTCTTTGACCTGTATACACAAGGCTCAGACTTCAGGCACTGGAGTTTTATCAGCAGACCTAAGACTGAGACCCCAGTGCAAGAGCCCACCCTGCTTTCACTGTCCAGCCTGGACTCCAGCTCCCTATGTAATCACAGATGACCTTGAACTCCTTATGCCAGGATCTCTATCTGTATTGGTGTCCATGATCGTCTGTGTAGTCCAAAAGTGAAATGGAAAATGCCAGAAATTTAGGAAGGTCATAATGTATGGCATACATTGTCATAATGTATGGCAATGAAAGAACATTGTACCAAGGTTTGGAACTAGAGAAAAACTAAGGGATCTATCACTTCGAAATGTGTTTGTTGAGTAGTGCTGATGGGTGACAGTGTGGCCCTAGTAATCATAACTGTGGACTAGTCTGAAGTGCTCCCTGCTCCAAGTCAAGCTTGACTAACAGATCCGGGCTTTTGTGTGTATCATTCACCTGGATATGGGCAATGTTGTAATTTTTATTTTATTTTTCTCAAAAACTGGGAAGATTGGGTTTTCAGCTTTTCATTTATGCTCATGGAAAATTAAAGGGCTCCTCATAGGTGTGCCTGGTATTCAGCATGGTATAGACAGGTCTCTGCTGTGCACTGCACTCTGCTGCATAGGCACATGGGGCCACTGTGGCACAACTCTCCACCCCTGTGCTTTATCTGGAATTCATTGTGCCCATCCTGTGAGCCAGACTTGGTTCTGGTGACCAGTCCTGTCCCAGCCTGAGTCATACTGTTCTCTCCCCTAGCCCGACATCTACCCGGGGAATTGCTGGGCATTTAAGGGTTCCCAGGGGTACCTGGTAGTTCGCTTGTCCATGAAGATCTACCCAACCACGTTCACCATGGAGCACATTCCAAAGACGCTGTCACCGACTGGTAACATCTCCAGTGCCCCCAGAGACTTTGCAGTCTATGTGAGTACAACACTGCTGACATCCTGGAAATGGCTCTCTCCTCTCCACCCTTAGGGCATTTCCTTTATCCAGAGGGTAATGAGTTCAGATTACCTCCTAGGAAACCCTTGTTCCAATCCTCTTTATCCTTCTAAGTCAGCATCACAGAATGCCATACTGCAGCAGTGATACTGATAACAGATCAAGTGAGACACTTAACGTGGGCATTGTGTTCATCATTTTCACCTGTCCATTAGCTCTGACAACAGCTGAGAGAAAACACTTTTTTTTTTTTTTTTTTTTTTTTTTTTTTTTTTTTTTTTGCCATGCATTTTAGGCAGGGGCTCTACCACGGAGTCACGCCCCAGCCCTCACTGGGGGATTCTAGGCAGGGCTCTACCACTGAGCCACGCCCCAGTCCCTCACTGGGGGATTCTAGGCAGGGGCTCTACCACTGAGCCACGCCCCAGTCCCTCACTGGGGGGGATTCTAGGCAGGGCTCTACCACTGAGCCATGCCTCCAGTTCCTCACTAGTGAACCCTAGGTAAAAGCTCTACTGAGGTACAACCCCAGTCCTTGAGACATAGTTTATGCCCTTTAGTGGTTGTGCACAGTGCTTCACAGTGCTTTTGCTCTCTTTCCCGAAGCCACATTGACCTCCTACAGCTTCTGGAACTCATTACCTCCCTTGGTCATGTCTCACTGTCACAAAGTCCTGTTGTCACTCTGCATTAGTAGTTAATGCCCGCTAGTTGCCTTTGAAGCCCTTTCCTAATACAAAGTCCTTCACATCTCCTCTGATATATGTAGAACCCATTGTGTTAAGCATATCTACACTTAGATGTGGTAGCCTTAGGGATGGTCACTCTTGCCCACCCTGACAACCGTCTATCCACAGACTCACACTTCCTGCCTTGTCCCAGCCTATCTGCTGCTCACATCCCGTTTATGTCCCTTACTTGTAACACCCAGAATCTGCACAGGATTTCAAGGGCATCTGGGCTGTGAGAGTGCTAAGAGTGATCATATCATATCATCACAAGCTGGCCCTGTGTTGGCTAAGTACATAGTTTCCTAACGGGAGTAGTCATAGCTGCTCTTGAGTGATTGTGGGTTCCAGGGACAGTGTGCCTGTTCAGGGACACTCATCAGGTCTTTCTCAGGAGAGACAGCTTGTCACTCAGGGAAGCGGGGCTGGAATATGATTGGGGTTATCTTTGTGAAAACACATGGTCATTGCAGGGACTGGAAACCGAGTATCAGGAAGAGGGGCAGCCTCTGGGACGGTTCACCTATGACCAGGAAGGGGACTCACTCCAGATGTTCCACACACTGGTAAGCACAAGAATCCTTCCTCCCTTATTCATGCCTTTGTGTGGCAGGCATGTTGAGACACGAGGGTGATCAGCCCATGAGTCCCAACTGCTCGTGAGGCTTATCTGGGATATGGCTGTATCCTGTCACGTACCCCACAGGGTAAAGGGTTGGTGGTGGTAGGTGGTCTCTGACTGCTAACATGGAACAACTTATTCCCTCAACTTCAGGAAAGACCTGACCAAGGGTTCCAGATAGTAGAGCTCCGGGTTCTGTCCAACTGGGGCCACCCTGAGTACACTTGCCTCTACCGGTTCCGAGTCCACGGAGAGCCCATCCAGTAGAGCACTCCAGCCATGTACATGTCTGTATATACCAAGACGCCATAACACTGGAACTCATTGAGCAAGAGAGCACATGAGCATAGGACCTGTCAATCACCCTTCAATAAATGTATGATAGCCATGAGGACATGTTGAGTCCTCTGAGGCTGTGTGTGCGTGCTCAGAGCCCCAAAGCCTGGGAAGCTTTTTGAATTCATTTGAATGTATGGTTCTCGGACACTCCCTTTGATTTGGGGATTTGCTTCAATGCATAAAGTCAAGCAGATGGGCTGGCAAGTTTCCAGGCTCTTGACAGAGGCTGAGAGCTCTGCATTGGCCATCCTCTGGATGTCAGGAAGGCAAAAGTTCCATCTGCTAAACCCACATGTTTCTTTCAGGGAAAACTGTTGCTCTGTTCAGTCTGACCCCTTCCAGGTTTCCTGGTGGGGCGAGGCTGGGTATGTTGTGGATTGTCTGCTTTGAGCTGGGGTTCCCACGATTCCCCAGGGGGGTGGATTGGGCTTTCCAAAAGGGCAGTGGGGGTATACACACCATGAATGGTGCTCTTGGGTCTCAGCCAGGCCAGGCCATTCCGAGCAGATCACAGAATGGACAGGAACCTCTTGAGATGTGACCTCTGGTGTCCTCCAGCTCTGTTAGGCCCTGCCGAAGGGGGAACACTAAGGTGGTGCTAGTGGCTGCCCCTCTTGGTCTTTACCACCGCAGCACTTTGTGCTGCCCTTGGGTTTGCCTCTGCACCATCATCAGCCCTTCTCAACGACTCAAATTTGGTTATAATTAATATTTAATATGTAGACTTTTGTGAGCAGACTTTATAACATACATCATCTGGACACTTGAAGTGTTTAGATGTTTTATCTAAACAACTGTTAAGTTTTATTGGTTAGACAGCCTGGGCAGAATACAAGCTCACCTTCTGGGGCTCAGAGTTCTGGGATTTCGTGCATGTTGCAAGCAGTCCTTAAGACAGTGGCCCAAAATACATCCCACTCCATAGGGTTAGAGCCTCTGCCTGTGTGGCCAGGTTGTGCGATGTGCACACACTTTGCATACTCCGGGTTACATGCAGAAGTCAGAATTTCCTATATTAAACTAAATTGGGGAATTGGGGGTGGAGATATTTTGAATATTTATTTTTAAAAATGCAAGATAGGACTTTGTGCAATGTATTTTTGTAAATGCTTTTCAAAACACTTGTCTTTGGTAGTGCTTCTACTGCCTCCAAATTAAGATGCTATTGAGATGTTTAAATAAAAGAGTTAATTTTTAAAAGTGCATGTGCTATTTCAAGTGAATAATAAAAGTGTGTTTCTTTTCTCAGCTTGTCTTATCTCTGCCCATGTGAGTGGGGAGGGATTGCTAGGTCGTGTGCTTGAAGACTTCCTACTAAGTCTGGCAGGCACTGACTGCCACTGTCCTTCAAAGCCTCCATCCTCTTCCTGCTTAGAGGAATCTGATAGTCCAATCAGGCTCAAAGGAAGTAAGGCCAGAGGCTTTGGGTCTGGATGTGATCACAAGGCCCTGAGCTCAGCCTCCAGAGCCAGAACACCCTACTACTACAGCCTGCAAATATATTTTGGAGCATTTTTCATACCTTCTAGCAGCTCCGGCTCCTACCATATACATAGAAGTGTCACACTGATTTAAACATCCTCAGCTCGAAGGCATTCCTTTACTTTTCCCTCTCCCCCACGCCCCAAGACCAAGTTCCTCTGGTAACCCTGGTTCTTAGTCTTAGAGCTCACTGTATAGACCGGCTGCTCTCGAAGTCTGATCTGCTGGCCTCTGCCTCCTAAGTGTTGAGTCAACACCATGCACTTGTTTCTCTTTTAAAGAGGATCCTCTTACCAGGGCTTTGCTCTCTTGACTTGTGTACCTGCTGTCAGTTGGGATCTAAAAATCTTAGAGAACTCCAGCCAGGAGGGCAGTGCTCATCTTTAATCCCAGCACTCAGGAGGCAAAGGCAGGTGGATCGCTGTGAGTTCAAGACCAGACTAGTCTACGTAGCAAGTTTCAGAACACCCAGCCAGAGCAACATAACAGACCCTATCTAAGAGGGGAAATTTTTTTCAAAAAGAATTTATGATAAACTACTATGCTGTCCCATCCAGACAGCATGAACCACTCAGCCCTTTGTCACTAGGTGTCTGCATCATCAGGTAGACTGACCTGGCATTGTATTATATTGTGCCCAAGTGGTCCTTATGTGGCAGTACCCACAGAGCATCATCCGTATTCACAGAAGGGTGAGCATGGTATTGTCAGTGTTGGGAACAAGCAAAAGACATTTAATCTTAAGTACTGGCATCTTGTTTTCAGACTCCATATAATTATAGCAAGAAACTAAATTCAAGGTCCTAGGCCCTAGGGGAGCTGGGGACTTCCCATAGCTTAACAGCTTCTTTTCTAAGGAAATCGGTGTCTGAGTCTAGACACCTCAAGGACATCTTCATCTTGCTGGCATGTTTCCAGGCCTAGGAACCAGCCTATCCTGATCCAATGGAAACTCCGGTGTTCAAACCCTTATGTCAGATTATGATTAGTCAATGCTACAGCTCCCCCAGCTCCCCCGTACTCTGTAGTTACACTCAGCATAAAGCTGTACAACGTCCCTTCAGGATTGTAGTTCAGCTCCATCTGTTCTGCAGCCCTGGTCAATCAGTAGCTGCTTCATTACCCACATTGACCTGCTGTTTGAGTTATGTTGGGTTTATGTTGGATTTAAGCGGACCCCACAAGAGCTCATGTTTACAGACTTCTTAATCTGTTACCATGCTTTGGGCATGTACAAGGGTATGGCGCAGAAAATGCTAGTCCAGCTGGACTGGGTGCAGGCATAGAAATCTATGATAGGGAAGTTGAGGCAGAGAATCACAAGTTAAAGGGCCAGCTTAAGTAACATAGACCCTATCTCAAAGTAAAATGAAGGCTTGTGTAGCTGTTACTGGACAAAAATAGACACCCTGCACTTGATCTCCAGCATCCAAAACCCATTTTTTTAAGGATCTGTGTAGGGGTCTGTAACCTGAGTCTTGGATGCTGTCAGATGACAACTCTGATCATGGCCAGCACCCATCCCCGCTTCCCGCACCACCCCACCCCTCGCTGTCACCTGCTCCATCCACAACCGGGTCTTACAGGAGACATCACAGGTTCTAACCTGAGCATACTGCCCTGTGCCGGATGTCACTAAAGACTACTACGGCCTGGAGGGACACTCCCCGTGCAGGTGTACGGGAAGCCAAACGTCCTAAAATGTGTCTGGTTCATCTATGTGCTCAGGGTAATTTCAGGGGGCGTGAGAATTAGACACCTCATCGCTGCGTTTTTTGCCCCAGTTTACTTGCGCAGGCTACGTGGCTGGTTACGTGGTGCAGTGACGACTCTCCCCAGATCAGCGTGTAGTCCCTCCCAAGACTTCGGCCCGCCCACTCGCGTAGGGCTACCTCGGCCACGCCCATTCTCGCAGGACAACTAGCAAGTTCCTCCCGGGACGCGCCGTAGCCTGAGAACCCCACCCCGTGGGCTTTTCCTGGCTAGTGCTAGCAGGGTCCTTTGCAGACCCTTCAGGGGCGTGGCCTCGGGCGGCTAAGGCGATCCTGCTGGGCTCCGCCCCGATCACGTGCGGCCCGCGGCGCGCCCGCCCTCACGCGGTTCCTCGCGGCCACCGTAGAAGGAGTGCGGCAGCCGCAGGGACGGAAGCCGCGAGGCGCCGCCGACCGCGCCTGCGACAGCGTCAGCTCTGCGCGGAACGCCGGCCCATGGCGGCGGCGGCGGCGGCGGCGGCGATGGCAGAGCAGGAGGGCGCCCGCAACGGCGCCCGAAACCGTGGTGGCGTCCAGCGCGTGGAGGGCAAGCTGCGTGCCAGCGTCGAAAAGGGCGACTACTACGAGGCGCACCAGATGTACCGGACCCTCTTCTTCAGGTGGGCGCGGGTGGCGGCTTAGAACCAAGGCCCCGCCTCCGCTGTTGTTCATTGGCTGCGCCGCGGCGCCCCGCATCCTCATTGGTTCGTGCGGCTGCCTGTCGCGGATCGGGAGCGGGGGCGGCGGGCTTGTACTACTCGGCAGGGCCTCCCCTTCTCTGCCTGGTTTCCCCCTCCTCCTCTCTCGGCCTCGCCTTTCTAGGTCCCTACCTTACTATCTGAGCTGCCCTTCCCCTGTCCTTCCTTCCTTCCTTTTCCCAGGCCTCCTTCCCCAGCTAACTTCTTCTCAGGCCTTCTCTTCCCTGGGCCCAGTTTTATTACTAACCTCTCTACTCTTTCCTAGGCCTCCTCCCTCTTATAGGCCTCTCTTCCCGCCATTCCTACTCTATCCCACCCTCTTCCTCCCCTGGCCTCCCTCTCCCTGGAGGCTTCCGCTGGTTGTCCGGTCCTCTTATCAGAGTAGTTTCTTCTGGTCCTCCTTTCTGTAGCCAGTGATTGGAGTGGCACAGCAGGCTTAAGTGTGGTCAGATGCTGACACCGTGGGCCAGCCTGTGGCCATCTGTAGGGTTGCTTCCAGGTTCCTGCGTGTGTGCATCTGTCTGCTGATACTGCTGATGTGGTCTAATTCCCACTTAGACCTTTATTCCTGACTGCAGGACCGCAGCATTTCTGCTTCGTGTCCGTAGTGTGGGTTTGGCCGCTCCGCCCCTCAGACCTACCTTGTTTTAGGCCAGTTTTAGGCCTTCAGTAAGATGAGTAAAAAGTGGTTATCTTGTGACTACAGAGAGGTACAATGCCAGTAGCTCATTTTCATCAGCCCATCACTGTCACCTAGGGCCCACGTGCACTGTGGAACTCCTACAGTCACTCTCTCTCTCTCTAGCTTGATCCTGGCATGGTGTGTTCTGTGAGCTGCATGACAGTCGATGGCACGGTACACAGTGGCCTCATTGCCTTAAAGCCCTGTGCAGGGCTGAGAATCATATCAGTGCACTGGGAACCTTCTGGCTTATGGGTGATACTCGTTTACATTTGAGGACAATTCCCACTTCCCCACATTCCCAGAGTGGGCTTGGCAAGTAGCCAGGTGGACATAGGAGGGAGGGACATGTGGTTAAGACTGCCTCATGTGGTTGTTACCAAGCCATCAGGGAGCAGCCCTGCAGTATTTCCCCCCATAGCACTGCTCAGTTCAGGGGTTTGACAAGTGTGGGTTGAGCCTTGGTTTCAAAGACTTAACATTTGCTTTACCACTGGGCAGCCTGGATCAGGAGCAGGGGTTTAGTCGCCATCAATTTATGGAAACATTAGTCCTTCCTCTTAATCACAGGTTACCTGAAGGGCAGGCTCGGTGTGGAATTTTTCTGTATAGTAAACTAGACACAATAAATACAAACCAGTCTGGCCACATCTGGTTTTATCACAGTGTCCCTAGTGGCTTGCTTTTTTAAACTAATTGTATTGTTCGGCACTTGCTTTATCCTTTAGTTAAAATCAGTAGCCAAGCGTGGCGGCCCACACCTTTAATCCCAGCACTAAGGAGGTAGAAGCAAGTGATCTCCAAGTTGGAAGGCAGCCTGGTCTACAAAGTGAGGCCCAGGACAGCCAAGGCAGAGAAAGCCTGTCTTTTAAAAAAATAAAGTTAAGTTTTACATGTAGAAGTGACTATATAATGATTGATAAAGTAACTGGTTTTAGTTTCTAATTTTTATTTATTTATTTATTTATTTTGTCCTGCCCAGGACATCTCACGTGCTAGGCGAGGGACATTCCTCTTTTTTTTTCCCCCCACTTAAAATTTTGAGGCAGTGTGCCTTCAACCCAACCCCGGGCAGACCTAGAATTCTTGATCATACAGGTCCAACTTCCTAAGTATCGAGGATGACAAGCCTGTGACATGGCCAGCAGAGTGGTTAGTTTTTCTTGTGAGTTGAGCGGTCTGTCGCTGAACGGGATCAACCAATTGGCCCTAGCAGTTTTTGAAGGAAGAAACAAAGGATCAGACACAGCTTTGAACTACAAGGGCTCCTCTGTGTGGCAGGCCAGTCACTTGTCTATACTTCTGCAACACTAGGCGCAGATCCTGGCGTCTTATGTTTTTGCTTTGTTTTACTGGAACTCACTCTGCAAACCATGCTGGCCTCAAGTTCAGATTTGCCTGCTTCTGCCTCTCTACTGCTGACATTAAAAGCATGTGCCGCTGCCACTCGGCTCATTTTTTGATTTAATCAACAAAAGTGAATCTCTGAGAATAAATATGTCCTCCTTTGGAGTCAGCCCTGCTGTGACTGAGGACGTTCTTGTTGGTGTTGTGTGGCCAGAGGAGTTCCCTTGGTCAGGGTGAACTAGGGATAGTGATGGGCAAGCTCTGCTTCTTAACTGTTAGAGGTCACGTGTTATCCATGTTATCAGCATACAGAAACTGGCATCAAGAGGACTGTGTGTGCTCCAAGGACACAGCATTGTACTGTGGCCCAGAACTTGTTACAGAACTTAAACAGCTTCTCTCAACACTTTAGGATGAGAGAAACTGAAGCCCCGTTTTGCAGCTGCCTCACCACTGCTACTGCAGGGACCCAGGAATTCCTGTAGAGCTCCACATGAGCTCAGGGTCATCCCATGGGGTAGGACTGCTAGAAACATCAGAATGCTCAAAGGCACTGGTTTTTAAACCTGCGTGTCTTTGCACACACATGTGAATGTCAGAACAACTTGCAGGAGTCATTTTTCTTCTCTCATCATTTCGGGTTGAACTCAGTCCATCAGTTTTGGTGGCAGCCACCCTTACCTACTAAAGCTGCATGTCTTCCCAGCCCTGGTTTTTCAACTTCTTTGACTTCATAAGTGGTGTTTATATGTATTTATTTACAGTGAATATTTGCATACATTTCTTTTACTTTGGTGATGCTAAAAATGCCCATGGTCATGACCCCTGACGCTCTCTCTGTACTGATATCCCCGGGCAGCTTGTCTGTTGTTCAGCACAATTCTTTTTAGTTTGGGTGGCTCTCCATCTGTGTGACTTTCTAGTTCGCTCAACAATATGTTGTAAATCTGACCCACATTTATAGAGTATTCTGCCCTATGAATGTGTCACAACCCCATTTTAACCTCAGCCCTCCTAGCCTGTATGGAGGAGAAGGGGCCAAGTAACCCACAATGATGGGGCCTATGTGACCTCAGAGCCCCTGGCCTAGCCATAGTCCTGTTGTAGCAGTCTTCCTCATCCCCACATATCTCTGCCAGGAGGAGGAAGGGGCTTTGCAGGCTGCTATTTGTCTTTCCTGGGGTCACTCAGCACCACCATGTTGTCCTCCAGAACCCCAGTGTTGGTTGCTATGTACTTACAGGAATATAGGTGAGGGGTTATATATGAGAGCAAAAATGATTGAAAGACCAAATAGCATCACCAAAAGCCTACCCTGGCATTGGTGGCAGGTGTCAGAAGCTGGGGACCTGGAGCCCACTGCACGGTCTGCAGGCAGCTCAACAGGCTAGAGAGTTCCCTTCCCAGCTCAATTGCTCTGGGCCTCTTGCAGCCGGCTGGGTTTGTCCAAGAGTCTCAACACTCCTTAATATTTGTAGTACGTGGGGAGGGAGGGACCTAGTAAAGCTGGTGGGATCCAGAATCTTCTTGAATCTATGAAGTTGTTTTCTTCTTGAGTTTAAGGAGCTTCCCAGCAGGTTGGAAAGTTTCACCTCCCTCAGAATATCCTGTTTTACTCCCTTTTAACAACCTATGTGCTAGGAGCTTCCTCGAAGGATGGGATGTTTTATCTCACAGGAAAGTGCTCTACAACACGTTCTTCCTGGGACCTGTTTCAATCGCTCTTGTGACAAAACCTTACTTGTCCAAATCACATTAAGAAATGTTTAAAGAGAAAACCTACTCTGTGTGCTGTGACACCATAGTCTGGGGTCTCAGGCCACCAGGTCATGGTAGAGTGTCCCGTGGCCTTGGATCTGTGTGCTGGCTGAGCATGTTAGACCAGCCCCTATTCCTCCCTTTCCACTGTAGGCGTGTGCATGTGTGTGTGTGCGTGCATGGAGGCCAGAGGTTGACTTTCAGTTACTTCATCAGTTGCTTGCTTTTTTTTTTTTTTTTTTTTTTTTTTTTTGAGGCAGAATCTCAGTGAACCTAGTACTCGCCATTGCAGCTGGGCTGATAGCCCAGCAAGCCCAGCATGTCCAGCATTGGGGTTACAAGTACACACAAGCACACCAGTTGTTGTTTTTAAGTCTATTTATTTTGTGTGGTTCTTTGTCTGCATGAACATTTGTGCATCACATGTGCTTAGTGCCCACAGAGCTAGAAGAGGGTATCAGACCCTGTGGAACTGGAATTGCAGATGACTGTAAGTGACATTTGAGGTTACTGGAACCCACATCAGCTAGTGCTCTTAACCACTGAGCCATGTCTTCAGCCCCACACTCAGGTTTTATATGGGTGCTGGAGATGGGAACTCAGGTCTCCACACTTGCTTAGCTTGCACTGAGCCCATAGGCTAGCTTCTGTGCAGGTCCAATTTCCTCTCTTCAGCCAGACAGCATGGATCTTGTAGTCTGGGTTGGCCTCAAACTCTGTGTAATCAAAGATGACCTTAACTTCTGCTCTCCCGGCCTATCCCTCCTGCGTGCCCAGATTACAGGTATGTACAGTCGTACCCATTTCTTTGTTGTGCTAAGGATGGAACCTGGGCCTCTGTGCATGCTAAGGAAGCACTCTGCTGAGCTCTCTTCACAGACTTCCACCACCCAGTGTTAGGGTGACAGGTAGGACTCAGTGTACCCAGCCAGTAAGAGCAAAGTCAGCTGGAGCCTTGGCATGACCTTCCCTTGTGGAATAGATTAGATGTTGTTGTGAGTCTCTTTGGGGCCAGCAGGGCTTGTTCCCCCACCAAGCAAAACTACCACTGTGCGTAGAAGGGGATTTTGAGTGTCACCACAGGGCCTTGTGCGTGGAGCTGAGTACGGAGGAAGGCTCACTACCCTCATCTGTCCCATGGCCTTGGGATACATAGCCTGCTTAGTCACCCAGGAAAGATCACCCTCTCGCCCCACCCCCATTCCTCAGCTCCAGGAATTTTGTGATGAGAAATGTGTCGTCATTGTTGCCTGGAACTTTTAACTTTAAAGCTGTCTTTGACCTGGCGACAGGTGATTTCAGTAGGTGGGGCATGGTCAGTGGGAGGTTGTGATCTCAAGAATTTGTTATGTTTTTGAAGAAATACTTCTTTTTGTTTCAATGAGCATTTGTCTTGCTAAACCTCAGATAAAAGCACTTGGGAGACTAATGTCCTGTACAAGCCACCCTAGACTATTGACTGTTGCTATGAATAGTACCAGTGGTCTCTGTTCATGCAGATAGCAACACAAGGTCTTTGCCTTTGAGTACAGCACTTGCTTTCCTGGACTGCCCTTCTGCAGTGCCTGTATTACATGACCTTTCTTGGGGAGATACGAATAGACATCTTTTCACCCAGTAGGGTACCAACAGACCAAAGTTAAGGAGTCCATAGTCTAGCTTAGTGAACCGTGTAGTTTACTTCTAGGAGCATGAGGGAGATTAGCGGAGCAGTATAGGCAGTGACCCCTCCACCACGCAGGAGATAGAGTGTATGCCATACCTTTCTGCTGCTTTAGAGTCTCTGTCAACTCCCTCTTCAGCAGTGCCTCCTGAGGCTTGGGGGATTTTCCTCTAGGTGTAACTGGTTAGGTGTTGTGTCACTATGCCACAACAGTCCATCTGAGAAGCTTGATCTGTTATAAGGCTCTGCACTGCATTACCCATATGACCAGTTGATGGGCCAGCAGCAGTAATCTGTGAGAGAAATACAGATGTTTCATTTGGCAGGCACAGTCTTTCCATGTTACAAAACATTAACATAGTCCTCCCATATGGGCCTATGACCTTGTTGGTTAGGAACTTTTGCCCAGGTAAGAGTTTTGAAAGGTTGTACATCCCACCAGAAAGAGGTTGGTCACACCCTTAACACCATGCCACTGTTGTGCCCCTGGGTACGTTTTCCCTGGTTGTTGGTACTATGGCCTGCAGGGTTTAAACCTTTCAGGACAGTCAGTAACAGTTCTTCCCCAGCAGCCTCAGCTCTCTCTGCCACTATAGAAGTCTGTAAGTGGGGAAAGAGCGTTCAGTTGGGTTCCAGCCTTACTCTTCCATGTGCTGCAGCCAAAGCGTGTGGTCTCTTTGGCCATAGCAACTTTACTGGTTCTAGTATGTAGACTTTATGGTTTATGAGACTTCCCTGGCCAAAAACGTAACAGAAGTAGTTCACATCTGGAGTGCAGTTTCCACTTGACAATTCTACTGCTTCTGCTTTACCATTCAGTCAGGCTGCCTTTGTTTACAATCCTTAATTTCTATTTCTCTCCTCTCAAATTCACAGAGATCCGCCTGCCTCTGCCTCCCAAATGCCTGGATTAAAGCCCTGCACCACCATGCCTGGCCTAATTTCTTTGTTTCTTCTTCTAGATTCTTTTATACATCTGCAAAATACTTAAAGAGTTAGCAGTCTATAGTAAACCTTTTTAGAGTGAGCGGACAGGTTCTCTGGATGTGCATAGTCATCCGTTCCAAATAACCTCCACAGTCTTGAGCAGATAAGAAGGTCCTTAAAAAGAGCTGTAGCCATCCCAGACCAGCAGACAGCACCCCCACCCCCCCAGCACCCACCCTCAGGAGGCCATTTTCCATGAACCATCTGACCTCATCCTGGATTGCTGCTGCTGCAGGCCTGCTGTGCGGCTCTGTTCCTGGTGTTCTGCCGAGCAGGCTTGCACCGCTTGCCTTGGCTCAGGCCCAAGGGAGGCAGGAACTCCCTGGCTTGCATCTGGACCTGGCTCCTTGTTTCTGACAGGCTCCAGACCACCACTGCTGAAAGGGCCCCCAGTCTGAGCAAACAATCTTGATCCCAGAGTGGTTTGTGCTGGGGCAGTAACTGCGCACCCTTTCTTACCTGCACTGTCTTAGCAGTGATGTTTGTGGACTGTTGCTTGGGTTTTAAAGCCTCTGAGATGCTTACAGGCACAGCACTTGACTCTATTCCTGTTCTTCCCCAGTAATTCTGGATCCAAATAGATGTCGCCATATTTGCCTTCACGTAGCTGGGCGCATCCTTTGGTTGTCTTCATTTTTTCACCCCTCTTTGATTGCCATTTTATAAACCTGGTTTACATGTCTTTCAGGTCTTTAGAACTTCTCCTACCGCATAAAGGTTACACATACATCTTGTGTTGGAGCTAGCAAAGCCCTGTCCCAGTCCATGGTCCCTGCTTAGTCAGCCTTTCCCAACTGTCCTGTGAACACACTTCTGTCTGACAGCGCTTTTCTCATGTGCAGCGTCCCCAGTGATGCTTGCCTTTTCTCTGCACTACTCCAGTCTCTGATAGTCATGGGGACCTCTTCAAGCAACAACCCAAGTATCCCTCATGGCTTTATGAGCCAGTATTCCAGGGCTGATGTCCCTCAGGTTGATTTTCCTCAGGTTGTGTGATCTCTGTCTCAAGCAGTGGTGGAGAATTACATTACCGAGATTCTTCACTTCCATTGCACTCAGGATCTATGGCTGACACAGGCCCTCTGACTATGTGTTCAAAAGTCTTTCCCAATCAAGCAGTTCAGATGCTGAGTGTTCTCTGCTTGTCATAGTTTCTTTCTTGGCTCATCTGCTTGTTGAATCATGGACTTTCCCTTTTAAAGGCTGGACTTGTGGGGTCTCTTCTGTAATTTCTTCCATGTTCTCTTCCTCCCTCTCTTGGTTTCTTCCCATGGATTTCCAAGTTTTTGTGTCTCACTCTCATCCTCACTTTTTCTCTACTTTCCTGCCAAGTGCTAGGGAAACATCCTATGTCTTTTCCCACAATAAGGGCTATGTACCTGATACTACAGCCTGTTCATTCATACATCCATGCTACATTCAAGGACCGTGATAATTCTCTAGTCCATCAGTAGTTTGAATGACATCCCATACCAAGTAGATGATGGCCACCCAGTGATTCCACCTAGGAATGCTTCACTTTCTGATAGCTTGGCTGTAGTTGCATGTCCTATGTCACCCATGGCCAGGAACATGCACCCACCTTCAACAAGGAGATATTCCATTCCATCCCACATGGGAAAAGGAAACCATATTGGAGAGGTTTCATCCTCACGTGGATCACTACCCATGTTTAGCCATGCAACCACTCTTCCTTGACTCATTGGTCTGTCAGTTCTTGTGTGACTCTTTCTGCAGAAACATGAACAAATATCTGTTCATTCCAGATAGGTCACTGCCAACAGACCAATGAAATGATTGAACCCATATTTATCTTGCTGAGCCATGGGACTTACAAAACCATGGATGACTTAAAGGCAGCTGCATCATCGGAGTTTCCTGGATAGCTTTTGACTTGCGGGTGATGCCTTCTCCCCACCAATTGTTACCGTTTGTGTAACCTTGAGGAGAGGCAATGTGAGGTTTGTAAGTTTTAGGAGCTACCTAACTAAGCCTTGTGTGTTTACTCCTCCAGGGCTAAGGAGCCTTTTATACCCTTAAGAGCTATCTATTCTGGTAATGTCACCTCATCCCCAAGGTCTGAACTGAGTGCCGCTTGCACTATTAATGCTTTTGTATAGTCATCTTAAACTCCAGCTTTGTCCATGGGGTCTTGGCTGCTTTCTTGGGTGATGGGAGTGAGGCCCCGTACTGGCCTGTTCTTCAGGAGATGGTGCAGTATACAGGTTTGTGGAGGGTGCTGATTGAAGTTGGGCAAGTTAGGCCTGGGCAGAGTTGCTACAGTCACCATTATTATCATCTCCAAGGATCGATCTTCTCTTGTCCCTGCATGTAGACTGATCCTTCTGTTTTGAAATAGATAGTGCCCATCTCCCTTGCCCCAACGTGCAAGTTGCACTGGCTTCTCCCCTGGGTTATTGATTGGGCCTGGATTGGTGGGGCCTGTGTCCTCAGAACCTTCCATACAGCTGCTATTTAGAGTAGCTGGCTGGGGCAGGGCATACTCAGAAACATTACTCCAATAAGTTTTACCTAGACATTTGTAGCCACCCCAGGGAGGGCCAGCAGGCATAAACAAACAGGCACCTTCTGAAGGCATCTGCGTGGCACATGGCTGGGTTTCCCGTTCATTCACTCATGGCTGGATTTTCCTTCCTCCCTATCTGCAGGTACATGTCTCAGAGCAAGCATGCAGAGGCCCGGGAGCTCATGTACTCAGGGGCTCTGCTCTTCTTCAGTCATGGCCAGGTAAGCAGTGCTGTGACGGGAAGAGACACTGGGGGGAGTCCCATGTCAAGCTGTCCTGCGCTCTGGCCACCAGTGGCATAGGGTCTTTTTTTTTTTTTTTTTTCTTTTTTCTTTTTTTTTTTTTTTTTTTTTCAGCTGGGGACCGAACCCAGGGCCTTGCGCTTGCTAGGCAAGCGCTCTACCACTGAGCTAAATCCCCAACCCCGTGGCATAGGGTCTTAATCTCCATGGCTGTTGCTGGAGCCCTAGGCTTGGCTCCGTATGCTTGCCAGTTGCCAGTGAACCTGCTGCATTGTTCACTGGCAAGGCAGTATCCCGAGCTGTGTGTTTGCAGGCTGCCATCTACAGAGCATGCAGCCACCTGTTTTACCTGAACTCTTGTGCAGGACTGGGGGCCCTGTTGTTAACCATGGTTTTGTATGTTGGTTGTTCTGCAGCAGAACAGTGCAGCTGACCTGTCCATGCTGGTCCTCGAATCCCTGGAAAAGGCTGAGGTGGACGTAGCTGACGAGCTTTTGGGTGAGGACTCTATGCTGCGCAGTGCCTGTTTACATGGCTGCTGTGACTGGTCTCCAGCCCCACTCGGTGGGAGTGGGGGCAGGTTTTGCACTTCAACACTGATGATGTCATGGGATGGTCATACGGCCTTGGCCCGTGAGCTCATGAACACAAACTATGGACCTGTTAGCAGTTGGTCCCACTGAACCAGCATGTGGCTTCTAGAACCTTTCTTGCAAACTGCCCTGCTGGTCTCACAGAGGAGGAAGCTGCTCTCAGCTGGAGCCATCCTGTTGCTTCCAGCCTGCTCCCAAAGAGCTGCCTCCCAAGGGCAGTGGGCAAGCCAGCCAGGGGAGGTCCCAGACCTGTGCAGTGCAAGTGGGATATCCAGCAGCTCTCCAGTGGCTTCTGGTCCTTCTTTTGAAGTTACATAATTGGGGAAGTGTAGTTTGGGAAGGTTGAGATGGGTCTGACTATTGTAGCCCAGGCTACCTCTTTATAGAGTGCTTGAGTTTGTTGACGTGTGACACCTCATATGTCCCTTTTGTAAGGGTCTGATTGTGTCATTTGCAGAAAATCTGGCTAAAGTGTTCAGTTTGATGGATCCAAATTCTCCTGAGAGGGTGGCTTTTGTGTCCAGAGCCCTGAAGTGGTCCAGTGGAGGTTCTGGGAAACTGGGCCATCCTCGGCTCCACCAGCTGCTGGCCCTCACGCTGTGGAAAGGTGGGTATGGGGTCCCATCGAGCCAGCAGCTGAATCCTCTCTGTGTCTGCCTGCTGATAAGTCGGGAGAGCCTGTCTTTCAACATTTCCGCTTTGGTCAGATCCTCCACAGGTCATACAGGTCCCTGGGTCATGGCACTGTGTCCTTTCCAGTCTCTGTCCTGGTTCTCCTACTTGGTCACCTGCTTCTCTTTCCACAGCTTCCCATTTCCCCCTCCTCCTCCCTCAGTGTACCCCCACCTTCGCCGGCTCCCTGCGTGTAGTCCTCATGTTTCTCTCAGGTTTGGGGTGAGCTCTGTTAGGTTATTTAGCCAAGGGGTGAGTATATTGCAGGTGTGCCTACTTTTCTCGGCCCTTGAGTTGTCTTGGGCACAAAGACAGATGCTTGGTGAATGTCTGCTGGGACTTGAACAGCTCCTACTCAGTGGCATTCCCGAGGAAACCGGTGTGGAGCTGTACCCTGTGCGAGTGGTACTCCTCTCTCCTAGTGGGCGGGCCGTGCCTGATGGAGCATAGGTGAGAGAGAGAAGGCACTGCTTGGAGAGGCACAGTGACCTGTGGGACATAAAAACACTTTCCTTCATGCCTCAGGCATTTCAGAGGGAGTGTTATCCAGAATTGAGTATGGACTTGTTCTGAGCCAGACCAGCTGCCTCCCTGTGCTGGCCATAGCCATGGCAATCAGAGGCTGTACCTAGTCTGTCAGGAATCGCCCAGAGGTACACCTTCATTGCAAATGTGCTGGGACAGACTTCCTTACATCCTATGGCCTTAGTGAGTCTTTTCTTTTCTTCCTGGGCACTGTGCACTCTGCCTTCACCCCAGAGCCACAGTGAGAACAACCGGGACTCTGTAGATTGAAAGATCAGAAAGTTCAGGAAACCCCCAACCCCCAGTGTGTACCTCAGAACTCTGCCTTTCTCTTGAGGGCTGTCTGTCCTTCAGCTTAGAGCGTACTGTCTGTGACTCATGGGCCAGGCCTTCACACAGCCATGCCTGGTCCTTAGTCTGGAGACATCCAGTCGGCATGTTGGTGCTGCTGGCAGGGAGTCTCGGATTCACTCACAAGCAGAGTCTGAGAGATTGTAGTGCTGCTTCCCTGGGGTGGGTAAGGGGCTGAGTCCAGACCACAGCCATTCCAGGGACCATGACTACCTAGGGAAAGCGGTTTCCAAATACTTGCTCAAGACTCAGTAGCCCAGGCTAGACTACAATTCATTTCTTAAAGTGCCCTTCCCCGTGGGACAAGAACATGCAGGGCTAGGAACAAGGGTCTGCTTTATTACCTCTCTCTTTCTCAGGCACCCAGAAGCCTTGGGAAGAAAGTCTTTGTGGGTGGTCAGGGCTGGGGGCCTGAGTCGCTGGTGTTAGAGGCTTCTTTCCTTCTTGCTGTCAAGGCTCCACGTGTAGAAGGGACCCAGGTTCCTCTGGATGGGTGGGTACTCAGGATTCCAGGCATGTTCTATGGATAGGGTTTTGGTGTAAGTGCTAGGGAGGTGTCTACACTTTGACATAGCAGGCTTTGGTGATCTGCACTGTGTTCAAAGGAGCCTCCCTCAGCCTGGACACTGGGTAGTTGGAAGGTCAGAAGAAGTAACTTGCTGGCGGGGCCAGCTCACATACACAAGTGTTAGGTAGACATAGCAGTCCACATACTTAACACAGAAGAAAAGGAAGAAGAAAGGCGTGACCATGTCCACTGAGTTTGGTGTTTGTTCTCTGAGCACAAGGAAGCCGGTGACAGGCTAGTGGACCCCAGCTGTGCAGATGGCTGGCTTCTTCAAGGGTTATTGACCTAGCGCAGGCAGTGGCTGCATCCAGGCAAATGGGCAGGAGTGGGGCAGGAGAGTGGGGGCTCTGTGCACCCTGTGCTCACATGTGCCCATCTGCAGATTCTTTCCCTCCACAGAGCAAAACTACTGTGAATCTCGGTATCACTTTCTGCACTCCACTGATGGCGAGGGCTGTGCCAACATGCTGGTCGAGTACTCTACTGCCCGAGGCTTCCGAAGTGAGGTGGACATGTTTGTGGCTCAGGCTGTGCTACAGTAAGTGTCCTTGAGGACTTTGTGGGGCCTTTGTGCAGCTCACAGCCTGGAGCAGAGAAGCCTTGAGAGGCCACTTTCTCTTAGACTACACAGTGCTAGAGTGGACTGTGTATGTGCCTATCAGCCAGTCCTTTCTCTGAAACACGTGTCCACCATTGCGCTCACCCTGCCTAGGAGGCTGCACCTTGTGTTTGCCCATCCTCGTTTGAGGATTGAGGCACAGTCATAGCTGGTGGAATGGTTCAACCCCACCTGCCTGCAGCCGGAAGGCACTTGTGTTTGTTTTTAAACCCGGGTATTTTCAATTACATTTTAATTTAATTTCGTGTATGCATAGTGGGAGCTGCAGGGACATATGCCGTGCTGTGCACACACAAAGGTCAGAGGACAACTTGCTGGAGTCCTTGCCCTCAACCATGTTGGTCTTGGGATTGAGCTCATCAGCAGGCTTGATGGCAAATACCTCACCTACTGAGCTGTCTCATTTGCCTCCTCAGGCCTTAGCCTCCCCATCCTAAGGAACAGTGCTTGCTGTGGGGACTCAACATTTTATTTACTCTGAGACAAGTTCTCACTGTAAAGCCCAGGCTGACCTCAGACGTCCTTCTCCTGCTTGAGCCGTCTGAGTGCTAGAATTGCAGGCATAGACCACCACAGCCAGTTGTGATTTTAAAAGGAATTCTGTAATGCCTCAAGCCCACCAGCCTGGCTCTGGGCATGTACTGCAGCGGTTGTCTCCTCACTGGAGGACTATGGGCCATTCTTTTTTTCTTGACAGATTTGGTACTTGCTGGGGTAGTATCTTGGGCAGAGGCCAAGGCTGCCCAGACCCCAGCACAGCCTGAGAGTCCCAGCCGCCTGCACCTTGTGTTTCTATGACAGAGGCAGGCGGGTGTGGAAAAAGCAGAGGCCCACGTTGAGAAGTGAGCACCCACCTAGCCCCCGTTTCCTGTTGACCTCTGTTGACCTCAGCAGGTCAGGTCTCCTGAGACATAATCCCTTCATTAGTGTGCAAAAGGACTCATGTCCCGTGAGGGCAGCCCCAGGACTCACCCTGGCCTCCCACTTGCCCTACAGTCAGTCCATTAGGCCTGTGGAGACACCAGGTCTCCAGACAGAGCTGTCGCTGCTGTCAGGTGAGGTCTTGTGTGTTGTTTTGTCCTCTTGTGGGTATCTGTGGAAACCCGATCTGCCTGTGGGATTCACTCATTGGATATTCTCATGTGCAGGTTTCTCTGTTTGAAAAATAAGAACAGTGCACTAGTGGTCTTTACGACGTACACACAGAAGCACCCATCCATCGAGGATGGGCCGCCCTTCGTCCAACCCCTGCTCAATTTCATCTGGTTTCTGCTGCTGGCTGTGGATGGGTGAGTCTATTGTCTGGGTGATGGGTGTGTGTCTACAAGGCCACAACTCTCACTGGGAATTATCCCTGGCTCTTGTTGCAGTGGCAAGCTGGCTGTGTTCACAGTGCTGTGCGAGCAGTACCAGCCGTCCCTGCGGAGGGACCCCATGTACAACGAGGTGAGGCTCTTGCTCTTGGCTGAGGCTCCCCACCTGGGCAGCAGGAGGAGGAGGGAGCAGGCAGCCCCAGCTGGGCTGTGCAGCCGGGCACTGCTCACCCACTGTCCTGCCTCTTACAGTACCTCGACAGGATCGGACAACTCTTCTTCGGTGTGCCGCCAAAGCAGACATCCTCCTATGGAGGCTTGCTAGGTAAGCCATGCGGTCTGGTCCCCAGCAGGCCTTTCTGCCGTGTTCCCAGGTTGCCTGAGTGGACCTGCTGTTGAAGTCTGTGTGTGACTCTGCAGATTAGGCTGTTCACTGGGTACCACTCTGCTCTGAACTCCAAATACAAGCCCCTTCCACCAAGGCAGGGCCACTCCGGTGTAGTCCTCTGCATTTGAAATGCCTAATTTTCTTTTTTCCTCTGGTGCTGGAGACTCAGGTCCTTGGCCCCCATTTTCTTTACCACTGTCCTGCATCCTCTCCCCAGCCCTTCCTATTCAGAGTCCAGAATGCTGTCTCTACTGCTAGCAGGGGTAACTACAGGCACAGTGTATGGCATGAACCCTTGCGCCATTACCTTTTAGAGTGTGGAGCTTCCATGCATGTGGTTGAAGACAAACACCGTGTTGTGGAAGGAAGTACAGCTGGGTGTGGCCATGAACAAGTCCACCGAGGCCCTCTGGGCGCTGGCTGTGCCTAGTAACGTGGTATAGACTGTGACAGTGTTTCTCTAGTTTGTTGTTGATAGTTTGTTTTAAACAGGGTGTCATCATATAGACCAGGCTGGCCTTGAGTTCAGGAAAGTACTTCTGCCTCACCTCTCAGTGCTGGGATTGAAGGTGTAAGCCACCATGCCCCTCTGCTGTGGTTTTGTTTGTTTTTTTTGTTTTTTTTTTTTTTCGGAACTGGGGACCGAACCCAGGGCCTTGTGCTTGCCAGGCAAGCGCTCTACCGCTGAGCTAAATCCCCAACCCCTGGTTTTGTTTGTTTTGAGACAAGATCACTCCCTACCTGTAACTTGTATAAGTTTCAAACTCACTTCGCTCCTCCCACCTCCACCCTCTAAGTGATCATGATGTGAGCCTGCGCACTGGGCTTTTCTTCTCACCTTCATCTGTCTTGAGCCTGTTGCCTGGGGAGGGCATGGACAGGGTTCAGCTGTCTCCATGAGCTTCTAGTAGAACACTTCTGCTTTCTCCTGTCTGAGACCTCAGTGGCCTGAGCTTCTCTGAGGGATCTGCATTCCCGGAAGCATACACTCATATCTCAGTTGGAGTAGCAGTCCAGGGTTGTCAGAATGTGTGTTTGTCCATCCCACAGAGCTTTAGAACCAGCAGCTCCCCTCCCCCGTGCCCCCAGAAATGCTACTGTAGTACTCAAGGGGCCACGGGAATGTACAGGCATAGGAGTATGTACATCCCCACACCCAAGCACAACACCTCTGGCTCTGCCGCTCTCAGGGAGAGAGGACTTTGGGGTCAGGATTGGTGTGTGTGGTCACTATAAGTTCCAAGCATTTGAGCTGTGCACCCGGGAGGCAGTCGTGAGCAGGTATGGCCTTAAGGCTCTGGTCCGCATGCTGTGCAGCCTTCTCCAATCTCCATGGGACTTGGGCTATTTCTTCATCATTACCAGATTCCCAGTTCGTGAAGGTTTGGGGTTTGTCATTCCTAGTGTGGCCTTCAAGACCCATTGCCACTGAGCCTCTTGGCTCTTTTCCTGCAAAGCATGCCACCCAGCTCCTCTGGGAAAGCAGAGCCTTCCAGGGGAGCACTATCTGGGCATTGACCACACAGGGCTGGGTGTATCTTTGTCTAGGGTGGTGACCTGGGTAGTGGGCTCCTGCAGGAGGCTGGGCTTCCAGGGCAGCACCGCCTCTGTGTATTAACCGTCACTGGCCGGTATCTTCTTCTAGGGAACCTGCTGAGCAGCCTCATGGGCTCCTCAGAGCAGGAAGAAGGGGAAGAGAGCCAGGATGACAGCAGCCCCATTGAGCTGGACTGAAGCTGCCTGGCCAGCATGGGATGTCCATGGCCAGCACCGCTGGGACGGATTCAGTGCCAGGCTGGGCACGAGGCCCCTTACCAGTGGGCTCCTGCTCTGTGGCTGAAGGGGCCGCCTATGCAGAGTCTGTCCCTATTTATGTATGGTGGTTGAGGGCTGTGTGGCCAGGACCAAGAGCAAGGCCCAGCTCCTGCTGGGCAACCGTGTTCCTTTAGATCACCCACAATAAAGCGCAGGCCTTGCTGCAGCACCCCGCTGCCATCCTTGTCTCTGGTTCCTTGGGGAGGGCTGCAGGGTGACATAGCAGCCTGGCGTCAGTGACTGGTAACCCTTCTCCTGTGTCCAGTGCAGCCATGGCATGCCAGAGGAGTGGTGGCTGCTGCTGTGAGCCACGTAGGAGCCTGAGTCCTGCAGAGGAGAGCAGCTTTCTTGTTTGTTTGATTTTTGTTTGGACACAGTTTGTTTGTTTTGCAATCATGGTGTGCTTCCCAGGGACAGAGCGTGAGCTGTGGTGACTAGGCTCCTTGGAGGTCACAAACAGCTGGCCAGGGTCACGTCCCTTGGTCCATGGGGCTGTGGCCCCTACTGTATCTATGGACTCCTCCATTCAAGCTGCAGCCCTGCTGGTCCCTTGAGCTCCATGCTGCTGCTCTGGCGAGGTTTTTAAAGGGTGCCGTAGGTTTTCACGTCCTTCATGTTGCAGTATTTATTTTTACTGGGTGAGGGATTTTCAACTTAACGTTTTAGGACTTAACCAAATAACCAGTCCTTGAGTAAGCAACCCCGTTACCACAGATAATATCCACGCTACCAATCTGATTATAAAGGGAGACACTTTATTTTTTCACAATTAAATAAGAATTGTAGATTAATACACCTCTATCTTGCATGGGAAGGAGGGAAATATGCGTTATTTACTGTAAAAAAATGGAATTTAAAGGAAGGCTTGTGTCACCTTTTGACTATAAATAAATCCTTTCTACTGGACTTTGCAGTAGTCCTTTCTGGGGGAGCTCTGGGGGGCATGGGGCTGGCTTCGGGCTTTGGCATTCAGCCGCCACCTCAGGTGCAGAGGCCTCGGGCAGGGTGGGAGTGGCTGTGTGTCCAGGCTGGACCTGACAAGCTGGAGAGGAAGCACACCCTGTGCTGTCTGTCTGTACCATTTCCCTCTGCATCCACACTACTGTGTCTGCCAGAGTGGCCAGTGTCAGTGTCAGCAGTGTCCAAATTAACTGCTCGGGATTAGCAATGAACCATTTTAATTGAAGTCACTCCACCGTGGTGTATGTACTGGCCTCAGGGAGCAGGACAGGTGATTCTGATGCATGGGGAGCTCAGTGAGGGGGTGACATAGAAATAGGGAGGCCACAATGAGGGAAGGTATAGTTCCCGAGACCAGAGCTGCCTGTGTTCAGCTGTGATGCTTGCTTCAAAATCATGAATTGGAGCCCATTGTCACTGATATATTTTGAAATAGAACAAAATTAAGTTTTGTATATGTATAAGGTTGGCCAGGATTAACCCTAGCTGAGTACAGAGGAAAGCTAGCATTTGTGCAGGAACATGAGACACGTGTGGGCTCCTACACACACACACACACCCCACATAATCTCTACCATATACCCATAGTACCCCTTACACACACATACACACATACACACACACACACACACACACACACACACACACACACACAACACATAACCTCTACCATATATCCATAGTGCCCCTTACATACAGAATGCTTCTCACATACCCCACAGTTATCCTTACACACACACACACACACACACACAGCGTGGTGGCTAGGGACTATGGGACACAGGTTGCAGAGTCAGGCCAGCTCTGTCAGGCCTGCCGTGGAAGTGACATGGTTCTTCTCATGTCCCTTACTGCCCAAAGGGAGGCTGCCATAGCAAAGGGATTACCAGCCCCCTCCTTTAGCCACAAACACACAGAAGGGACAACGCCAGAGCCACACTTTATTCCAGGCGACATGACACAGGGCAGCAGAAGCCCGACTAAGGACCCCTCCCCCCAGGTCCCTGGGGCTTAGCTTTGAGGAGGGACCAGGTCATTCACAGATGGGTCCCCCATCAATGCTCCCCAGCTGTCCAGCGGCCAGGACCTGCCCTTTGGGGATCCCATAGAAGGGAGCCCATCTGTTGGGGTGGCCAGAGGGCAGTGGGGGAAATAAATACAGGTAGCTTTAACTACTGGCCTGCCAGCAGCAATCAGGGCTGGGGGGCAGCCATTCCTGCCCATGACCACTTCTTGGCTTGGGCTTTCATTCATCAAGGGCTCAAAGACTGTAAGGGCAGGGCCAGAGGGCATGGGTTACAAAGCGGGGACAGCACCGAGCTGGGCACTGACGCCCAAAAGCAGATGGGGTGGGGCGCTCCCTGGCTCCCAAGGAAACCGCTCCTGGGCTCCATGCACAGCACCCTGCAGGCTAGGCTCCCTCCTGGTTGCTCCAGCCAGCTGTCCCAAGGGGCCTGGGGGTGGGGGGTGGGGCAAACAGGTGGGTGCAGGGCCTATGCACACAGTTCTCTTGGAAAAATACCTGACCCCCAATGCTCCAGCTGGGTCAGCCCTAGGGGAAGGAGAGCTGACCCCTGACCCTTGATCCCTGACTGACACACAGCAGGTGCTCAATAAATACTTGTTGAAGTGGGGAGAGGAGTGGGGAGGCATGCGGCACATCCCAGAGTGAGTCCCCAGCAGCCAGGCCAGCCCGCTGCCACAGCTGTTCATGGCTGTCCATGGCTGTCCATGGCTGTCCACAGCAGCCCAGCACCAAGTCCTGTCCTGAGGCCAAGATCCCCTCAGGCCAGAAGAGTTAGTAGTCCTGCTCAAGTTGGGAGGCAGGGCTTCCTCCAGCAGCAGGAAAATGGGTGGGTCGGCTGGGCGTGGCTGGGAGCGTCATGACAGGGCCAGGGTCAAGTGAGGCCCAGAACCAAGTCTGCCTTCAACTTTAATGAGGTTCTGAAAAACTGTCTATCCGATGGGCTTGCCTGAGCCCCACCTGGCCATGCCTGGGCCACACCGAGGAACAGAGGCTCTCCTGCTGTCCAGCGCCGCCTGTCCTGCCACACGAGTGCAGAATCCTGGGGCCTCCGGGCTCTCTTCCTTAGGGTTTATGCTTGAAGTGGGCTTCCACTAAAAATGGGAATTTTCTAACCTTGGGAGCTGCCGGCTCACTCAGCCTCCCCCCTGCCCCAGCCTGTATCTCCCCTCCCTCCACAGCGTGTCCAGGGGTCCTGGCAGGAGTCTGTCTGCCAGGGTGCTAACACAGAGCCACACCATACTAGGGGCCTTCACCGGTGACCCCACCGCCGCCCTCCTGCCCCACACCTGCACTCTCACCTGCGTACTCCTGAGGCAGCATGGGCCTGTCCACCACCTTCTGGAAGGCTGCTATCCACTCCCTCTGGTCTGACTCTGTCTCACAGGTGAACAGGAATTTTCGGTCAGGGGTGACAATGGTGATGCCGTGGGGCCAGTGGTGACTCTGGGTTGACGGTGGCAGGCCCTCCAGGACCGTGTAACCACTTTCCTTGCTGCCAATGAAGACTTCCCCTCGGGCAAAGGCATCCTGTGGGCAAGAAGAGGCTGGGGCATGAGGAGGGGACCTCCTCCCCCTTGGCTGTCCTCTCTGCTGCTTCTCTGAGTCCCACCAGGTAAGGCCCTAGTATCCAAAACCTTGAGGAATCCCAGTCCTATTCCCTGAAACAGGCCAGTCAGGGGACTATAGCCAGACCTTCCTTACCAGGGGGTCTTTGAAGTACATGAGCCTCCGGTCGTCCATGGTGAACCAGCGCTTCCGGAAGCCTTCTGTCTGCTATGGGTCAGAGAGGATAGTGAGCAGTCAGCAGGCCCAAGGTAAACCTCTGCCCCAGGAGACCACCACTCAACACCCAGTGGGCAAGGGCTCACAGGGCACCACTCTGGCCAACCATGCATGAGGAACTCTGGCCATGCCTGAGATTCAGGTTAAAATCTACCACTTTCACATTGCAGAGCAAACGTGAAGGTCCCCGCTTTAGAGGGGCCGGAGGGCTGGAGGCTCAGGCTGACCCAAGCAACCAGGTCACTCTCCTAGATCCTGGGTTCTCATCCCAGCACCAGAGCACAGACGAGGGGCCTCAAGAACCACCCTGAAGCTTAAGGCCATAGGACAAAGTGGGCAGTCCCAGGACACTTTGAGATGCATCTGGGAAAATGCTGGCACTCTATCAGTGCCCAGTGAGTCTAGTGACCTAGTGACCCTCAAGCCAGCCACCCAGCCTAACCCCAAGCCACCCCGAGACAGGCAAAAGCAAGATGGCCGACCTTGAACAAGCCTAGAAGCACATTGCTCTCACCTACCTTGGGCCCTGTCTTCTCCATGTAGCCTTCCTTCAGGTAGTTCCTAGAGAGCTTGGGCACCAGCTGGGACAGAACAGATGGTGGTGAGGCCCCCCCCTGTGTCATTCCCTGGACTGCACACAGCATGGCACAGCTGGGTTCCAACCCCAGAAAGGAGTCAACCCTGCTGCCTTTCTAGCGGGTCTATTGATGCCCTTCTTCAGTCCTGTGACCCACCCCGGATGGCTACCTCCCCACTCCCCTACCCAGCAGGGCGACTTGGGGACATCCACTCACATCTGCGTCACTGGCTCCCGGGAAAGCCACCTGCAGGTAGTGGAAGCGGGCTGCTCGCAGCGCGTTGAACCAGTCCACGATCTCCTGAGGGCCGAAGTTGCAGTGAGTGATGGCTCCTGAGCCTCGGTCTCCTCCACAGGTCCCCTCACCTGGGCTGGCACTGCAGGATGGATGGGATGGACCCCCCACCGCCTACTCCCTCATTGTGCCAAGATGGGGCAGTCTGGTGACCAGGATCGGGCTGAGGCAGGGGACTGGGTGGGCTTGACATCTGAGCTCTGCATCACAGCTCTCTCTCTCTCTCTCTCTCTCTCTCTCTCTCTCTCTCTCTCTCTCTCTCTCTCTCTCCTCTCTCTCTCTGCACACATCTAGGGTCTCTCAGTGCTGGCAGGGGTCCACAGTGGCCTGGAGCTATGACTAGGGTCCCTCCTTGCTGCCTCGCCACGGGGACCCCCATCTGCCTCACTCAGAACCTGTCCATTTTTGACTTCCCGGCGCTTCTGGTAAAATCCACATCACTGCCAACACCTGAACGAAGCAGAACCCAGCATTTGTCGCCAGCCTCTCTTCCCTGGGCATGGCCTATTTGGGCTTCTCCTCTGCAGCCTAGGACACTACCGCTGCCACACATGTTCCCACTCACAACTGGTCCTACCCACTTCCTCTTTGGTCCCATCCATCCCTCCACCTGCGGAAGAAGTTGGTTGAACCTCTCCATCCTAGTCTCCCCTCTCTCTTGCCCTCCCTGAGCTGTGGGACAGACCTGAAGCCTCCCGTGGCTGATCCCCTTCATGCTGTTTGCAATGGCTCACGCTTACCCCAGCATCAACCCTTACAAACCCTTGGCTCTGAGGATGCAGCTTTCTCCCTACAGGTGACCCAGGGCACTAGGAACTTAGCCTTGGGCCTATCCATTGTTCCCACCTACCCTACCAAGCCCCAGGTTCCTTCTCCTCTCGCCGCTCTCCCATCCCAGTTCAGATTGGGTTCTGGGCTGGGATGTTGGTTGAGTCGCTAAGACATGTACTTTGCAAATGTGAGGTATAGAACATATACCCCAGAGCCTGGTGTGGGGGCATGAGCTTGTAGTCGCAGCACTGGGGCGGGGGAGACAGGAGGATCCCCTGGGACTTGATACCCAGCCAACTTAGTTTAACCACTTAAATCCAGGCCAGTGGGAAACCTCGTGTCTAAAAAAAAATGAAAATTGGGGTTGGGGATTTAGCTCAGTGGTAGAGCGCTTGCCTAGCAAGTGCAAGGCCCTGGGTTCAGTCCCCAGCTCCGAAAAAAAGAAAAAAGAAAAAAAAATGAAAATTGAAAAAAGTAGAGCTAGGCAGATGGCTCGGAAGGTAAGGCGCTGTCTGCAAAAGCATTTAGAACTGAATCTGAATCCCTGGAACCCATGTAAAGCCAGCTGCAGTAGAAACAGACGTCTGTAATCCCAGTGCAAGGGCCTCCCACTGCATGCACAGTGGTGAGAGACAAAGAGACCCCATCTCAAATGGGATAGAAGGTGAGGACCGATACCCAAGGTTGTCCTCTGACACCCACACGCAGCAAGTGGCATGTGTGTGCCTGCACTTACACACGCTGTACACACACACACACAAGGCTGTGAGACCTGGGACCTGGCCCTCTCCACAGTATTCTAGAACCTGTACCTGGGTGGGATCCCACTTCTTCCTGCCCCAGGGCCTTTGCACACTCCCTGTGCTCTCCGGAACATTATCTTCCCCATCGCGTGCCCCCCAGTGGGTTCTATCCCACTGATGTCTGTGCCCTCCCCCAGAGTGCTCAAGGGTGAAGCATGTCACCCTTGTAGCTCACCACAGCTGTTCTTGGAGAGCAGAAGGGAATGCTGGGATCCCCACTGTGGAAGAGCTTAGTGTCTTAGAAACAGGAGGTCTCTCATGTCCTCCTAAAAAACACGAAGCTGGGGGTTGGGGATTTAGCTCAGTGGTAGAGCGCTTGCCTAGCAAACGCCCTAGGTTCGGTCCCCAGCTCCGAAAAAAAGAAAAAAAAAAACCATAAAGCTGGCCTGGAGTGAAATGATTCCTCTCACACCCTGAGCCAGATCTTTCTGGAAACAGCTAACATCGCTTGAGACACCCTCTTCCCTGTTAGACAGCTTCTTCCTGTGTATCCCTGGCTGGCCACTAGGGTGCCCTATAAACTCATAGAGATCTGCCTGCCTCTGCTTCCTCAGCCCTGAAGAGCTAGAATCAAAAGCAAGTGCCACTATGTCCCACCCATGCTTGAGAGATGTTTATTAAAAACCCAAATCCAGGGTTGGGGATTTAGCTCAGTGGTAGAGCGCTTGCCTAGGAAGCGCAAGGCCCTGGGTTCGGTCCCCAACTCCGAAAAAAAAGAACCAAAAAAAAAAAACCCAAATCCAGGGGACTGGGGAGATGGTTCAGCAGTTAAGAGTGCTGACTGCTCTTCCAGAGGTCCTGAGTTCAATTCCCAGCAACCACATGGTGGCTCACAAACATCTGTAATGAGATCTGATGCCCTCTTCTGGTGTCTGAAGTCAGCTACAGTGTACTCATAAAAAAAAAAAAAAATCCAAATCCACAAGACACAGAGAACAGCCATGGGCTGGAAGCTAGCTAGTAGATGAGCTGGCATGAGTGGGTAGGAGCCCTGGGAGAGCTACAGGCCAGCTGCACATGAGATGAAATGTATATGCGCCCAACTGGGCCCGTCTAGGTCCCTCAGGGCCTGCAGGTGGCTTCTCTATAATCGCAGTGACAGGATCCCCAGGGCAAGCAGGCTGAGAGCCTGGGTTCCACTAAGAGAACCTTCCTCAACGCGTTAAGCGGTGAGTGATTCAGAAAGACCCCCAGCATGAAGCTTGGGCCACCACCACACAAATGCATGCACGCCTGCAAATCCGTGTACCCACACACATGAAAAAAAAACAAACAAAAAACCACACACATGTGCCACAAAGGCATGCCAAAATAACAAAGGAACGAAAAAGAAGCGCAAAGGAAGATAAATGAGTTAGAGAAATCTCAGCATGACATCTGCAGGCCAAAGCTTCCAGAAAGAAGAGGGGGAAGAAGTCATTAAGGAAAATAGCCACGGGCCTTGTGGACGGGAGTCACTAGATGAGAAAGCAGAGGTCCAAGCTGGGAAAAGTGCAGTGAGCAAGAGGTCAAATTCCAGAGAGAGAGAGAGAGAGAGAGAGAGAGAGAGAGAGAGAGAGAGAGAGAGAGAGAGAGAGAGGAGAGAGAGAGAGGGGAGAGAGAGAGAGAGAGAGAGAGAGAGAGAGAGAGAGAGAGAGGAGAGAGAGAGAGAGAGAGAGGGAGAGAGAGAGGGAGGAGAGAGAGAGAGAGAGAGAGAGAGAGAGGGAGAGAGAGAGGGAGAGAGGAGAGGAGGAGAGAGAGAGAGAGAGAGAGAGAGAGAGAGAGAGAGAGAGAGAGAGAGAGATTCAGAGAGAGAGAGAGAGAGAGAGAGGAAGAAGAAGAGGGAGAACAGAGAGAGAGAGAGAAAAAGAGAGAGAGAGAGGAGGAGAGAGAGAAGGAGAGAGAGAGAGAGAGAGAGAGAGAGAGGGAGAGAGAGAGGGAGAGAGAGAGAGAGAGAGAGAGAGAGAGAGAGAGAGAGGGAGAGAGAGGAGAGAGAGAGAGAGAGAGAGAGAGAGAGAGAGAGAGAGAGAGAGAGAGGGAGGAGAGAGAGAGGTGGGGGGAGTCTCAGACCATTCACCTCCCAGGCACGTCTTCTCAGAAAGCTACTGCAGGATGTGTTACACAGCAGAAAGCAGCGTAGACTGGATTAAGGCAGGGAAGGAAGAGGTGAGGCCCAAAACAGCCCATCCATGTCCCTAGATGTCCAGACAGTCCTGGAGCTGGGGTGGACACTGGCCCTACAGGCAAACACGGCTGTGTATCCTGAGACCGTGTACTGGATAGAGAGGCTTGGATCCCACTAGTGTTTTACGTAGTCACAGGACACAGACCCTGAACACAACGTGAGTCCAGACATCCCAGGTCTGAGGGCACAGGGGAACAGGAGTGTGGGAGACCATTAAACTTCCCATCAAATGGTGCCCAAACCACACACACACACACACACACACACACACACACACACACACACACACACACACACACAGAAAGTATATAGGCTCTAGTGTTTGCCTGGGCTATCCTTCTGCCCATACAGAGATGGCTGCAGCACAGAGGACTGGATTAGTGCCCCTCCATGGGGTGGACTGCCTCGCCCTCCCCACCAACAGTGGTGCCTACCAAGACTCCCAGGATCCTAGCTACTGTTCACCGTTCCCAGGCCAGCCCAGGTCACCTTGCCATCCTCGTGGTAGATAAAGATGTTGCGAGTGCTGTTGTCCTTCAAGTAGGTGACCTGCAGGCCGTGGGGGTGGCCGATCTTGGCTGGCTGGAAGGTGGCATTCAGGTGCTCAATCTTCATGACAGCCTTAGGCTCCTTAGCCTGTGAAGGAAGGCTAGCGGGAATCCCGGACAGCGCCAGGCTCCAAACAAGGAGGCTAGCAGTACACCTGCTGTGCGAGCTGTGCAGCCTCAGGCAAGTTACTTAACCTTTCTAACCCACCCCCAGATTCCTGGTCCGTGGTTGAAAGGTAAATTTCTACTTCCTTGGGTGATGGAGACTAAAGGACACTTGGTCTCTGGGTAAAAATTTCCCCTGATCTGCAACCCTTCGTGTTCTTAGTCCTGTCCTGATGCAATTCTTGCTTGCCTGTGCGTCTGGAGCTTGTGATCCAGGGCTGCTCACCAAGACCCCCGCAATCCTAGCTACGGTTTACTGTTGCCAGACCAGTCCGTCAAGGTCACCTGCAGGCAAGGCAGGTTTTTCAGTGGTCCTGGCCAGCTCCAGGGAACTGGGTGACTAGTGCCATCCCTGTCCCTCAGCCAGATATTAAATCAGAGCAAGTCTCCGGGCATGTCTTTTATCGTCCCCCTCCCCAAAAGATGGCCCCTTCTAGATGTTAAGGGACCCAGAGAAAGGGCCACTACGCACTTGGCTGTGTGGCCCTACGGCGATCGCTAAATATCTCTGAGACAGTACCCCACACATAAAGTAGGTGAGGAAGCGGCCATCTTGGCCAACAGCACCACAGAGCTGGACACACCTTCCATCCCTCTATCCAGCCAGTCCCACAGCAAGGCTGCAGCCATCCACCTCCAGGTGGGTCCCACCCTGAAACTGTCACACAGCTGACCCAGTCTGTCTTGGGCGCATACGATAGGGGGAGCCTCAGGCTTCCCAGGACCCACCCAGGCTCCAGGAAGGGACAGGGGTCAGTTAGTGTGTGAACGCATACACTGGTGGTATTTCCCCAGAGGGATCCACCATGAGGGGTGCTCCCTGGGAAGGCTAACAGGGTAGCACTGAAAGAAGGCAGTCACGCTCCAGTAGAAGGGCTAGTCCCCAGCCCTGCAGACCCAGCGGAGGCCAGGACCCAACATGGAAAGGTCACCCTTCGCACCATGCCAGACTCACGTCATTTTTGTTAAAGTATTTCAGAGCACCCTCTCGTTCTGTCAGCACAAACTTCCGACTTAAGAACTGTCCGTTGTCCCGGCCACGCTTCCAGAGAAGGCCCTCACGGTATCCTGGGGAAGAGAGAAACAGTCAAGGATGCTCCACCTAGCTGACCCTGTCCTTGTCCCTGTCCCAAGTACCCTCCACTGTACTTCTGTACAGATGTGTGTGAACACATCTGAGGGCTACAGGTCTGCCTCTCTGCACTGCCATTGACCTGTGACTCGCTGCCCAGAGAGGTCTTGATCCTCCCACCAGACCCCAAGCTCTGGAGCCCAGGCCACCTTCGCCCCAGATCCTCCTGCCTGGACAAGCCACCAACGAAGCAGGACCTGGGGACATAGTTGGGAACAATGGATTTAGGGATGAGATTGGGGACAATGGATTTGAGGTGGCCCAGGGATGCCAGACAAGTCTAATGTCACAGAAAGAAAGAAGTTCTCAGGTGGGGTTGGGGATTTAGCTCAGTGGTAGAGTGCTTGCCTAGCAAGCACAAGGCCCTGGGTTCGGTCCCCAGCTCCAGAAAAAAAAAAAAAGAAGTTCTCAGGCACGAGAAGGGACAGAAACACACTGAGTTACCAGCCCCATGATGCCAGGGACCAAAAGGACTCTCCCAGAGCCCTAGGTCCATGATGCTGGGGTTGGCTAGCTTTGGGGACCCTGGTACAGTTCTGCCTCAGTCCTGATACTTCACTGTTGGCCAAACCAGGCACTTTTGCCACGTGGTGGGGCTTGCCTTTAATCCCAGCACTCGAGAAGCAGAGAGGCAAATGGATCTTTGAGTTCGAGGCTGCTCTGGTCTACAGAGCGAGTTTCAGCACAGCCAGGGCTACAGACAGAAACCCCGTCTCAAAACAAACGAACAACAAATGAAGCAAGCAAACAGACAAAAGCTTGGGGCGCTCTCAGAAGATCCAGACTGTCTGCCGCCAGCTTTGTTGTGCCTGGTCAGACCCATGCATCTACAAGGAGCTGATGTGGCTGCACTCTTCTTGGCCCACTGCCCTGCCCCCCTTCATGGGATACCCCTTAGTGATGCAGTGACATTTTCTAACGAGTTGCTGATGGATGCCTCTGTTGCTTGAAGTTTCTGGCTATTTTAAGATTTCCCCCACAAGTGGACATGTACTTGATGGTCATTTTTTCCCTCTTGGATGGGCACAGTACAGGGCCCTCTTTGCTGGGTGTCAGAGTGACTTTCATTGGCAAAAGGAGTCCTGGGAAACCTTGGCTGTCAGCAGTGGGCTCGAGGGTAGGAGTGCAGTCCCCGTATCGAGATCACACGTAAGCCAGACCCTTACAGCTGGGCCAGCTCACACCAACTCCTCCCCCCTCCTCCCCAGGATATCCTCCTCGGCTGTCTGCTGCCAGGCAGCCCTGTCCCCATCACCAAACACAAGGGGCTATTTTCTGTGCTCTCTGAGACATGTGGCCATAAAAAGTCAGCAGCCTGGCATCAGGAAAGGGGCAGCTGGCGCCCGTGGGACTCTCTGTCTCAAGGCATGCCAGAAGAGGCCCGTTCCCTCCCCCGACTTCTCAAGGGGCAGGAGGCTATGGGGTGGCCGATGTGCCTCGTGTCTCTCCCTCGTCATAGCCTCAGCAGACAAACTTTGTGTACTTGGATACCAAGTCACCAAGACATGGCATCAGCCCAGTTAGTTAACGGACTCATTAAACACCTAGATGGGCAGTAAGTCAGCTTGGCCTGCTTTCAGCTTCAGGGACCAAATTCTCTGGGTCTGAATAGTCTAGCATGGACTCCAGAAGTGGGGTGACAAGGGGAGGCAAGATTGCAGCAGCTTCCCGGAATTCCTACCAACTCCAGAACGGGTATGGCTTGGAACCAAGGAGCCAGCGGGAGCACACTTCTCGCTTGCTGTTCTGATAGTTGCCAGCAGGTGGCAGCAGCACATAGGGAGCCACCGTTTCCAAGCTGGGCTGGACTGAACTCTGCTGCCCCCTGAGGCTCCTACAGGGCATCAGGCTTAGGGCCCTGAAGAAGAAATGGGCCCTCTGCTATGGGACCAACCAGCATTCCGACAAGCCACCACTGTGCCTATATTTTAGACCCCATGATGGCAGCACAAGGGATGTTTCTGTAAGGACGCATCTCGCTGGCCTGACCCTGCCAGAGTTCAGGCCTCTCTCAGAGCTCTGCTTCCATTTTGGTACCATGGGTATCTAGCCAAGGGCTGACAGGTATTGAACCTTTGCATGCAATCCAGACTGAAGGTTTCTTTCTGGTGTTTTGAGTTAAAAGAGGGGAGCTGGGTCTCACTATGTAGCCCAGGCTGACCTTGAACTCAGTGTGATCCTCCTGCCTCAGCCTCTGGAGTGCTGGGGTGACAGGTGTGTACCACACCTGACCTGGGGACTTTTCTCTTGATCCTCACAAATGAGAAAGAGCCTGACGTCCCTCAGCTGTGAGACATTTACGCAGTCATGGCGTCCTGTGCTGGGTACATGGCCCTGACACCCACAGGATGAGCTCCAGGCAGCAAGGCAGGGAGGAGAGAGGCAGCTGGGCCCTGGGGTGTACCACAGTGTGCATCTCCAGCAGGGCTGGGCTGCGGGGTGGAGGAGGGCACTGCAGTATCTCACACAGTTTCATAACCTGCAAACTTCAAGAACTGCATTCCGACCAGAATATGCAAAGTGCATGTAAATTGTGTGGGATCTACGTAAACGGTGCTTTTGTTTTTAATTCAGGGCAATGAGCACGTGGTCTCGCTATGAGTGTGACAGGAAACTTGCCAAGGTGTGAGCCAAGTGGGTGTTTCCTACTCAGGACTGCTGTGGGACCCTCCTGAATGGGGCAGGAGACCCCCATGATCTTATCCAGACCGGGTAACCACACCCAGCCTCTGGCGGCAAGGTTCTGTCTGCTTCTGTTGGCAACTATGCCTAGTGAACTGGAACTCCAGTTCTTGACATCTGGCGTCCTCTTCTGGCCTCCGTGGACACTGCACTCACATGTTGCACAGACATACGCGCAGGCAAAACATGCCCAAGAGGTTCAGACTCTGTGAGTGTCCCTGGGGCTCAGCCTCTCCCTGCCCACTGCTCTGGGCACTTGGGCTCTGTCCTGAAGCTCCCTGTGTCCCTTCTGCACCCGTAAGAGAGGCCGAGGGCAGCCTTCAGTGTGCACAGCTCATATTCTGAATTGCCAGCCTGTTGCCACCTTCCAGCTCCAGGTAGGACAGAGGAGTCATGTGGATGACAGGGGCTGAAATCAAAGCTTTTGAGCCTTATGCACCTGCAGGGCCTCCTTGGCATTGGCCCATGCTCTGCCTGCTCCCTGGAAGCCTTGCTTTTCCTCTTTAGGAACCTAGGATCCCCGGAGCAGGCGGGCAGTGGGTGACCACCATCCACTCAGTCCTTCTTGCTACTTCCTGGCGTGGCTCTGGGAACAGATCCATTCACCCTTTGTGTCTCTTAGGGAGGTCTTTTCTCTCTGATCAGCCACACCAGGAAGACTTCCTGTATCCAGTGATGGATGGATGGACCTCTGCACTGGTCTTGTTGGCACTTCCTGACCTGAGGTGGGGTCAGGCAGGCCCTCCTTCAGGAGAATACCCGAAACCTTAGCCCTGATGCAAACTGACACCTCTCAGGGACTGGTTTCTTTGGAACTCCATATCATGTGTCTTCAGTATGCGATGCTCTGGCTTGAAGACTCCTTGGTTCTGGTCATACACAGGAACCCCTCAGTACGAGTGTCCCACATCCCTTCCTGTTTACTTCTTTGATTGCTCAATAACCAGCAGAACACAGCCTAGTGGGGAAAGGGTGCTGGGAGCCAGTTCTAGATCATGGCTCCAGGCACTGGGGTTCTGAGCTGTGTCCCCATCACATACATAAGCAATTGGTCCCCTGGAGATGCTGTTCACAGAGTCACACAACAGCTACCAGGAAGCTCGCTGGCTGGACCTCACTAGCTGGTCTCATGGATAAGGTAGCAAAGGACTGTCGCTGCCACCCCTCTCTGGGCCTCAGTTCCCTTATCTTCCAAAGGGTCAGGGCTGAGGTGAAGCTAAACGAGTCAAGACAGTTTCTGGGGTCCAGCAAGGCCACCAGACCTATCCACTGCACTCAGAGTGGCTGGGACATGGGGCTCAGAGGAAACCTGGTACTTAAGAGCAGCCTGGCTGACCTTGCCAGTGACTTCTTGTGGAGCCTATCACGTGGGTGGACCCATGTTGAGGTTCACACATGGGACAAGCCTACCCTACACAGAAAACAGGAAATGGGGCTGAGTCCAGGGATGCCCTACCTAGCTTCCACCATCGTTTCAAAGGACCTGACCCCCCTCACCTTGCCAGCTACCCCAGGGTGCCTCACCCTG
Organism: Rattus rattus; assembly: GCF_011064425.1. Classification (NCBI taxonomy): domain Eukaryota; kingdom Metazoa; phylum Chordata; class Mammalia; order Rodentia; family Muridae; genus Rattus; species Rattus rattus. The sequence goes on along the minus strand of NC_046169.1, from coordinate 13,917,744 downwards.
GCCATGTGCCCAACACATGTCATGATTAACACCCCCCCAAACACTGTCATGCTGAGCACACTGCCTTAGCACACAGGCGGAACAAGGCCAGGCAGAGCTGTGCCGCTCAGGGAGCCTCCCCTCCCCCTTCTCCCCTCTCCCCTCTCTCCCTCCTTCCCTCCCTCCTTTCCTATTTGCACAGTGACATTTAGGTCAAAGGTCAAGAAGGCAGCAGCACCGGGATGTCCCTGCTTGGTACAACCAGGCATCCCGTGGAGGAAAGAAGGCAACTCCCGGAGGGACCCAGGCAAGAAGCCATGTCTTTTGGGGGAGGCGGTGTCCTGGTCCTGGACAACAAATGCCATTGTCCAAGTGCCCTGTCGCCCACCCTACCCTGTGAAAGGCAACCATTGAGGCTTGTCTGGAGGCAGGACTGTCTGGGGCAGGAGCCAGGGCAGCTGACACCCAGTCACTTGCAGGGCAGTGCTGGGGAGGGGCAGGGACAAAGCAAGGTGCACTCAGGTATGAGGAGGGCACACCCACCACCCTGACATCTCCGAGTTTCAGGAGGACGTTTAGACGCTCCAGCCAACTGTGACCTTGGCTGAGGGATGACACAGTGGCGAGTGTGACAGGGCCCTATGGTCACAGGGCTTTATGCAATGCTTATCTGTGCTGAGGGACAAGCCTATCTGTAACTCGGGACAAACCCTCAAAGTCTCTGGACCCTTGGACATATCCTGAGGTCCAGGCCGCCCACACAGAGGCCCAACTCCACCTCCTGCTTCTTCCCACCCAGGCAGCCCAAGCATCGGAAAAGATGGCCGGGATGGAGGGGTCTTGACCCAGCAGCCTCTGTCTGTGACAGGGGCTGTACGTGAGGCACGGGCGCCTGTCTGCTCTGGAACTCAGCTTCCCTTCTCCTGGATGCCACTGTCTGAGACCTCTCCAAAACCCAGTTCTGGGGAGCGTGTGCTCAAGTGCCCAGGTCTGCACCGCTCAGCCTGCCGCCCCTGCCTAGAGAAGACAGGCAGTTGTCCATGGGATTCCATGGACCTAAGAGTGTCTTCCTGTAATAGGCTGTCCCGTGCCAGGCCTGAACAAGAAACAGAAGTGATGTCAGTGGACACCTTCGTGCCAGAGACTCTGCTAACCAGTCTCCGGGACAGTGCTTCTGTAAAACTTCTTTAGACTTAAAGAATTTTGAGGAAAAAAAAAATAGTATAGTCTCCACTGTGGGTGAGCAGCGCCATGCTGTGCAACAGAAGCCTGGCTCAGAAGGCCAAGCTCGTGAACAGCAGGGAAGGAGAAAGACAGACAGTGGTGGCTGCTGGCACGGTCACTCACAGGGAGAAGGTCTCAGTGCTGGGGTGGAACTGTCTGGAATAAGCCTGGTGTTGAGTAATAGCGAGTGTGGTGGGGAGGGCAGCGCCACGCAGAGACTTCACACGGATGACCCCTTGGTCTCTAGCTTGAATGTCACCACACTGGTGACCGTCTCTCTCGGCCCCAGCACACTAACCCTTGACGTATTCCAGCTAGTTGTGAAACCCTGAGAGAAAGCAGATGTAAACTCCTCCATCTGCGGTCCCTGCTGAGCTATGAGGAAGGCAGAGGCCTCGAGCAGCTAACGTGGGACTCCTGTCCTCCGCTGGTTCTCTCATCCTTCAGTCCCAACAGCTCTTAGTCCTCAGTGACCATCCAGGGCTCCTTGTCTGTGCCTGCTCACAGGCATCTAGAAGACCGACCCTTGGAACCCACAGTTCCAGTTCGTTCTGGGCAGGCGTGGGGCCACTCCTCTTAAGAGTCCCGGCCTCACCTCTTTTAGGGCCCCACATTTCCCCTTTCTCCATCTGAGGGGACTTCTGCATTTCCCAAAGATAGGCAATGGGGAGTGTCTATGCCCTGAGTGAGAAAGTACTGTTTGGTAAGAGGAGGGGGCAAAAGAAGTATTGGAGACTGGGGGTAAAACACCTTGCATAGAATTGCACAGCCCAATGAGGGGCTGGGGCGTGGCTCAGTGGTAGAGCCCCTGCCTAGAATCCCCCAGTGAGGGGCTGGGGGCGTGGCTCAGTGGTAGAGCCCCTGCCTAGAATCCCCCAGTGAGGGGCTGGGGGCGTGGCTCAGTGGTAGAGCCCCTGCCTAGAATCCCCCAGTGAGGGGCTGGGGGCGTGGCTCAGTGGTAGAGTCCCTGCCTAGAATCCCCCAGTGAGGGGCTGGGGGCGTGGCTCAGTGGTAGAGCCCCTGCCTAGGATCCCCCAGTGAGGGGCTGGGGGCATGGCTCAGTGGTAGAGCCTCTGCCTAGAATCCCCCAGTGAGGGGCTGGGGTGTGGCTCATTAGAACTCCCCAAGGAGGGTCTGGGGGTGTGATTCAGGATTTATCTAGCATTCATGGGTTCCAATCCAAGCCCTGAAAAGGAGAGGAGGGAGAGGCAAAGGAAAGAAAAGAGAGAAATTCGGGAAGACCGAGGCACCCGGAAGCCCCATTGCCCTATGAGGGGCACATGAGTTGGTGCTAAGAGGAAGAGGCCACTGTAGTCGCGAGTTGGATGTGACAGAGACATTTGGGGACATGAGCACAGAGCAGTTCCAGGTCCTCTGGGTCCCCAGGGGCTCCCAGTGGCCTTCTCACTGCCTTGCCTGGTCCTTGAGTGTGGAAACTGTGGCTTTGAGCCTCGCTCTTCTGAACACAACCTTGAGGTGACATGGGGTGTGACAGTGGGTAAAAGCAGGGTAGATCCTGACTGTGTCCCCCTCACACTAAGTTCTGCCCCTTAGTTCTCAGGTATGGTGGGGCAAGAAGGCTAGCCACTCACAGTGAGAAGCTCTTTAAGGAAAGGAACAGGCCTGGTGGTAGTGCCTATTATCCCAGTTCTTCAAAACCCAGAACCCTCCTTCCAAAAAAAGTGAATAGGTGTGGGGCCCCTGAGCAGCCGGGATCCGTCCCCTGGGGGATGAGGTTTGTGAGTCCATCTGTAGTGTTGCTGAGTGTGTGGGGCACAAGAAAATAGAGAAGCCCAGGTCGGGGAGGCCGCTCCTGGCACTATTTCTCCTCAAACCCCATTTAGATGCTAGTGTCCAGCCCCAGACAAAGGAGACCAGCGGGAAGCACAGTGGCATCGTAAAGCCACCTCCTGCCACGTTCTAGCCGGTGGTGACGGTCCTCCAGCATCTTAGCTCAAAGTGCACGCCTGAGGAAGCTGTAGACACAGGACTCCCAGCAGAGGAAGTGCAGACACCTTTCCCTGGTCTCCTTTGCCCATACCTCTTCCTGCTCTCCTTGGTCCCTTGTGCTCCTCACTGCTAAATTCTGCCTCCCCACACTGCCATGGTAACAACCCACACCTCCATCCCCCTTGCCCAGGTGGCAGCTGAGAATGCTCTACCCCAATTCACCTCCAGCGGGGCAGCTGAGAGGAAAGACGCTCACGGTCGCTGGCCTCACAGCTGAACCACATGTTGCCTGGCCAGGCCTAAAGTACCAGACGGCCATAGCTTAACTGTGTGTACAGAGCCCAGTGGGATAAGCCGGCTTGGGACCCGCTGAAGGGTGCCCTGAGAACTTCCGGGAGGCTGCGCTATGGCTACACCATTAGCGTTTGCTCTTTTGAGTGTGTGTGTGTGCGTGTGCGTGTGTGTGCGTGTGTGTGTGTGTGCCAATGCATATAAAGGCCAGAGGACAACCTCAGGTGTTTCTTTTACTTATGTCCCACTTTAATTTTTAACATGTGTTTCATGTGTGTGCATGATGAAGAGTACACGGGTGTGTGGCGGTGTGCATGTACCATGGCACATGTGTGGAGGTCGGAAGACAGCTTGTGGGAGCAGGTGTTCTCCTTCTAAGGATCAAGTCTATTCTTAGTGGTGAGTAACATTTGCCACTGATCCATCTCTCTAACCCTGCTACCTTATTATCTATCTATCTATCTATCTATCTATCATCTATCTATCTATTATTTATATATCATCTATCTATCTATCTATCTATCTATCTATCATCTGTCTATCTATCTATCTATCTATCTATCATCTGTCAATCATCTATCATCTCATCTATCTCTATCTCATCTATCTCTCTATCTATCAATCATCTATCTATCTATTATCTATCTATCATCTATCTATCTATCAATCATCTATCTATCTATCTATTATCTATCTATCATCCATCTATCTATCTATCTATCTATCTATCTATCTATCTATCTATCTTGCAAAAGGGTTTTTTCTGTGTAGTTCTGGCTGGCCTAGAACTCACAAAAATCCACCTGCCCCTGCCTCCTACGCACTGGGGTTGTGAGTGTGTGCCACTATGCCTGGCTCTAATTTTTTGATAGGGCCTCTCATTGGCCTGTAGTTCACTGAGTGGTCTAGGCTGGTGGATGGTAAGCCCCGGGAATCCTCCTGTCTCAGCACTGGGGTTATAAGAGCCTGCTTCAAAATAGTGTATGTATGTGTGTGTGTGTGGGGGGTGGTAGGTGCCTATGGAGTCCAGAACAGAGTTTTAGGTCCCCAGAAGCTGACAGTTGTCAGCCACCCAATATGGGTGCTGGGAACAGAACTCCAGTCCCCTGGAGGGAGCAGCAAGTGCTCTTAATCACTAAGCCAGGCCTACTTTTCTTCAAACATGGGTCCTGGGGATCAAACTCATGTCCTCATTCTTGGAAGGGAACACTTTTTGGCTGAGCCACGTCTCCACCACACCCAGTTCTAACAGGACTCTGAGTGGACCTGGCCTGGGTTGCCCCTGAGTGGCCATGTCACCATCTCCTGAGCTCTATATATGACCTGGAGATTCCCAGGCCCTCACTGACCTAAGTGCTTGGCACTGAGGCCTAAAGCACCTGCATGATGCTTGCTGGACCTCCAGCCTGCCTTGGTTTCTGTGGCCTGCATGCCCTCCACTTCCAGAATCCAGATCTCTACTCTGCCAGGACCAGCCCAGTTCCAGAGGCAAGCATGTGTCCTGGACTTCCCATCTCCCCAATCACGATGACAGGCAAAACACATACGCAATCAGACCCGCCTGACCAATGAGACGGCATTCCCTGATCTATACCCTCTGCTCACTTCCTTCCCCGAGCCAGTGGCAACGAGAGGTCAAATTTGGGCCAGTTAGAGTAAAACTGCCCCCAGAGGGTTCAGACGTTAATCCAGAAAAGCAGAACGAGGAGGCAGAGAGCGAAGTCTGACATCACTGTTTAGACACCTAGATCAAGCAATGACTGCTTCACTTATGCGAATCCATCCACGTCCGGTTTTCCACACTCCCGACTAAAACCAGAGGGTACAGATGACAGCAGAGGCAACCTATTCAGCGACCGTTCTCACCGCTGACACTAGGCTGCACGCTTTGTTATAAGTGGCTCTTGGGGGAGCGTGTGATGACGCGTACCTTTAATTCCAGCACTCGGGAGGCAGAAGCAGGCAGCCATCTTTGAGTTTCAGGCCAGCCGAGGCTACACAGTGAGATTCCGTCTCTAAATCAATCCATCCAATCAATCAATCAATCAATTCATCAATCATGTGTTTGTGATGAAGAGGAAGCATGTGGGCCAGGGCTGCGAGTTTGATTGGCACTTGCTCCCTTCCACAGTCCCTACAGTGTTACTAGGGACGATGAAGGCACTGGTGTCTGAGGTAGAGGGCCATGGAATCACAGCCATGTGAGCTGAGCACTCAGCCAGGTCCCACACTCTGTGGTGAGGGGTGGGGAAGAATCCTACTGCCACACACGCTATCCCCTTTGGCCTTACTGCTGAGAGGCCAAGTTCCAGAGCAAGGAAAGGGACAAGTGGACCAGTATGGAGAGAGAAGGAGAACACGCCCACTAGCCCTGCTTGCAACTGACACAAGAGAAGGGAACCAAACAGAGCCTTGGAGAGGTGGCTGAGTGACTGTGTGAGGGGTGGAAGGAGCATCTAAGACAGCAGGCAGTGGGGGCCCGTGTGCCCATTGTTGGACTAGCTGGACCCCAGTGTATATAAGCCATTCTAATAAATGCCTTTATAGAGCTGATCCTCTAGAGACCCCTGAATAATACAGTCCCCATACCAGGCTTGAGGTCCCACACGCCAATGGGGCTTCTCATTGCACAGCGGGGCACAGTGGGACAATGCAGTTTTACAAATGAAGGGTTCCTTTCAGCCAGCCCTACCCTATCTGCCACAGGAAATAAAGTGGTTGTGCTGGCTCTGTGCCAGGGCGGACCCACAGAAGCAACTGCCTCTGGGACTCAAAATCCAGTCACCCAGAGAAGGCCAGAAGAAGGACCTGGAAGATAAGCGTCAGAAAGGACCTCTGTGTAGTTATGGTGTGGTGGCCCCTGTAGACTAGAGGGGGCCATTTTCTCCCCTATAGGGGGTGGCGATATTAGGAGGTGTGGCCTTATTGGAGTAGGTGTGGCCTTGCTGGGGGGGAAGTGGGCTCAGTGTCATTGTCTCTTCCTACTGCCTGCAGACCCGGTTGTAGAGCTCTCAGCTCCCTCTCCTGAACCCTGCCTGCCCGCATTCCGCCATGCTGCCTGCCACGATGATAATGGACTGAACCTCTGAAAGTGTAAACCAGCCCCGGTTAAGTGTTTTCTTTTGAAGAGTTGCCATGGTCGTGGAGTCTCTTCACAGCAATACATTTCTAACTAAAGCAGATGGGGACTACTTCAGACTTTTAGAGCTGTCCCAGGAACCATTGCTTAGACTCCAGGTCTAATACCCACCACATACCAAATATAGAAGCATCAAGACACCAGCCAACCCAGGTCGGAGGTCTCTTGGAAGCATGCAAGACACATACTTAATAAATAAGACAGTACTAGCCAGTAGCCCATCAACTGAGCCAGTGACGAGGAGATGAACTCCAGAACTCTCAGGTCACCCTGTCCTCTGCAACATGGTCCCATCAGCCCCTCTCCACAAAGCCCCAGAGCCCACTGGAGTCAACAGCATCAGGCAGGCCCAGGGGAGGCAGTGGCCTCTGACCTGGCTGTCTCCTCTGCTAGTGTGGGTGTGGGTGCTGGCCTACAGTAGTCCCTTTCAACTGTCCAACATAAGCCCACAGCCCTCCTGAGGCCCCCAAGGGAGGAAAGGATGATCACAGACCCCAGCAAAAGGACACCACCACAGGTTTGAAACATGGAGCCAGTCTGAGATACCGGGGAGGGCACAGCTCACCTGTAGAGTATGGTTCCTGTTTCTCCACATGAAGGAATTCTTGCCTCTCATACTTGGCACGGATCCACTGCTCACGTAGGAGTCTACAAAGAGAGAGGGGACTCAGATGGCTGTCTGGACCCCAAGTTCTAGTCAGAGAGCCACCATGGTCCTAGCTACCCCTGATAACCAACTTTCAGGAGCCAGAGGTCAGCATTGGTGGCTTCTCAGGCAACTCCCCACATAGGATGCTCTCTGTTCTATTTTCAGGAGTCCCTGGTTCCTACCCCTCCTGGCCCTCTGGTTCCCAGCTCCTGCTTCATGATCACTGAAACAGTCAAGTGGCAGGTGGAGAACCTGAGCTCATTCACCTAAAACACCCCACAGGCCCTTCCTTGGTTCTGCCGCTGACCCTGTGTGACAGTTTTTCCATTGTTAACACAACACTTAGGATCACCTAAGAAGAATCTTCATTCAAGGATTGTCTAGATCAGGTTGGCCTGCGAGTGTGTTTATTGGGAATGATGCTTGAAGAACCAGTCCACTTCGGGTGATACCATTCCCTAGGCATAGGGTCCTCGACTGTGCAAGAGAGGAGCAATTCAGCTGCGAGTAAGTGAGCATGCATGCATGCATTTCTGTCCGCTCTTGTCTGTAGATATACTTGACTAGCTGCTTTGAGCTCTTGTCATTGTGACTTTCATTGTAACCTGAAACTGTCTTAGTTAGGGTTGCTCTTGCTGTAATGAAACACCATGACCAGAAGCAGCTTAGGGAATGAAAGGAGTTATTTGGCTTAGGCTTCCACATCACTGTTCATCATTGGTGGAATTTAGGACAGGAACTCAAGCACAGCAGGAACCTGGAGGCAGGAGCAGAAGCAGAGGCCATGGAATGGTGCTGCTTACTGGCTTGCTCCTCATGGCTTGCTCAGCCTGCTTTCTTACAGAACCCAGGACCCCCAGCCCCGGGGTGGCCTCACCTGCAATGGACTGACCTTCTCCAGTCAATCACTAATCAAATGCCCTATAGACTTGCCTGATTTTCTCAACAGGATTCTTCCTCTTGCATAACTCTAGTCTGTGCCAAAGTGACATAAAGAACTGGCTAGCACACCAAATAAACCCCTTTTTCCCATAAGTTCTTTTCTGTCGGGGTATTTTTAACACAGTGACAGAAATGAAACTGGGATGCCATGTGACCCCCCTGTGGTTTTGGCCACATCTCCACCTTACCAAGTCTTAGATCCTGTGTGGGACTTCCCACTGACAAGCTCTGCTGGACATCCCCTCACAGAAACCTCAAGTGTAGTGACTCTGACAATCCCCTCGGCCCCAGCCCCTCACAGTGTCACTCTGGCTTTGTGAATGTAAGTTTCCAAGCTCATAGTAGCACCATCTTGGCCTTCCTGGGTGGAAGGATGATGGTTCAGACCCATCCATCTCCTGACATCACAGTCTTTCACTAACCTTTCTAGTCAGGCCTTGAAATGGCTTTCCAGCCAATACAAGGGCAGTTGCTGTCAGGAAGAGAGGGCTGGGGAGATGGCTTAGTAGGCAAAGCACTTGCCTTGTAAGCATGAGTTCAAGCCCTAGCACCCACCTTAAAAAGTCAAAGCCAGGGGTTGGGGATTTAGATCAGGGGAAGAGCGCTTGCCAAGAAAGCGCAAGGCCCGGGGTTCGGTCCCAGCTCCGAAAAAAAAAACCAAAAAAAAAAAAAAAAAGTCAAGGCCAGCACAAGGAGTTAGATGACGGGGTGCCTAGGGTTCCTTGCCCAGTCAGTCTAGTAGAACTATTGATTCCAGGCCCAGCAAGTGAAGTAACGTGAGCAGTCCTTGAGAAATGACATCCAAGGTTGCAACACACACACACACACACACACACACGAACACTTACACACATACACATATGCAGATATAGATTTGACTAGTGGATGTACCTGACATCTTAGGGGAAGATGTGGGATGAGGGAAAGTGAGCCCAGAGACATGGTTCAATCACCATGGTAGCCTTTCTCTGTCCCTAAATCACTGATCAACAGGGCTGCCACTAAGAGACCCTATAAACAAACACAGTCATAGGGCTCAAGCCCTCTTCCACGGGGTCACCATTTTGCCCGTTTATATCTGCATAGGTCTTGTTCCAAAGATGCCTGCCTTCAAGGTTACTATGAGTCAGAATGATGCAGCTTTCATAACATCAGTACCCCTCCCCCCGCCTACCCCCTCTGTGTGCTTGTGGCCTGGGAGGAGCCAGCTCCTTTCCAGGTTGAGGAATTCTTTGGGAATGTGTCTACAAATACCCACTGTGAGGTCTCAGTGACCATAATTACTATGACCCTGCCTGAGTCATGAGGCCTTAACCTAAGGCCTTCCATATCAGGAGAGCCCACGTGCTGGCTATCTCACATGTTACATACACTGTGATACTCAAATACTCCACATGGCTATGAGGAAGCAAGGTTGGTCCAGTATGGGGAGGGGCGGAGTGGAGTCCACACAGAGGCTCAGGGCCCCCTGTCCCAGCTATTGAGTCCTCCATATCCAGGAAGATCACAACACCAGGATGCAGAGGCCTTACCATCACCCTTCAGTACCCCAGGACCATGATACATTCTTCCCACCTGAAACCGATCCAGAGGTAGGCTGCAGGTGGCTGCTGTATCTGGATCCAGAGGAGAAGCAACAGAGGGCATGGTGGTTTGAATGAAAATGATCCCCATAGGCTCCTGTGTGGGGATATTTGGTGCTCAGTTGATGGAACTGTTTGGAAAGGATTAGGAGGTGTGGCCTTGTTGGAAGAGGTGTGATATTAGGGGTAGGCTTTGAGGTTTCAAAAGACTCAGGCTCTCCCCTGTCAGTTCTCTGCTTCCTGCTTGCAGATTAAGATGTGAGCTCTCAGTTGCTACTCTAGCTGTGTAACTTGTCTCTGCCATCATAAACTCTAACCCTCTGAAACCGGCCCAATTAAATTGTTTTTCTTTTAAATAAGTTCCCTTCGTCACAGTGTTTTATCACAGCAATAGAAAAGGAACTAAGACAGACGTTGGTACCAGGGAGTGGACTATTGCTATGACAGACTTAATCAAGTAGGATTTTTTTTTGGAGGAACACTTTGGGACTTTGGACTGGGAAGGCTGTTAAGCGCTATAAGCAGAGCCTAGTGGGTCATCCCAGTAGGAGCTGAGAGGACAGTAGTGCTGAGACATATGGACCATGGAGGTCAGTTCAAGAGGTCTCAGAAGGGGGCAGCGGTATTCGCAACTGACCTAGAGACCATTCTAGTGATCTTTTTGGGCAAAGAATTTGGGTATCTTCTGCCCTTGTCCAAAGATTTTGCATGAAGCTAAGTTGAAAAATTATGGGCTCATTTCTGGGGTAGAAGAGATTTCAAGACACTCAATGGTGGCTCTGTCAAGGGGTTATTAGGAATAACTCTTACGCAGGTCTATAATGAAAAGGAGCAAGTGGGGCAAAAAGAAATGCAAAATATATCATGAAAGAACACCAGGAAATCCATGTTGGAGCTGGGGGTTGCACAGAGAGAGCTGACGGGGTTAAGGAGAGATCCTCCTCTTCATCTGAATAAAGGGAGAGGTACCCTCAGGGCAAGACCCCACCCAGCTATGCTCCCAACTTGTGAAAGGAAAAGCCCTCAGGCATTTTCTCCTTCTAAAAGGGAACAATAAATAAAATGGGGTGCAGATGTCATTCAAAGGGAGCCAGGGCTCACCCCAGGTAGGCGGCTGAACCCAGCAGCATTGGTCATGTGGTTCTGGCTTTAGACATCCAGAAGGATACATTAGCAAAGAGACTGCAGAATCTTGGTTCACAGGCGAGAAACGCCACCGCCACCAAGGCCAGGAGTGTGTCAGGGGAGTCCCCCATGGAGGCCTGGAAAGGCCATCCTGTGAAGCTATGAGCACGAAGCCTGGGTTGTGCTGGAGACCCCGTGGTATTGGAGATTCCAGACCTTTGGGATACCTCTCAACGAGATGTGCAGGAAGGGAGTGGAGCGGCCCAAGAGAGAGAAGTGTGGGGCAGTCAGCAAATCTGGTAGAGAAGTAGCTAAGCCCTTCGACCTCAGACACGGAGCTACGAGATTTGGAGTTTGCCCTTCTCTGTTTCCATCTTGCCTTGGGCCATTATTTCCTCTCTCTGCACCTGTTCCTCCCTTTGGGGGATGGTAATAAATATATATCCTGTGCCGTTGTTTGTTGGAAGACGTGATTTGCTTTTGCTTATATAGGGGGTTACAGTTCAGAGGCTGCCTGGATGTCGAACTTTGAACTTTACGACATTGTTAAGACTGTAAAAGGCATTGGGACTTTTGAGCTCGGACTAAATACATTTGGCATTATGATATGGCCAGGAGCCTGGGGAGTGGTGAGGAAACAGATCATGGTCGTTTGTGTGAGAATGGCTCCCACAAGGCCCCCATGTTTGAATGGTTAGTCCCCAGTTGGTGGGATTGGTTGTGGGTCAAGATGTAAGCTCTTAAGTTGCTATTCCAGTGTCTTTGCACTGTCTGAAACTCTAACCCTCTGAAACCATGAATGTCATTAAACTCTTCTTCTTTTTTTTTTTTTTATTTATTTAATGTAAGTACACTGTTGCTGTCTTCAGACACACCAGAAGAGGGATCAGATCCCATTACAGATGGTTGTGAGCCACCATGTGGTTGCTGGGATTTGAACTCAGGACCTCTGGAAGAGCAGTCAGTGCTCTTAACCACTGAGCCATCTCTCCAGCCCCATTAAACTCTTCTGTAAGTTGCCTTGGTCACGGCCTTCTGTCACATCGATAGAAAAGTAACTAATTCACAGGGTGCAGGTCCATGAGGGGACAAAGCCGTACTTTCCTGCCAAAGCTGGCCTGCTCAGAGCCCTAGGGCATGACTCCTCTCACCGCCCTCCCTGAGGCTCCCCGCAGCTAGCAACCCCTTGGAGACTCTCACATCCCTAGCTAGGATAGATCCTTTCTTATTCTGGGAACCCAGTGGGAGGAGAAGCCACACTCATAGGCTCATCTCTCTCTACCCATCCCAGGCTAGCTAGCCCGTGTAAATACCGAGACAGGATTACAGCCAAACTCCAGGTATTATGCTATCTATGGTCCTGAACCCCCAAACCGCTGAATCAGCCTTCTTTGGAAACTCTCTTAGATTAGACAAGTCAAATCTAAGAGAGGCCAGTACAACTGGTGACTCAGGCACCCACAGAGAGACCATCACGTGAGAGAGAGAGCTCAGAAGTAGCCCTAGACAGGGGACAGCTGTAGGAGGAGCTGACCTGGGTCTCAGGCTTGCAGATGAAGGAGTGGGGAGCGTGAATTATTTGTAATATTCGAAGCACTCAGTATTGGACCCAGCTGCCAGGCAAGCGCTCAGCCACAACAGCGTCTCTGGGTCCCCGCTTTTCTTCACTTCCAGTTTGGGTGTTTGAGGAAGCTGCAGCAGAGCACTGTCTGGGTGCCGGGGGCCACTGCTGGGGAACCCTAGGATTTCACTGTGTCCACTGGGTTCCCCCCACCCCCGTGTGCAGCTCCATCTCAGGCCACACAGGACTGACCCTCTAACTAACCTCCTGCTTCAGAGCCTCAGGAAGGGGGGCTGGGGGGATCCCTCTGAGCACCTCTGTACCTCCGACACAGTTTATCAGGGATTCTGTTTCAAGGCACAGAATAGCCCCCTCCCAGTCCTTCCCCAGGCTGGCCCAGGAAAGGGTCCTTCCTTGCAACTCCCATCAACAGAAGGCCACATGGCTTGACACCTGACCCTCCCAAGCAGTGCGCGATGCAACTCCAGTTCCAAAGACACAAAGAGCTACAGGTCATAGCCGCCACCTCGTGTCTTCCAGAATTGGGAGGAGGCAGACCAAGGCTGTGGCTGGGACATCCCAACTGCCCACAACCTGCTCTGACAGGCCCGAGCGCTAGACAGAGCTGAGGGCTTCGTTCCCGCACCAGTTCATGCCGGCACACGGCACTGACTCGATTACCCAGCACTGTATGGTTCACATGGGCTTCTCCACTTGAGCTTTACCGCCCGCTGTGTCACATCCTCAGTAGCAATCTGTGGTCAAATGTCTCCAACTCTACTACCGTATGAGCCCCTCAATTTACACACAGTCTCCCCTACTCCACGACGACCCTCGATCCACGCAGACTTACACGCAGCTACCCGTCACAACATACACATCACACACTCGCATGCATTACACTTCGCCGAGGCTCATGCATGGCCTCTTGTCGCAGCACCTACGACCTGTCCGTGGACTCATATACCACCTCTGCTAGGTGACATCAGGACCCAAGAGACCTTAGTCTAGGATGCTCACTCAGTGGAGAGGGCCTGGTGGCCGGCACCACGTAGAAAGATTTGTCTGGTGCCCTTCTTGTAGCAGTGTGGACCATTTCAGCCCAGGCCAGGAAGTACTGGCAACAGAAATGCAAATGACCCTGACCACAGAGCAGTTGGTGACAAAAACCACATCTCAGAATAGTTGGTTACAGCATGGACTTCCTGACCTGTAGTGGGAGCCTAGCAGATTGAGGGCGGATCCCTGTAGGTGAGGGTTAGGTCACCCTCCTCCCCGCTCCTTGGGACATAGGCGTGAATGCAGTCAGACAGTAAGGCACTCATGCTGAGAGTCTGAGAGTCGGGGACCACAGATAAGGTTGCCTGTCACCTGGCGTGCCCAGCTTCTCTTCCACATAACTGGCCCCAGGGCCTCCTGCCTTTTCCTCCTCCTCCTTCCCCCTCTCCTTCCCTCTCCCTTCCCCTCCCCCTTCTCCTCACACTCCCACATCCTCCTCCTCTTCCTTTTCTCTCCTTCCTTCCCTCCCCTCTCTCCTCTTTCCCTCTCTTTCCTCCCCTCCCCTTTGTCCCTCTCCTACAGCCCTGCCTCCTCCTTTTCTCTCCTTCTCTCTACTCCTCTCCCTTTCTTCCTTCTCCTCACAGTCCTCCCCTCCTCCTTACACCCCTGCTCCCTCCTCTTCTCTTTCCTTTCCTCCTCCTCTCCCTTCTCCCTCCTCCTCCCTCCTCTTCCTCTTCCTCCTCCTCCTCCACTCCACACCTTCTTCCCTCCCTCTTCCTTCTAAGTTACTTGTTCCAAAGACACACCCTGGCCTCTCCTGCAATCAAGAGATCAGGACTGTGACCTCCCCTCCCGCTCCCTATTCCCAAGCAGTCTCCTCTCCTCTCCTCCTCCCCTCCCCTCCCCTCCTCAACCCCTCTCCTCCTCCCCCCCCCCCCCCCCTCCCCTCCCCCCCCTCCCTCCCCCCCTCTTCCTCCTCTTTCCCCTTCTTCTCCCCTCTCCTCTCCCCCTCTCCCCCTCCTCTCTCTCCCTGTTCTTCTCCCCTCCTCTCCTCTCCTCTCCTCTCCTCTCCTCTCCTCCCCTCCCCTCCCCTCCCCTCCCCTCCCCTCCCCCCCCCTCCCCTCCTCCTCCCCTCTCCCTCCTCTCTCTCTCTCTTCTCTCCTCTCCTCTTCTCTTCTCTATCCTCTCTTCTCCTCTCCTCTCCTCTCCCTCCTTCGCTCTCAATCCCTCTTCTCCTCCCCTCTCCCCTCCTCTCTCCTCTCCCTCTCCTCTCCTCTCCTCCCCTCTCCTCTCCTCTCCTCTCCTCTCCTCTCCTCTCCTCTCCTCTCCTCTCTTCTCCTCTCCTCTCCTCTCCTCTCCTCTCCTCTCTTCTCCTCTCCTCTCCTCTCCTCTGCCCACTCCTACAGATTCAAGGAGATCCCCCTCTCACTGTCCTGGGTTAGACCCTGCAAACACTAACAGGAATGCCGACACCAAGGGCAGCTAGCTCCCACCAGCTCCTCCAGGGGGATGTGGAGCTGCACAGGTCAAAGTCAAGGCTGCAGAGGTGACCCTGGGGACCTCACTGGGGAGCAGCAGCCTCCCTCCCATGCCAGGTGTAGGTCACCTCAGGACCTTGGGTTTACCAAGTGAGTCAACCCAAGAAAAACGCTGAGCAAACATGAACCTGGGTGGGGCCCAGGTGAGGTCAGAACTAAACTGCACCAGGCTTGGGAATGGCGGGTAGAGGCAGAGTGCAGAGGGAGGGGGAGCGGTGGCTGTGCTCAGGAGTGGGTCAGGCCAGGTCCTCACCCTGTTTCTGTGAAAGAGAGTTACTCCTGGAAAGTTCCAGAAGGGCAAGCAACTTGCACAGACAGCCATGCAGCTGCCTCAGGGTTGGCCTCGCTCTGACCCAAGTCAGGGTGGCTTCTGCCCGCCCACAGAATGGGGATTTCCAGTGTGGATCCCTGCCCCTGTTTCCTCCAGGAGGCTCTCAACCCCTCTGGGACCCAAAGCCTCTCCTCAGGGGTGACAGTGGGTGGAGTGAAGTCCCTGTGTCCACATGCTGGGTCTCCCTGACAGCACACCAGTCATCAGAGGAGTGGGTATGAATGACCTCAGCCCTCAGCCCCATTCTGCTTAGAGAAGTGAGCTGCAGAAAGTAAGGCCAGGCCCAGAGACTATCCAGGAACTGAAAGGAGAGAGAGAGAGCCATTGTGGAAGTCAGCACCCAGGCCAGGTGGGCACAGTGCTTCATGAACAGAACTGACCCTGTGGCTAGGCCCTGCCACTCTACCTGATTTCCTGAATCCTCGGGGCGGGGGGGGGGGTGCCAGGCACCCAGAAGACAGACATGGTGGGATGCCCTGCCCTGCCCTTTAGGAACCCTGAGACCACTAAGAAAGTAGAGAATCTAAGGATCGAATCTAAACGGCCCTCACCTCAGCAGGACTGAGAGGTGCCACACGGACCAAGCCTTGGGAGACAGAGCTGGAAGGGGGTTCCATATAGGTGTATCCCAGACAAAGGCCAAGAGGGATCCAGCTTCCCCACTCTCCGCTACACATGCCAGGAGGAAGGGGCTTACACAGAGAGCTAGGGCTGGGAACCTAGGAGAGAGGGAGGGCAGAAGGACCAAGCTCACAGTTGTCACTGGCTTATTATGACTGTCCCTACTAGCTTGGAAGATAGGGAAACTCAGGCAGAGAGAAAGTAGGTAACTAACCCTTTGTCCCTCTTCCTGCAATTTCTTGATACCAGGTGGCTGGTTCCGACAAGCAGCTTCTTAGATCTTCCACCCAGGCCACTAGGAGCATCCAAGAGGCCCAAGACCCACTTAAGACTTCAAGGAGGTAGCTTGATGGCCCCCAGTGTACCCAGAAGCTATAAGCAGTAAAACCAGGATGGTGGTTCACAACCTATTTCTAGTACTCAGGAGGCTGAAGCAGAAGGGAGAGGAGTTACAGGCTCGCTTGGGTTACCTACAGATCAAGACCCTTCCGTAAGGGAAAAACGATAGATAGATAGATAGATAGATAGATAGATAGATAGATAGATAGATAGATAGAAAGATAGATAGACAGACAGATGATAGATAGATAGATAGATAGATAGATAATAGATAGACAGATGGTAGATAGACAGATGATAGATAGATAGATAATAGATAGATAGACAGATGATAGATAGATGGTAGATAAATAGATAGATAATAGATAGATAGATAGACAGATGATAGATAGATAGATGATAGATAGATAATAGATAGACAGATGATAGATAGATAATAGATAGATAGATAGATAGATAGATAGATAGATAGATAGATAGATAATGGATGGATGGATGGAACATACATACATACCTACATACATACATACATACATACATACATACATACATACATTCATTCATACATGGATGTGGATAGAGGCCAGGTAGTGGAGATAGCCAAGGCCCTTCTCACTGGGCTTCTGAGGACCTGTCCCACAATCTTTCCCCAAATACTCAAAAGTTGCAGCCCCCACTGAGTGCCCTCTAGGCCTGCCCAGTGCCACCCAGGGCCAGGCCCAGCGCTGTTTACCAGCTCCCTGACAGAGGTCTTTGTGTACTCACTGGCAGTCGGAGAACGTGGGCCGGTAGTAGAAGGGTGGTACTTTGGACTCAAATGTGGCTCTGGCAGCCTCGTTCCCATGAGATGTCATGAACTGCAAGAGAGAGGAGCAGGGTCAGAGTCGAGGACCCGGGATCCTGGGACAGTAGTAGCTTCTGGGTCACTGCTCTCCTTTAGGTCACCACAAGGTCATCTGACCCAGGATGTTGAGATCTTAGCTGGGTGGAGATCCCTTGGGCTGGGACTCCTGAAACCATCCTGTCTCAGGTACATGGGCTCCCAGTGAGCAGGGAAGGATAGTATATAGGAGTGTCCTGAAGAAAAGTCCCAGAGGGGCCAGTGACAGGACGCAGCAGGTTAAAACACCCTTCACACCAACCAAACGACCCAAGTTCAGTCCCTGGTCCCATGGTGTAAGAAGTAAACTAAGGTGGGCTGGAGAGATGGCTCAGCGGTTAGAGCCCCGACTGCTCTTCCAGAGGTCCTGAGTTCAATTCCCAGCAACCACATGGTGGCTCACAACCATCTGTAATGGGATCCGATGCCCTCTTCTGGTGTGTCTGAAGACAGCTACGGTGTAATCCTATATAATAAATAAATAAATCTTTAAAGAAAAAAGGAAGCAAGCTAAGTCTTGAAAGCTATCCTCTGACCGCACATGCTCGGTGTGTCATGTTGAGCCTGCACTTGTTCACATACCATACACGGATTTACACACACAACAATATAATGCACTAAATTCAGGGGCCACTGATGTGGCCGAATTAGATTCCTGGGGCCTACATTAGAGAGGACCAAGTCGGGATGTTATCCTCTGACCTCCACACATGACATGCATGTGTGCATCCTCACATATACACATGTGTGCACACACACACAAATATATAACTCTCATAACATTTTAACAGCAACTCATGGACCTGATGATAGCTCAGCAGGGGCAGGTGCTTACTGTTTATTAAATTAAAAATTAAACACAACCCTGAGAGGCTGGAGTGTGGCTCAGTGGTAGAGCCCCTGCCTAGAATCCCCCAGTGAGGGGCTGGGGGCGTGGCTCAGTGGTAGAGCCCCTGCCTAGAATCCCCCAGTGAGGGGCTGGGGGCGTGGCTCAGTGGTAGAGCCCCTGCCTAAAATCTCCCAGTGAGGGCTAGGGTGTGGCTCAGTGGTAGGGCCCCTGCCTAGAATCCCCCAGTGAGGGGCTGGGGGTGTGGTTCAGTGGTAGAGTCCCTGCCTAAAATCCCCCAGTGAGGAGTTAGTGATATTAGACTCCAGGATCCATAACTGATACTGAAACAAAACAAAACAAAAACAAAAAACAAAAAAAATCAACTCTCAAGGGCTGAGGTGATTCAGCTGTAAAGTTCTTGTCTCACAAATGTGATAGCCTGACCCCATGTAAAAAGCTGATGCAGAGACATTCCCTGGTAATCCAACAGTGAAAGCAGAGACACGTGGAAGCTCGGAGACCAGTTAGCCTATTGACAAGGTTACAGGCCCACAAGGGAGTCTGTCACAAAGAGCAGAAAGGTGCCTGAGGAAGGTGTGACACCCAAGGCTGTCCTCTGACCTCCGCACACACTTGCACCCTTACACGCGTATACACTAGGTAACAAGCAGCCGCTCTCTGAGTCTGTCTGAATATGCTGTAAACCACAAGAAAGGCTGATCAGTTTGACTAAGCCATGATAAAAAAAAGTTTTCATGTCAAAAACCACCATGAGTAAAACTAAGACACCCGTGAAAATCTATTTTCTATGAGCCTGCTTCTTGGTTGGGCGAGTTTCCTGAACATGTCAAGAAACCGCAAGGGGTTAAAAGCAGTGGAGATGGCAAGGCCACCAAGGGAACAGAGAGCAGGCTGGGGACAGAGAAACTCCCTGGGGTTCTTCAGCTCAAGAGGAGGAAATTCCCAACCTCCCTGGGAAGAGCGCACACACCATCAGGTCTGCATGGGCATGAGGCGTGCGTGCGTGCGCATCAGCTGGTGTAGCCTCTTCCACTTTCGCTGAAGCCCTCTATGGCGGGATCTGACAAGTCTCTCACAAGCTGCCCAACTGCCTAGCCTCGGACCTTCCACCCCCACCTCCAAGAATGTAGGTCACCACCGAGTTTCCAGAAGCACAAATGTCACACTGTGAACCCAAGGGTTACAGAGAGAAAGGACTGAAAGCAACCTGAGGCCGGCGATCTTTGTACTCAGGGGGCCGAGGCAGGAGGATTGTGAGTGTGAGATTGCTCTGGGCTATAAAGAGAGAGTGCATCTCAGAATGAAGGAGAAAAAGAAGTAGGGTGGTGACCGAGATGTAATGTCAGCCCTGTCAGAGGTGGAGGCAGGAGGATCAGAAGTTTAAGGCCATCCTCCGCTACATAGTGCGCTAGAGGGCTACATGAGACCCCTATCTGTAACAACCAAAAACGGCGACAAAGAAGATAAAAGGAAATAGGAAACAGAAGGGGAAAGAAAGAATATTCTAAGTGTCCATGCAGAGAGGGCAGACAAGGTCCTCATACTCTAGAAACCATGGCGGCATACATGAAAGTCAAGATAGTCCGTGCGTGCGTGCGTACTAAAGACCTATGCATGCTCATACTGGCAGACAATTTCTAAAAGAGGCACAAAGCACTGGCCACGGGTGGCCTCTGGGGTGAGGAGGAAGAGGTGAGAAGCCAAAGTCAGGGGAAGGAGGAGCTATTACACCTTCAATGCTCTGCTGAGCCTGGCGAATGTGCCCTGTGCACAACTGTAGCAAATTATTAAAGCACACCAAACAGCGGGCTCAGGGGTGCATGCGGGTCATCCCAAGTACTCAGAAGGTTGGGAAGACTGTAGTACCAGGGCAACCTGAGCTACAGAGTGAGTCTGTCATTTCAGTGTATGTGTGTGTGTGCGTGTGCATGGGTGTGTGCACATGTGTGGTTTTTTGACACAGGGTTTCTCTGCGCAACAGAGCCCTGTTTGTGCTAGACTTGCTCTGTAGACCAGGCTGGCCTCAAACCCACAGAGATCATCCCGCCTCTGCCTCCTGAGTGCTGAGATTAAAAGGGTGAACCATTGTCAGGCTCTTTTACTTTTTAAGTCTTCTTATTGTAGCCCTGACAGACCTGGAGCTCGTTGTGTAAATAAGGCTGGCCTTGACCTCAGAGAGCTGTCAGCCTCGGATGGAATTAAAGGTGTGCACCACCACGTTCAATTTTATTTGTTTGCTGTTTCCTCTTTTCCGTGCCCACATGCCACAGCACGCATGTGGAAGTCAGCGCCGACTTGGAAAAGTCAGTCCTCTCCATCCACCACAGGGTTTCCCCGTGTAGTCCTGACTGTCCTGGAAATCATTCTGTAGACCAGGCTGGCTTCCAACTCACAGAGACCCTCCTGCCTGTGCCCCCCGAATGCTAGGATTAAAGGCATGTTCCACCACCTCCCAGTACAGAAAAAAAATTAAAAAGATATATATAAAAAAAATCTTGGGGGCTGGAGAGATGGCTCAGCGGTTAAGAGCACCCGACTACTCTTCCAGAGGTCCTGAGTTCAATTCCCAGCAACCACATGGTGGCTCACAACCGTCTGTAAAGAGATCCGATGCCCTCTTCTGGTGTATGTGAAGACAGCTACAGTGTACTTATATATAATAAATGAATAAATCTTTAAAAAAAAAATCTTGGGGCTGGAGCAATGGCTCAGCGGTTAAGAGCATTGACTCCTCTTCCAGTGGTCCTGAGTTCAATTCCCAGCAACCACAGGGTGGCTCACAACCATCTGTAATGGGATCAGATCCTTCTTCTGGTGTGTCTGGAGACAGCTACAGTGTACTCATATACATGAGATAAATACACAATAAAAAATATCTTGAAAAAAGTGACTCAAGAACAGTGATGTACAGGGGCTGGGGATTTAGCTCAGCGGTAGAGCAAGGTCCTGGGTTCAGTCCCCAGCTCCGAAAAAAAGAAAAGGAAAAGGAAAAGGGAAAAAAAAAAAAAAAAAAAAGAACAGTGATGTACAACCACAAACCCATTTCTTGGGCACCGGAGTCAGGAGGGTGAGGAGTTCAAAGTCATCCTTGGACACATAGCAAGTTCCAGGCTAGCCTGAACATGAGACCCTGTCTCTGAAATCCAACCAAACAGTTAAAGAACACTGAGAACAGTATACAATCCTTGAGATGTGAAAGACTGAAGACAGTACTGAAAAAGTGGGAGTGCCATCCTCTGTGGGGGCCCCTGTGGTCCATGTCCAGACTCCTCCAAGAACCTGTGAACGGCTCTCTGGCCTAAGCTGATGTTCCCTTTCCCAGTCAGAGTCAGGCATGGCCTGAGACAACAGTATTTCACCCTTGTGTCTCTGCTGGTTTTGCCCCCATGGAATCACTGGACCAAGGCAAGCCTGCCCTTAACACAGACGGAGACCATCTAATTGGCTTCCTCTCTAGGGTGGTGAAAAGGCTGACTTGGCAGATTGCCAAGTCTAACTGCCTAGAATCCCCCAGTGAGGGGCTAGGGTGTGGCTCAGTGGTAGAGCCCCTGCCTAGAATCTCCCAGTGAGGGGCTGGAGTGTGGCTCAGTGGTAGAGCCCCTGCCTAGAATCCCCCAGTGAGGGGATGGGAGAGTGGCTTAGTATTTAAAACTCACCCCCCAAGCTAAGAATACACTTCCCCAACCTGTCCGTGTTTTTTCACACTTCATGTGGAAACCTGCCCACACCCTGCCTAACAGCATCACACCAGCTGCCCTGTGTCCTGGGCTTGCGTTCACACCCATTTCCCACCCCTGCCTTCTCAGAGGCTGTGCAGCAATGCCCATTCCTTGCCTTGCCCCCCGCCCCCAGCCTGTCACACAGTAAGTGCCCATATGCTTCTGTGAGACGAATGGGTAGCTGTAGGTGTGGGTGGATGCATGGATGCATGTGTGGAGAGATGGGGATGGATGCATGGTTGCATGTCTGGATGAATGGATGGACAGCTGATGAGTGAGTGGCTGGGAGGGTAGATGGATATGGGTGAATATATAGCTGTGTGGGAGGAGGAATAGAGGGATAGGTGATAGAAGGATAAAGAGATACGTGGATGAGTAGATGGATGGACAGGTGGACGGATGGATAAGTGGATGAATACATGAGTGGATGAATGACTGGTTGGTTGGCTAGATGAATGGTGAGTGGGTGGATGGATGGGTAGGTGGATGGGTGGATGAGTGGATGGGTGGATGGGTGGGTGGGTGGGTGGGTGGATGGATGGATGGATGGATGGATGGATGGGTAGATGGATGGATGGATGAGTAGGTGGATGAATGGATGGATGAGTGGGTAGATGGATGGATGGGTGGATGGATGGGTAGCTGAATAGATGGATGGGTGGGTGGATGGGGGGGATGGGTGGGTGGGTGGAGGGGGGGGGGGTGGGAGGGGGGGGTGGGTGGGGGGGGGGGGGATGGGGTGGTGGGGTGGGTGGGTGGGTGGATGGATGAGTGGGTGGGTGGGTGGGTGGGTGGGTGGATGGATGAGTGGATGGATGGGTGGGTGAGTGGATGGATGGATGAATGGATGGATGGGTGGGTGGGTGGATGGATGGATGGGTGGGTAGATGGGTGGATGGATAGATGAAAGAATATGGGCAGACAGATGGACAAGTGCTTTGATATTTGTCACCACATGGCTCTTCAAAAGAACCAGCAATGAAACTGTCTGTTTCAGCTAGCCCAAGTCTCCTTCATTCGAGCTTAGGCTCTATGCCACAGCCTATGACCGCCCAGACCCTGAAGGTACCCATTACAGGAGATGAAGGAGCTCGGGTCATTCCCAGATATGGACACAGGGTCACCCACGCCCCTCACTCCACCCAGTACCCCTCTCCTGACTCATACCTCAACTTGGGCCTCATCCCAGGCATCCAGACGAACTGACTTCACCTTGCTGACCTGGGGGATGTTCCGGTGGATCCCAGAGCAGCTCAAACAGATGAACACACCCAGGGTGTAGGACGCCCAGTCAGGATCTAGAAGGGAAGGGCAGAGGTCAGGGAAGCTCAGCTAGCACTCCAGAGCATGCCCATGAGGAAAGCTCAGTCCGAGGTCAGGAGGATAGACATAGAGTCCAGTGGAGGGCCATGGCATGGGGTGGGGGGATGGGACTGAGCACACTGGGCAAGAGCTCTACCGCTGAGCCACAACCTAGCCACTCGCTAGAGCAGCAGTTCTCAACCTGTAGGTCATGACCCCTTTAGGGGCCAAACAGGGTCACTTATCAGATGTTCTTGCACATCAGATATTTGTTATTTATACCCACAGCAAAATTAAAGTTATGGAGTAGCAACAAAATAATTTTATACTTGGGTAGTTACCACAACATGAGGAACTGTGGTAAAGGGTTATAGCATTAAGAACATTGAGAACCACTGCACTAGGAGAGTCTATGCAAGAGCTAAACCACTGAGCCACACCACCAGCCCCTCACTGGGGGATTCTAGGCAGGGACTCTACCAATGAGCCATGCCCCCAGTCCCTCACTGGAGGATTCTAGGCAGGGGCTCTACCACTGAGCCATGCCCCCAGCCCCTCACTGGGGGATTCTAGGCAGGGGCTCTACCACTGAGCCACACTCCCAGCCCCTCACTCGGGGATTCTAGGCAGGCTCTACCACTGAGCCACATCCACGGCTCTCTTTACTTTTTACTTGAAACAAAGTCTTACTAACTTACTGCGGATGGACTTGAACTCATTCTGTAACCCAGGAAGACCCTGAACTTTTGACTCTCTGACCTCGGCCTCCCAAGATGCTGCAATTACAGACCTGCGCAATCCTGCACCAGTTAAGAATCTCTAAAAAAATTGTTTTTAATTACATTCATTTTTTAAATGTTAACAATCTTCTGTGTGTGAGTGTTTGGCCTGTGTGCATGTGTACTACATACACATGTGCGCCTGCTACCCAGGGAGGCCAGAAAAGGATGTCAGATCCTGGAACTGGAGTTACAGATGGTTGTGACCTGTCATGTGAGTCCTAGGAATCAAATCTGGGTCTCCCAAAAGAGCAGCAAGTGCCCTTAATTGTTGAGCTAACTCTCTAGCGCTCATCTATTTACTTGTGTATATATTCGTGTGAGTGCATGTGACTGTGTGGAGGTCAGAGGACAGCTTGTGGGGGGTCAATTCTCTCCTCCCACAGTGCAGGCCCTGGGAAATTAAACTCAAACCGTCAGGTTTGGCAACAAGTGACTCTACCCACTGAGCCATCTTCCCAAGCCAGAATGTCTAATTCCTTGAAAAACAGATGTGCCCAAGAGTTGACAAGGATGCAAACTATCTGAGATGCTTATGGGTTGTGGATAGGAATATAACTTTGCTAGTTGCCTTGAAATCAGTTTGGCAATTCTTTTCTTCTTTCCTTTAAAAAATCAAAAACAAAAACAAAACAAAACAAAAAAACAAACAACAACAACAACAACAAACAAACAGGCCTCCTATAACTCAAGCTGGCTTCAAAGTTGCTGTTTAGCTGAAGCTGGCCTTGAACTCCTGATTCTCCCAAATAACTGATTGCAGGCATGCACCACTAGAGTCACCAGCCACTCCTGGTGTAGCTGAACGGACATCTCCTGTACAAACCTGCCATTTCCCTCCTGGATTCTCACCTAAGGGAGATAGACATGCGCGTGAAGAGATGCTTTATCTGTGGTGGTCATACTTGCAATTGTTGGTATATTTCATTTCATTTGTGTGTGGTTTGTATGCACGTGAGGAAGCAAGAGGCTGACATCGGTGTCTCCCTTGAAGGGTCTCCACCTTGGCTTTTAACACAGGATGCCTTGCTGAACCTGGAGCTGGCCATTGCAGTGAGACGGCCTGGCCATCTAGTTCTGCGGCTATTCCTCTCTCTGGAAGAAGGGAACCGTGAATCCTGTTGGTAGAATATGGCCCTTCCAAGTGATGATTCATAACTGGAATTCCGATCTGATGGCTGGACTGTGGCCCTGAGTGGGCCAAAGGTAGCAAGCGTGGGCAGCTCAAGGCTGGAGGACGGAGTTCTGTTTCACCAAAGCATCAGGCATTCACATGGTTCCTGGGGATTCAAACTTGGGTCCTCACGCCTACATATACTGGTGGTAGTTAATTTTTTTTTCTTTTTTTCGGAGCTGGGGACCGAACCCAGGGCCTTGCGCTTGCTAGGCAAGCACTCTACCACTGAGCTAAATCCCCAACCCCTAATTTTGATTTTCAACTTGAGTTTGTTACTGCCAAGGCCCACTTTGGTGTGTGTGTGCCTATGTTAGCACTGTTAAGATCCTGAGGGTTCTGATCCAGGCAAATGATTATTAATTATTAATTCCTTGATCTATTCATAACAAGACAGCCTTATTGGAAGGTGGTAAAGAGCAGGAAATAGAGTCTTGGTTAGAGGAAGCAAGTGACTCAGGGTGTGGCCTTGGGGACATATCTCACTCTGGCCCCTTCTGATATCCACCTCTTTCCTCTGTTTCCTGCTCATCCTGATGTGAGCTGTTCTGCTCCTCCACTTCCTCCCCAGAAGGATGGACAGACCTTTCTGAAACCCAGAGCTCTGTTGCTTTAAGATGTTTCTCTTGAGCATTTGGTCACAACCACACAGATGCCTGAGACAGTATCCAATGATAATGTAAACAGAGTGTATTATTGAATTACAATCCGTATACAACAGCTGGTTTAACACTTGAAAATCAAGCGGGGGTAGCCCAGCAGTGGTGGCACACATCTTTAATCCCAGCACTCAGGAGGAAGAGATAGGTGTGGATCTCTGTGAGTTTGAGGCCAGTCTGGTCCACAGAGCAAGTTCCAGGACAGCCAGGACTACAAAGAGAAGGCCTGTCTCAAAAAACTGGGGCTGGAGAGATGGGTCAGCGGTTAGAGCACTGACTCCTCTCCCAGAGGTCCTGAGTTCAATTCCCAGCAATGTGAGTTCAATGGCTCACAACCATCTGTAATGGAATCTGATGCCCTCTTCTGGTGTGTCTGATAACAGCTACAGTGTACTCTTACGCATAAAATAAATAAATCTTTAAAAACAAAAACAAAAGCAAAAACAAAAAATATAAGAAAGAAAAAGAAAGACCATTGAATCATGTTGATGCAGAAATAGCATTTGACAAAAACGTAGCACCCCGACGCTCATACACACGTGCAGGCAAACAGCCACACCCATAAATAGAAATCAAGTGAATATTTCTTAAATGCCATTCTGTTAGCTGTTGTGGCATATGCTTTAATCCCTCAGAGGCAGAGGCAGAAGGATCTCACACCCATCTGTCATGAGATCTGATGCCCTCTTCTGGTGTGTCTGAAGACAGCGACAGTGTGCTCACAGACATAAAATACACTTGAAAAAATTAAAGATCCCTAGTGTGGAAGGAAGCCTTGTCCGGGAACAGGCAAGGCTATCAACCCATAAACTCTTGGCAAGTTAATGTATGTGCTCACTGTAATCCACACCGAATCCCCAACAGGAATCCCTACTAAGTAGAATTTCAGAGGAGCCTAGAATTCATGGGTGAGCTCAAAGGGCAGAGACTCAGAGCTGAGGCATGACTCAGGGGCTTAAACGCTGGAAAGATGGAGGGCCTACGTGTAGATCCCCAGGACACACACAAAATCCATTTGCATAACATGAACGTCTGTGTTCCCTATGCTCCTGTGGGGGACACAGAGCCAGGAGAACCCCTCTGAATCATATGGGCCAGGTGCCTAGTGTGCACTGCAGACGAATGACAAAGAGACCTGCCACAAACAAGGGCAAAGACAAGGAGGGACACCAGAGGTTGTCCCCTGACCTCCATATGCATGCTGTGGTATGTAAGTATCCTCATCCACACACATAAATGTACCTCATACATACTGCAAACAAACAGACAGACAGACAGACAGATAGATAGATAAATAATATTGACTCATCAAGACAACCTAGAAAATACACCAAGACAGAACCAAACAGCATTTTGTTTTCAGAACTTATTTTTGAGCTACAATCCTCAGAACAGCATGGCATCAGCGATAGAAACAATGAACAGAGCAGAATCCCAAAGCAAGCCTGCCCTACGGTAGCATCTGAGAACTAACCAAGATAGAACCAATGAATCAACCAAGAAGGTAGAATGAGGCTGCTCGGATGAGAAGGCACCTGTGAAAATCCTCTGCTGTGATGGTACTCTGCAGAAAAATCACTGCAAATGGAGCCCAGCATGGGGTGATAACATCGTAGGACATCTACAGCAAGAACACGGCAGTGACTCAGGGGTAGTCAAAGAGCTGTTTGCTGAGCGTGTACGTGTCTGTGCATACGCAGATGAACATTCCCCTGTGAGGAGGCCAGAGCATGACATTGGGTCCCCTCTCTGTCACTTTACCCCTATTCCCTTGACATGGGGTCCCTCGCTGAACCTGGAGCTCCGATAGCAGCCAGAAAGCCCCAGGGATTCTCCTGTCTCCCCACCACTGTCTCAGTGGCAGGGGGACAGACATGCATGCGGTATGCCTGGCTGTTTACATTGGTGCTGGGAATTCCAACACATGTCACCATGCTTTCCTGAAAGCTCACTGAACTCAGCCTAGGGGAAGTGGGGCGGGGGGAGGCAAAGTCTCTGTAACTTTGGTCTAGAAAAATATGGGGTTTGTTTTGTTTGTTTTTCGAGACACAGTTTCTCTGTGAAGCCCAGGCTGTCCTGAAACTCTATCTGTAGACAGGGTGGCCTCAAACTCATAGAGATCCACCTGCCTCTGCCTCCCGGGTGCTAGGATTGAAGGGAGGAAAGGGGCAAGGGAGAGAGATGTAATTAAATTGTAGTCTCAAAATAACAGCAAAAGACACATTACTAAAAGCAGACTTGGGGGAAGGGGGAAATAGTCATCTTAATGAAATGAAAAAGATCTGTTGGCTCTTTGGAAACTCCTGTCCAGAGGAGGAAAGGTGAAAGGGCAGCCACACCCACAGGAGACTGATCTGATGAAAGACTCGCTGGAGCTAAGCGTCACAGCAAGGAACAGAGGACAAAAATAGGCAAAGTGGCAGATGCTTCCCCAAAGGTTCTGGGGGCTACAGGAAGCCCCTTCCATTTCAGAACTGCAAAGGACCCAGAGCGTGTGTGTGTGTGTGTGTGTGTGTGTGTGTGTGTGTGTGTGTCTGCCTGCCTGCCTCCCTGCCTGCCTGCTATCTGCCTGCCTGCTGTCTGCCTGCTGTCTGTCTGCTGTCTGTCTGCCTGCCTGCCTGCCTTCTGTCTGCCTGCCTGCCTGTATGTTCCTGTGTGCACATGTGTGTGTGTAGAGGCCAGAGGATAACCCAAGGAGTCCTCCTCAGGCCCCATCCACCTTGGTTTGGGCTTTTGAGCCAGGGTCTCCCTATGTAGCCCAGGCCGGTCTCAAACTCAGAGTGCCTCTGCCCCTCCAGCACTGGTATTAAAGGTACGTGCCACCACATCCTGCTTCCACCTCTATTTTATTGTATTTTTGGTTTTTCCAGACAGAGTTTCTCTGTATGGCCCTGGCTGTCCTAAAATCAGGCTCACAGAAATCCACCTGCCTCTGCCTCCAAAATGCTGGATTTAAAGGCATACACCATCACCACCCAGTCTGATTTTTTTTTTAAAGACAGAGTCTCTCACTTGACCTGTAAGCAGCTAGGCTGGCCAGCCAGGGAAGACAAGGGAATCCTCCTGTCTCCCCCTCCACAGTGGTGAGATTACGAGAACATGCTACCACTCCTGGCTTGGTTTTCTTTCTCCTTTTGCTTTTTCAAGACAGGTTTCCCTGTGTAGCCTTGGCTGTCCTGGAACTCTGTATAGACCGGGCTGGCCTCGAACTCACAGTTCTACTTGCTTCTGCCTCCTAAGTGCTGGGATTAAAGATGTATTCTGCCATGGCCCAGCTCACTCCTGGTTTTTTCCTATGGTTTCTGGGGACCCAAATCAGGTCCACATGCTCCCACCTCATGGGCTTAACTGAGTCATCTCCCCAGCCCCTGAGGTGTCCAAAGGTCATAAACGATCAGCAGCTGAACTGTGACCGTAGTCACTTCCTCCAGCTGGACAGGACAAATTCACTGTAATGTGTTACGTCTCGTCTTGGCAAGGGCTCCCCATGGGGGCTGCAGGAACACATAGCTTCCCTCATTCCTCACCTCCAGCCCAGGGCAGCCAACTTGTCCAGATGCTGGCCCTGGGGTCAAGCCATAGGCTTTCCTGGAGGAAGTACTACTGGTGTGACCAGTAGGACGTGTGCAGCTTGCGGAGACCCAGACTGCTCCAATACGGCATCTGCAAGTCCTTCAGACAGAGCTGACACCCTCCTCCTCCTCAGCCTGCTCCCAGTCCCTCCTCCACCACGTATGATAGGTATTCACAGGAGTCCAACACTGAACCACGTGGCCTCACTCCATCTCCATGTGACCTCTGTGTGTACTCATGTGTGCAGGCATGTGTGTAGATGTGTGTATGGTATATACCTGTGTACAAGTTTGTGTGTGTGTGTATGTATGTATGTATGTATGTATGTATGTATGTTACATGCCCGTACACATGTTTGTGCATGTGTATGTATGTGCATGGAGAGACCAAAAGATAATGCCAGGTGTCTTCCTCAATCACTCCACCCTATTGAGACAGGGTCTCTCACTGAATATGGAGGCCACCAACCCAGTTAGCTGGTCAGCAGGACTCAGAGACCCACACCTGCTATTTTACTTGGATTCTGGGATCTGAAGTCAGGTCCTCCTGCCTGTACAGTAAGAACTTCACCAACTGAACCATCTCCCCAGACCCGTCGTAGCCCTTTAAAGTGAAATCCTGCTTGTGGTTCACAACGAATAAAGCAAATATACCTCAGATAGGGTTAGACACCTGCCTGGGGTCACACTGAGATAGATCTGGGACTTGACTGTCAGAAATTGCCTTCCAGGACCCAACTCTGCCCTTGGGTCACCTTCCTGGTTCCTGCGGCTGATCCTATAGGAATGGGGGAAAGAGGACAGAGACCCTGGGGTAGAAGCAATTCCTTAACTGAGTCCTTTGGCCTGGTTACCTGGAAAGATTTCCTCTCAGCCATGACCTCACAGGGGCCAGTAAAGGCCAGCAGCACCTGACAAGAGGCAGAATTCCGGTTTCAGTTCTGACAAGAGCAGATGGCAGAGAGATGGGTGACCCCGACTCTCTGAATTCTTGTCACCTTGGAGAGTCAGGCCAGGATCTTCTGGTGCTTCTGAAACCCCAGGCTTGGAATGGAAGGTGACAGGGCCCATGACTGGCTACAGGCCAGACCCGGCTGGGGCTGCAGCCTCGCCATGTCCACTCCCTACCTTCCCTTTAGGCAAGCCTTAAGCTTCTGGCAGGCAGGGCCCAGCCCAGTACAAAAACACCAGTCTCTCTCCAGTGCCCACAGGTGGCCACGCTAACCTACCCTGAACTCCTGGCTCTCTGGAGTCTGGTGGGAAGTGGGAGAAAGAAGGTAGAAGGAAGAGCTGTGCCCCAGTGTTACTGGGTACCAGGATTTAGAGTCCCACTCAGGGTCCCTGCTGGGAAAGCCTAAGCCCAGACAGGCCTGATCCCAGAAAACCACATTTATTTACAATAAGGAGAGGTCCCAGAAGGGTAGCTGTGGTGTGGCCAGGAGCCAGCAGGGGGAGGCAGGCATGGGAAGGAAGCCAGGAGGCCTTCCTGGAGGAAGAGCCTAAGTTCTAGCTGTAAAGATAGGTTGTCCTGCTTAGGAGGTGTGGGGTGCAGTGACAAAGGACAGAGCAAGGCCAAGCCCAGGACAGCAGGTGTGGCCTCCTGCTTCACCCCGATCTGAAATCCCCTCAGCACAGACCTTGTACTGTAGGACTTGCAACAGTTCCGCCCAAGGGAAACCTGATAGGTAAACAGGTTAGCCTGGAGCCAGTCAGGCCGGCGAGGTCAGCACACAGTGGGCCTGCCCTGAGCTCTGCACCAGACATGCTTTGCCTTATAAACTGCTGTGGAAGGCTAAAACACCGCCCAGGCTGGAGTCCCTGGCTCTCTCTAAGCCCCGCAGAGCCACCACAGGGTCTCGGAAGCATTCCCACTGAAGCTAGTGGTTGTGTTAGTTTTGAGACAGGGTCCCACTGTGTAGCCCAAACTGGACTTGAACTCACAATACTCTTGACTTGAAATGGTGAGATTTCAGGTGTTTGTGTGTGTATGTGTGTCTTTGTATCTGTCTGTCTGTCTGCATGCCTGTCTCTCTATATCTGATGGTGTCTATGTCTGTGTGTGTGGTATGTGTGTGTGTATCTGGTGTGTGTGTGTGTGTGTGTATGTGGTATATGTATGATGTGTGTGTATGGTATATGTGTCTGTATGGTGTGTGTGTGTGTGTGTGTGGTGTGTGTGTGTGGTATACGTGTGATGTGTGTGTATGTGTGTGTGTGTGTGTGTGTGTCTGGTGTGTGTGTGTGTGTATGGTGTGTGTGTGTGTTGTGTGTGTGTGTGTGGGGGGTGTGTGTGTGGTATACGTGTGATGTGTGTGTGTATGGTGTGTGTGTGTGTCTGGTGTGTGGTGGTGGTATATGTGTAATGTGTGTGCATGGTATGTGCGTCTGTGGTGTGTGTGTATGTGTGTGTGTGTGTGTATGGTATGTGTGTCTGTGGTGTGTGTGTGTGTGGTATACGTGTGATGTGTGTGTGTATGGTGTGTGTGTGTGTCTGGTGTGTGGTGGTGGTATATGTGTGTGTGTGTGCATGGTGTGTGCGTCTGTGGTGTGTGTGTGTGTGTGTGTGTGTGTGTGTGTGTGTGTGTGTGTGTACTTATGCAGAGGCCAGAGGAGGACATTGAGGGGTCCTGCTTGATTCTGCCTTATTCCCTGAAGACAGGGTCTCTCACTAAAACTAGAGCTAAGACCTTCAGCCAACAACCCCCAGCGCTCTTCCTGTTTCTGGCCCCCATCCACACACACACCAAACTGGGGTTCCAAGTACACAAAGACATGCTCAGCTTTGTACATGGACGGGTGCTGGGGATTTGAACCCAGATCCTTGTGTTTAATCGGTAAGCACTCTTACCCATCAAGCCATCTCCCCTGCCTAAGGCCATGATTTAAAGCCCTGACACCATTGTGGATGACTCTGGGCAACAAAGTCCTGGAAGTCACCAATACAGAAGTGGACTCCAGCCAGAGAGCGCCCAGCCCAGCTCGGAATGCAACAGCACCACAGGGTGGCTCCTGAATGACTGAATGTGCTTACCAAGTCAACTCTCAACTAACCATGTCCCAACTACCTGAGCCTTCCTCACTCACTGTCTGACACCTCCCTGACCACCAGAGCAAAAGACTCAGAGATTCTCAATGGGTGCCACAGTCCTCAGGCCAGGGTAGGCCTGTGATTAGAAGAGGGGTCAAGTTAAAACCTGCACACAGGGGCTGGAGAGATGGCTCAATGGTTAAGAGCACTGACTGCTCTTCCAGAGGTCCTGAGTTCCATTCCCCACAACCACATGGTGGCTCACAACCATCTGTAATGGAATTCAATGTCCTCTTCGGGTGTGTCTGAAGACAGCTACAGTGTTCTCACATATAAATAAAATAAATAAATCTTAGAACAAACAGACCAAACCTGGCTAGGTACCAGGAGAGCTGGCCAGGACCCCCTCATACCTGCCAGGGCCCCCTCATACCCAAGTGGCTCCATCCAGATGCACTTTCCCCATGGGGGCTAGCCACCACCTGCTTACTGAATCTCAGTGCTGCTCTTTGGGTCTTAGCCGCCCAGATCCCAGAATTCTCTGCCCGTTAGCTTGGAGACCGTTCTAGGGTCCATGTCATCCCAAAACAAGCCATAAAAGTGGCCTAGGTTAAGAGTGTTCAGGGATGGGCTGGAGAGACGGCTCAGCGGTTAAGAGCACCCCACTGCTCTTCCAGAGGTCCTGAGTTCAAATCCCAGCAACTACATGGTGGCTCACAACCATCTGTAATGAGATCTGATGCCCTCTTCTGGTGTGTCTGAAGACAGCTACAGTGTACTTACATATAATAAATCTTAAAAAAAAAAAAAAAAAAAAAAAAAAGAGTGTTCAGGGATGTGGAATTGTGAGCCAGAGATCACAGATGAGAAACTAAGTCCTCAGCACCCACCACTACCCTGGTTGCTCAGTTCTCACTCCAGCTGGGGCAACCACTCTGACTGCCCAAGGCCACACCCTCCCCCCTGTACCCTGCCTCTCCTGGGTCCTTTCAAGGTGACTCAGCCCCTCGGTGCTTCCTTCCGGGAGCAGTTTTCAGGCACCTGAGCAGGTCAGGCGTGCTCTGGGGCTGAGCCAGGTCAGGCAGGTGTGTCCCCCTTGGCCAAGGTCTAGGCATGGGAGGAGTGGAGCAGTGGACCCTATCAGTGGAATGCGGCTCCGGCAGAGCCCTGTGGCTCAGCTTGAGAGACCTTTGCTCGTGCAAAGGCTGATGCATAGCTGAGAT
This sequence comes from Rattus rattus, assembly GCF_011064425.1. Taxonomy (NCBI): domain Eukaryota; kingdom Metazoa; phylum Chordata; class Mammalia; order Rodentia; family Muridae; genus Rattus; species Rattus rattus. The sequence continues at coordinate 13,884,287 of NC_046169.1, read as the reverse complement.
GGTGGCCAGATGGCCTGCTTGCTACCCAGCCTAGAGGCAGGCGGGCAGCTTCAAGCTGGAGGGTAGGAGGCCTCCGAGAGAAGTAGAATACACGGTTCTCTGGAGGGCCACATAGCTGCTCCCAGCAATCCACCTGCATGGGGAGGTCTCTTTTCCTGACGGACCACTAGAGGACTTTTTTCCTACCCCACTGGAATGAGAGCATCAGGAGAGAGATGGCTGAGAGTCCCACCCGCAACGCTGTACTTCCTATAGAGTTTGCATTCAGTCAGCTTCAGGGCCCTAGATGCCGGAGGGCCGCAGACTGTCCTCTAGGCAAAGCTCCTACCCGCAAGTGGAAAGCCCACCCCACCCTGCCCTTGCGCCTCCCCTCCCATTCAGATGAGGACACTGTGCTAGCCCCTCCCCCCCAAACAAATCCCCTCCCTGACACTCCTCCCTCTCCAGGTCCCCACTGCCACAGGTACTCTGCACCTCAGCTGGGCTCATGGACTCACGGCTGGAAGTGATGACGCCGTAAGAGATTGGGTTTTAGACACCACTGTGTAGTCGGTCAGTTTTACCATATGCGGCTTGCGCTGGGAGGGTTTTTAAAAAGGAGAAAGAAGCATCTACATGCTGATGCGCTCCAGTTCTGCCTCTCCTCAGAGGCACCCAACCCACGCATCCCAACACCCGCCCCATGTTCTGAGTGGCAGCTCTGCCCTCCAATCCCATCCAGCCCAGGCACTCTCAGATTATTTATTGATTGGGGCTGGGGGGGGCGTGTTTATTTACTTTTTTATTTATCCTCAAGACGGGGTCTCACTGTGTAGCTCTAGGTGTCCTGGAACTCACTCTGTAGACCAAGTTGGCCTCAAACTCACAGGGATCTATTGGACGCTGCCTCCCAGCGGTCTTATTTTTGAGACAAGGTCTCGTTTTGTAACTCACAGTAGCCTCAAACACAGTAATCCTGCATCCTGAGTGCTGGGATGCAGACATATCCCACCGTACTTGGTTCCTTAGAGCCACCCTGTCTCCAACATCGGCAGGTGACCCTTCTACACAGTCAAAGGCCGGGACACTTCCTGGTCGCTGTGCTTCCTGGCTCCCACTGCGGCAGAAAAAGCCAAGCCCCGCAGTGGTTGTGGAGTCCCCTCACACATACATAAGCTCTCTGGTTTCTCAGACTCACAGAGTTCCGAATACAGAGCAGAACTCATGGCTAAACTCCAGCCCTCCCTCGCTTTCCTTATTTGGACTTGTTTAGGTTAGCGACGAGCTTGTTCTTGTAGCCTTGCTGCTTGGGGTTGAATCTGTGCTCCTCTTGCCTCAGCTTCTCAAGTATTTAGAGTTATCGGCCTCCGGCACCAGCTACAAACCACGTAGCGGGGACTCTGGGTCAGTTTGTGCCCCGTCCATCTCTCTTGTAATCTGTGCCCTCCCTGTGAGCATCATTTCTTGATCCCAAGTTCAAGCTCCTGGAGTCCTCTTCGAGCCTGGTAATGCTCGAGCCAGCACCCTCTGGGAGCCCCTCTCTCTGGTCCTCCCTATAGGTAGGGTGCTCCCGGGACCACGAATTAGTGCTGCACGGGGCAACCCTTCAAACACCACCTTTAAAAGCTGGGCGTCAAGGCCCTGGGTTCGGTCCCCAGCTCCGAAAAAAAGAACCAAAAAAAAAAAAAAAAAAAAAAAGCTGGGCGTGGTGGCGCAGGCCCGACAGAAGCAAGCTGAAGGCCAGCCAGGATGCACAGTGAGACCCTGTCTAAAAAAAACTAGAACAGGCCTGAGGCCACAGCACAGTTGGTCTAGGGCTTACCTAACATGCACAATGCCGTTGGCTTCATCTCCAGCAATGCATGAAACAAGGTTCAGGCCTGCAATGCCAGCAGTCAGGAGGGCAGTGCAGGCAGGAGGGTGAGAAGTTCAAGACCATCCTTAGCTACGCAGTGAGTTCCAAGCCAGCCTGAGCTACATGAGACCTTGTCTATGAATAAATAACCACAAGGCGGGTAAGGCGGCCCCAAGGTAACGCTGTCTGCTGACAAACTTGATCCGAACCTGATCCCTGTGACCCGCATGTAGAAAACAGACGGCCGACTCTTGCAAGTTGTCCTCCACGTGTGTGCTGTGACACGCACACCCATGCACACACGAAATAATAAGAGTTATAAAGAAAAAAAGATGCAGTGCAACTGGCAGTTAAAGTCTGACCATCCTACACCTCTGCCATCTTGTTCCAGAGCCTTCTATGCATCCGACTTGCCTTTTTCTTGTTCTTCTGCATCTCTAAACCAGCTAGCCCAGTGGCAGCATTCCTTCCTAGCTTCAGTAGGACACTGTGGGGTAATATCAGGGTGTTGGCTCCCCCTGCCCCTACCAACTGTGTAGCAATAGCCATCCACCACTAGCAAGTTCCCGCTGCCAACGCCACCCACAGCACCTTCTGCTGGCTTCTGTGTGAAGACCCTGACTGCCTCGGTCTCCCCAGCCTGCACGCTATAAACGTGCATGGAGCTGGGGGTGGGGGTGGGGAGAACTGATCAAAGGCTCCATCCTTCTCCCACTGCGAACAGCATGTGGCTTCCACATCCATAGCCACACTTCTTACGCCTTCAAGCCACGCTGCACCCGGCCACCCTCTGCCACCCTCGGATGACTCTCCTGCCTGGTACCGAGAAAGAACTTGCCAAACGACACTAAGTCTAAAGTTGTCAGTGGCCTAAGGATCAGGGACCTGGGTTCGAGGCTGTGCCATGCACATTTAAGATGCATGTGGACGGGGTCATGGGGCCTGCATGCTGAGAGAGAAGCTTCTGGGTCTTGTGGCTGGCCCAGGAGCGCAAGGGCTCCACTCTGGGGAAACCCCAGCCAGCAGGCACAATGGTATACTTCAGGGATGGAGGGCAGGGGGACACTGTTTAGGTCCTAATGGCGTGACCCTCATGTTGTGGTGACCCCCAAACCATAAATTATTTCATTGCTACTTTACAACTGCAATTTCGCTACAGTTATGAATTATCATGTAAGTATTTGATATGCAGCCCACAAAGGGGTCGTGACCCACAGGTTGAGAGCCACTGGTTTAGATAGAAGAGAGGCTGGTCAGAGCTGAGGCCTCCTCTAATCCTCAACCCTGACTTCAGACTGGCCCCCAGCACTGTCCCACCCAGGGGCAGTGGAGCTTAATCAATCAACGTTGTCCCACACAGGTGAATGGCTGAGCACAGTGTGGACACCTCAGTGTGGAATACCGCTCTGCTCTCAAAGAGACACACCTGCTCCAACATGGCGGACAGAGCCTCGCCATCACAAGTGAATCAAGTCAGACCCCTACCAGACAAATGTCGCGTGAGTCTATCCAGAGAAGGCTCCTGCAGGGTCAGACCCCTTGAGATATCAAGTAGAATGGCGGGTCTCGGGAACAGCGAAGTGGGGGCGACAGATAGTGCTTAATGTGTGAAAGGGGTTGGGCTGGGGAAGACGAGGGCGTCTCGGTAGTGGATGCTGGTGGCAGTTGCACACAATCGTGAGTATGTTTGATGTCTCCAAACTGCAGGTTAAAAATAGTTAGGATGGGGGCTGGAGCAATGGCTCAGCGTTTAAGAGCACTGGCTGCTCTTCCAGAGGGCCTGGGTTCAATTCCCAGCACACACCTGGAAGCTTATAACTGTAAACAATGCACACGCACACGCACACACACGCATGCACACACACATGCACACGCACACGCACACGCACACACACACCAAGTAGGCCCGGTGGTGCATGCCTATAGTCTCACCTACTTGGGAAAATGAGTCAGGAAGATGGCAAATTCAAGCCTGGGCAGTTAGGCTATAAAGCACAAGGACAGTCTCAAAACAGAAAGCTTAAAGAAGAGTTATGCAGGGTTGGGGATTTAGCTCAGTGGTAGAGCGCTTGCTCAGCAAGCGCAAGGCCCTGGGTTCGGTCCCCAGCTCGAAAAAAAAAAAAAAAAAAAAAAGAAGAGTTATGCAAGCAAGTTAGTGACAGATCCCTTTCTTAGAGTGCCCCAGGGAGGGGCTAGGATAGAGCATCTGCCTAACCCCACCCCCCATTGAGGAGCTAAAGGTATGCTATGATGGTAGAGCTCCTGCCTAGTATACCCAGGGCCCTGGGTTCTTTCTGCAGTGCTACAGGGAAAAGGAAACAAACGAAACAAAAACAAACTCTCCGGCTACTGCTTTAGACACAGGATGGTATGCCAGACCCACATCTCAGCCTTGGATACCTCCTCTCTAAAACACATACACAGGGACCAAGGGACAAGCTTGGGTAGTGTCAATCAGCCACTCCAGACCTACCTAGTTAGGAGCAAACACTTCCTTCCTCTCCTTCACCCCTCCAGAGCTGCAGGTCAGGGCTCCTGGGAGTGCAGGTTGGACCAGCATCAAAGCAAGAATGAGTGATTCTAAAATCTTCCAGGCCGTTCGATGGCCGATGCTTGCAGAGAGAACCTGCCACCTTCACGGATGCACAGAGCTCCCTCCCTCTCCTACAACCTTTGGCAGGACAGAGGTGCCAACAGAGTCTTGAAAGAGAATGAGCTATGCCCTGTCAGCCTCCCACAGTAGCTGAGGGTGAGCTAGACACAGCCCTCGACAGGGCAAAGACTCCAATGGAGTCTTCAGGGGAAAGGCCAGGCCCGGTCAGTAGCCCATGATACCTGGGGTGAGAACTATCTGCGGCGGGTGATGGATGGACCCCAGGTTCAGGATGCAGACTGGAGAGAGGTTCAATGGGTGCTGCTTCCCACAGCGAGGTGAGAACTGCTCAAGGTTGCCCCGATGGCCAGAGGTGACCTGGGCCTTGCATGATGTCCTGCAGTCCAGGAAGATGCCACACTATTCCCTAGGGGTACCCTTGATTCCATGGGAGTGGTCAAGAACGGCCATGAGCCAATCCAGAGGATGACATAGAACGCACATAGCTTTCCCCTCAACAAGACCACCACGAGACAGGAGACTCCAGAACAGCGTCCCAGAACACAGGGGAGACCCAAGGGGAGACCCAATTACCTACTAAGCATGGGGTTGGGGAGGCTGCGTGGGCATTTCACAGGAGTCATGAGGCAGGCACTATGGCTGAGCCCAGGAGCTAGGCAAAGACGGGAGGTTTGCATAGACAGTGTGTGGGGGCCCAGAGTGGGTGTCAGGAAATCCAGTTCCAGCCTTGTGGACGCCCAAGAGAGTTCAAGCTGTAGAGGCCTCAGTTTTCCTGCTCATAAAATGGAAACAAGCCTTATACTTTTTCTGCCTCCCGGGTGGGGGAGGGGGAGAGGCAAGCTGTTATTATAAGCCAAGTCTGAAAATGGGTGGTTTGGCTTACAGCCAGCAAGGGCTGGGCCCCGAGAGGGCAGTAGCTGCGGCAGCCAGTGACCTGGGACTGACTTCAGGGTTCCTAGGACACTACATGGTGTAGGGTGGTTCCTATGGAGGGTTCCAGGAGCCCCTTCTTCCTCCTGCCAGGCCAAGAGGTCTAGGAGTATCTGGAAAGTGGAAGCTGTTCCCAGGCTGGTGGTCAAGGAATATGAGGACAGGTCAGCTCCTCTCCCCAGGTTCCCCACCCCACCCCCCAAGTCAAGCTTGGAAACTGAGCAACCCACCAGCCTTCCTTACCAGGGACTCCAGGGGCTCCGGCTTTCCCAAACGCGTTGAAAGGCAGGTCTGAGAGAGGGAGGTGGGAACCACACAGAACCAGGGAGCCACCACCCCACTGCACCATGGCAGGGCCCTGCAGGGCCTCTGGAGACCAGGAAAGGACTACTTCATCTTGCCCAGCTTCCCACTGAAGCTTGGTCAATGTCTCCTCCCAGGGACACCAGGGCCCCTGGGGTGGCATGCACTTACTATTGACTGGCAGATTCTCAGCCACATGCTACCACTCCAGCCCAGAGGCGGGGATGTGGGGGAGAGACGGGGAGGAGGTCCTATTTACAGGCTGCAGGCTTTCAGCCTGCATCTCAGGAAGGCAGAGTTATGACCCCAAGGAACTGATACCTGGTATGTTCAGAGGGGCTCATGCTAGACACCCATTAATATTCCCGAAATGTCTCGCAGGCCTGTCCCCACCTGCATACCCAGACAGGATGAGGCTGGGAGTGCCAGCTCCAGGAGCCTGCCAGCTGCTCGGAGAACTCGACCCTTTCTTCACAGCCAATCCTGAGCCCCTGTGTTCTGGTCCCTACAAATCCTTCCAAATCAGGGGCAACCAAGGGGCAAAGTCTGGAAGATGTCTGGCAGATGTGTCTGTGGCTCCCTCCTGACCCCCACTGTCCTGGTCCCAGGGAAGCTAGGAATAGAGAGCCCAAGGTTCATGGCCAGCCTATCCTCACAGAGGCCACCCAAGGCTCTGCATCCTCCCCCAGCCTTGAGTATGTACAAGACAGCGGCCCCAGGCAGGGATGCCATGACGTCATCTCCAGGTAGCTGGGAACCAGGTGGACCCCCTGCTCCCTGGTAAACACCCTGGGCTCACTGGCCGCTTTCCCTGCAAGCCTACAGCCCCTGATGATTTCCTCTTTTTTTTATACCCTGAGACACCAAGGTTTCGCAAGGCTGGGATGGGGAGGCGGCTGCGGGTGACAGCGTGACACGCAGCCCAGCGGGGGAGGGGAGGCGGCGGCACAGGTCGCGCGGAGCCCGCGAGGTGCCCTCCGGATGCTGCGCCCGGCCACTGCCAGTCCCTGCCGCCGGCAGGTGCACCTGGGCCGCGCCCCAACCCAGCTAGGACCCAGCGCGTGGCGCGTCCCCATCCCCCGCGCCCCCACGCAGTCCTGTCCACCCGGCCGCACCCCGCAGCTCCGCCCGTCCCGCACCTACCCGGGGCTCCGCAGTCAGCGCAGCGCGAGTTCCCCGGACGCGTCAGCAGCTCCAGCAGCGCCCGGCGCCGCTCCCCGGCCATGGCTGCGCGGCCACCGCGCCGTCCCGAGCACGCCCGCCCAGCTAGGGCCCCGCGCCGCGCGCCCGCCGTCCGCCTTGCGCCATCGCCGCCGCTCAGCCCGCGCGCCGGCCCCGATCGTGTCGCCGCGCGGGGCCGCCCTGAACGGAGCTGCGCGCGCGGGGACCGGGGAGCAACGCACGGCGCGCTCGGGACGGCGCGGCCCGCGGGCGGCCCCCAGCGGCGCGGTCAGGGAGCGGCCTCTTCGAGAGCCCAGCCTCACCCGGTCCACCTGGGGCGGGGTCGCAGGGAACCGGTGCTGCGGAAGGATGGGCCACCCCACACGCAAGCGTGCCTGTTGGGTTGAAGTTGGGGACGTGGGTAGCTCAGGCTAGCCCTACCTACGAAAGGCAAATGCCGGTGCTCAAAGGACCAGAGGGCTCCACCCTCACACGTGTCCAAGTCCTATACTCTCATCTTCAAGAGATAGGACAGGAGCTGGCCACACCCCTCCTGATCTCCAACAGGCTCCCTTCCAGAGCCGGTGTCAGCTTCTTTGCTGGCCCTAGCATTTCTGTTCAAATTCCATTTTCTCCATTATAAACGCAATAGTAGCTGTTTAGACGCCAATGGCCACACCCAACTGGGAAATGAAAGCCTTCTCCAAAGCCTCCTGAGAGTCTGAGGACGCTCTATGCCTTCCAACCTTTGGACGCCCCACCTCCAGTCCCTACTCCTGCTAATATACCAGAGTCAGGGTGTTGGCTGCTCTATGATTTGACCCCGGGAATGTTCCCTGACCCACAAAGGTCCCTGTGTTAAGGGCATAGTCCCCAGGGTAGTGCTATAGTGTGGTTAGGGCTATTGGGAGGAAACCATTGGGACCTTAGCCTCTTCCTGTTGGGTTGAGAATGCTTTCTCTTGCTTCCTGGGGAGAGGGGGTCAATTTTGTCCCACCACATATTTGTGTCACGATGCTCGATTGCACATTGTCTTTCTGAGATAACGTTTGCAATCCTGGCCAACTCCGCCTGGCGGCCCTCTGCTGAGGCTGCACTGTATAGCCTGCCAGGGGCACCTGTCCCTCAGGACCTGACTCTCACACCATCACAGAACTCGTCCTGGGATCAGGAGGCAGAGCATGCAACCCGCCCCAGTGCACACTTTGGAGGTCATGAAGCTGGTGGCACTGCAGGCTTACAGTTTGACGGTTCTAATACCTTTCTCCTGAAGCCCACTAGAGCCTGAGTAGTGACAGGTGGCATTTCCACCTCTGGGCCTTCTGCCAGGCTCCAGGCCTGGCATACAGCAGGAGCTTGCAGAATGGGAATTACACAAGACAGACCGATGGGGGCTGGGGAGGTGTCTCAATTGGTGGAGAGCTTACCTAGCATCTACAGAGCCCTGGATTGTGTCCCCAGCACCACAGAATCTAGGAGTACTGATGAGTGCCTCTAATCTCAGGGCACAGAAGGTTGAGACAGGAGGATCAGCAGTTCGAGGTCATCCTCAGCTACATACCTAGTTTAAGGAGAGCAGCCTGGGCTATCTGAGACCAATTCTTTAAAAAAAAAACTAAAAAACAAAAACAAAATCAAGACAAAAATAGACTAATGGTAGTGCTGTCCCAAGCCTTTGAGAAAAGGTCTCTCTAATAATCCAGACGGCCTCAGACTTGCAGCAATCCTCCTGCCACCGACTCTTGAGTGCTCAAATATCAAGCATGGAATGCCACCTACACTTTCTTATTCAATCCTCATTCGATAGTCAGGGAAACTGAGGCACACAGCAGCCCACGTATGCATGACGGGACTAGAGTGACAGAAAACCCAGGAGACAAAGAGACACAGACCCCGTCTCCCTAAAGAGAATAAATTACCCTCTGGAGAGGAGCCACAAGGAGGCCTTGAAGCATTTGCAGGTAGCCAGCAGGTGAGGTCTCCAGACAGAGGGAGAAGCATCCTGGGTGTGGCAGGACCTCCATCATCTTGATGCAGAGGACCTGTGGTCACCTGGACCAGGCTGACTGGTAACATTCCTTGGTCTTTCCACGAGACTCTAACCACTGCCCCATCTTGCCCCAGTGGCACATGGTCTTGGGGTGTTAGGTGGAAGGTTGGCTTGAGATGGGGACTCTGTGCAGTTTTGTGTGAGTTATCGTCCATGCTGGGGTATGGAGGGGTCTGGTGAAGCAGATAGCTGTGGGTAGCCTGCACGCCTGGGAATGGCTCTAATAAATGAACTGGTTTACCAAGCGATGCTTGGAAGACTCATTTTTTGATCTAGCTCAGTGCTCCTCCCTTCTGGGGCAGATATTCCTGTGTGTGTGTGTGTGTGTGTGTGTGTGTGTGTGTGTGTGTGTGTATGTGTGTATGTATGTGTGTATGTGTGTGTGTCTCTGTGCGTGTATGTGTATATGTGTGTGTATGTGTATGTGTGTGTGCACGCGTATGTGCGTGTGTATGTGTGTGAGCATGTATGTATGTGTGTGTATGTCTGTGTGTGTGTGTGTGTGTGTGTATGTGTATGTGTATGTGTGTATGTGCGTGTGCATGTGTGTATGTGTGTATGCCTTTGTGTGTCTGTGTCTGTCTGTGTGTGTATATGTGTATGTGTGTGTGTGTATGTATGTGTGTATGTGTGTATGTGTGTGTATGTGTATATGTGTGTATGTATGTGTGTATGTGTGTGTGTGTATGTGTGTGTGTGTGTGTGTGTATGTGTGTGTGTGTATGTATGTGTGTATGTGTGTATGTATGTGTGTATGTGTGTATGTGTATGTATGTGTATGTGTGTGTGTATGTGTGTGTGTGTATGTGTGTGTATGTGTGTGTGTGTGTGTAGTGTGTGTGTATGTGTGTGAGTGTGTATGCATATGTATGTCTAAGTGTGTGTATGTGTATATGTGTGTGCGTGTGCGTGTGTGTATGTCTGTGTGTGCACGTGTGTATATGTGTGTATGTGTGTGTGTGAGCACGTGCATGTGTGTATATGCACACACTTGTGTTCCCTGGGGAAAGTCGCTCTACATCTGTGGACTAAGGAGCCAATAGAGAGGACAGGAGACTAAGGCTAATGGAATGGGTAGACCCTGGATATCAGCTGCTGGATCAGGACCTCCAGTGGCTTCTTGGTTAACAGGACCAGAAGGGCACAGGCCTGTTGGAGATCCTAGCAAGTCCTCACTAGCTGTGGTCAGTGAGGGGGCTCCTTGCTAGAGGCCAGACCAAGGCCTGTCAAGGACAGTTCAAAGGCAACAGAGCCCAGCCTGCACCCTGCCGTCTCCCGCTCATGCTGCCTGCCAGCATTGATGAATTGCCCATCTGAGCTTTTCTTCTGTTCTCCTTCTAGTCCTCTGCTCTGCTGTCTCGGCCTACGCTGCAGTCCCCAGCCTCAGTTCCCTAGCACTTCCCAGGCTCTGCACAGTAGGTCTATACGCAGCTGCCACAGCAGCTGGGAGCTGAGCCCAGAGCTGTTGGAGAAACTTAGGGTAGCCACTCCAGCCTAGTAGCTGGTCTCTAAGCACCAGTAACAGCCCCCTGCCTCTCCTCTCCTCTCCTCTGGCCGCTTGTGCCCTGAAACCCTGAGTGCCCAGGAGACCACCACCCCGGGTGTAAGGAATTGTGCAAGGACCCAGAAGTCCCATCAAGCAACCCAGCGGGGCTGGCAGCTGTCCTCGCAAACTGATGTTTCCCTGACAGGATTTCTGAGTTCACGAAGCAAGAACTGATATGGGCCATGAAGAAAGCTCGAGAATGGTGGAACACCTGCTTCTTGTTTGATCTGTTGCATGAGTGGCGTATGCATGCATCCGTGTGCATGTGTGTGCATATATGTGAGAGTCAGAGGTTGATGTGGGTGAGTTCCTCTATTACCCTGTTCCTTATCTGGGGGGGACAGGGTCTCTCACTGAACCTGGAGCTCACCTATTCAGCTAGGCTGGCTGGCCAGGGAGCCCCAGGATCCTCCTCAGTGTTGGAGTTACACAAGCTACCAACACCCAGATTTTCACGTGCGTGTCGGGGATCCAGTCTCAGGTCTTCATGCTAGTGCAACGTGAACCTTACTGACAGCCGTCTTTACAGCTTCTTGGTCTGATTTTTTTTTCTTTCTTTTTTTTTTTCAGAGCTGGGAACCGAACCCAGGGCCTTGCGCTTGCTAGGCAAGCGCTCTACCACTGAGCTAAATCCCCAACCCCCTAATAATTCTGCTGCATTTTCTTTCTTTCTTTTTTAATCTATTCATTTATTATGTATACATCATGCAGCTTCCTGCCTGCATGTGCACCTACAGGCCAGAAGAGGGCATCAGACCTCATTACAGATGGTTGTGAGCCACCATGTGGTTGCTGGGAATTGAACTCAGGACCTCTGGAAGAGCAGTCAGTGCTCTTAACTGCTGAGCCATCTCTCCAGCCCTGGTAGGGATGTTTTAACATCTGCTTTCCAGGTACTCCTATTGGATATGAGCATTTTGGTGTCACAGTAATAGAGCCTCTGGCTCAGATGCTTCTGGGAGCTGTGAAATCTCTCAGCTACACACAGGGTGGGGTGAGGCGGGGTAGGAAGCCAGTATGAGGAAGTCCTTGCCGTCAAAGTCCCACAAGGGACAGTAATTACAGGATAGAAAGACTCTGTGGCCTACCCAGGGAGAGGGACAATTGGACAGAACCCAAATCTCAGGCCAGGATAGGGAAACCGAGGCGTTTGAGGCGGGGACACTGAATGACCCCATGGCAGGCATCTGATTGCAGACACCTCCGGTGGGGAAGGGAAGTTTTCTGTGGGCAGGAATCAGTGGTGAGGAGGCTGGCCATGGAGCCTAGGGGAGAGAGATAATCCTGGCACTCAAAGCCCCCAAGTCAGTGTGGAACCCCAGAACTATAAAGCAATCCCAACGGCAGCGCCGGGACCAGTTGGCGAATGCCGGGAGATAAATTGCATTTCCCAAAAAACATATTAGGGCATCTAACCCAGGTGCCTGCAGATGTGGCCTAGTTTGGAAACAGGGTCTTTGCAGGTGTCACCACAGGTGGGGAATATGGCTGGAGGCCTCATTCGAAGGGGAGGGCATGTGGGCACAGATGTGGAGGACCACTAGGCAAAGAGGCACAAAGATCAAGGTTGTGTCTGCCAGCCAAGGATGGCCAGAACGTCAGTGTCACTGGAGGAATGACTGTAAAAGACTGCGTGGACCAAGCAGAGCTGCCCTCATGGGGCCTTGACAGCAGCCATGTAGCCTCCCGGTTGGAGATTGAACAGCCAGCTTGGCTTTCTTGCAGTTCCTCAAAGGAGCCAGCAACCCAGTGGGTCTGCAGTCTCTGCCCTAAGTGTCCTGCTCTTTTGCCTCTCCTCTCCCTGTACTTGTCTGGAGCTCCTGCCACAGGGATGGGCACCCAGGCCAAGAGAAAGGAAGGCAAAAGAGTTGGGACCACCTGGGGCGGGGTTGTAGCCCGAGTCTGGCGATGAACATCCCTGGCCAGAGGAAGCTAAGATGTACTTCTGGAAACGCTGGTCAGGTGCCTCACGGCTTAGCCAGCCTTGACCTGTCTCCCAGGGGCCCTCCTCTGCCTCTGTTTTCCCTTTTCCTTTGTCCAGATCAGCTGGCCCATAAACAAGCCTACTCACTCCAGATGTTAGCTGGGGACCTGCTGAGCGCCCGGCCTCTGCTGGAGACCCAATAGTCTCCAGCCTCCAGGATGTGTCATGTAACGTGCTGGCCAGAGGCGTCGAGCTGCACCCTGAGTCAATGGGGGAACTTCAGGATCTAAAGCTATGGGGTCCTAGGGAGGGATACTGAATGGATCTTGCTGTCTAATGCCCCCAATGCATGATCCTATGATCCTGGGAGCACCTCCCTCCCAGAGTGAAGATTGTCTCTTCTCACTCCACTCCCCACCAGACTGACTCCTTCAAGGCTGGCCTTGCTCAGTCAGAGCCCTCATGACATAGAGGGTCTGATTTTTTAAAAGTCTTTTTCAGTTAGCATACAGAATGACGCATTTCTTTTTGCTTTAAACCTTAAACCCCATGTAGCCTAGGCTGACCCAAAATGCATTTGGTTTTGACCATTTATTTGTTTTGAGACATGACTTCATTTATCTCAGGCTAGCCTCTTACTGCCTCCTCTCTCTCTGTCAGAGATAAGGCTGGGGCTGGGGCTGGGACAGCAGTGTTTGGAGTTCATGCTTGCTTTTGGCAGGTTCCTCCCCCAGAGGGTCAGAGGCAGGCGGCACAAGGCTGGGATGTGGGAGCAAGGGCTTTTAGAAAAGCCCCTGTTTGAAGCTACTGCTCCCCAAAGCATCCCTGGCTGCCAGTGCCTCGTCAGCACAGCCCCACCCCCACCCCGCCCCCACAGACAGCATTTTGTTCTCACAACAGAAACAGAAACACCAAACGGAAAGATGATCTGCAGCGAGGAGTGTCTCCAAGGAGTCCTGCTCAAGGGAGCCTTAAAGGAGACGGCACATGTGTTCCTGAGAACCAGACACACCTGCCACAGCATGGTTCCCCCATAGTTCAGAGGCCAGGTCAAGGGACCCCTGGTTCTGGACAGGAGTGGTTCAAAGCACTCACCTTGAGCACCATGTGCAGAAGAGGGGAGATAGAATAGAAATGGGGCGGGACAGGGTGGGGCAGCAGGGAGTGCTAGGGTTCACAGAATGGGCTTGTGGGGATTCAGAATCGCCCCTTCAGGCTTGGAATGTAGCCTAGACAGTAGAGTGTTTGCCCATCATGCAAGAAGCCCAGGATACCACCTCAGCACTGGATAAGTTGGGCATGGTAGAAGGTCCCTGAAATCCCACTAGAGAGATGAAGGCAGGAGGATCAGAAGTTCAAGGCCATCCCCAGCAACATAGCACATAGCAAGTTTGACCAGTCTGAACTGTATGAAATCCTATCTCTAGATAAATAGATAGATAGTTAGATAGATAGATAGATAGATAGATAGATAGAACACACAGAGAGATGTATACATATATATACACATACATATAGATATAGATATATAGATAGATGGAAAGAAAAACATACAGAAAGACAGACAGTATTCTTGCTTACTTCCCAGATGAGATGGGGGTGGGGGGAGGGGGCTCATAGGGAGCAGTCATAAGATTGACAGGTAGATAGACAAAGGCAATGAAGGCTGGGAATGTATCCTCAAAAATGTCTTTCCTTCCCCAATCTGGTAATGGGAGGTGACCTGATCATTCATGGCCCTCAAAAGGACAAGGAATGAAGGGCTTTCTGGAGCTGTGTGCACACACCTGGTCTGGGGCCACAAGCTTCTAACGAAATGGCAGAAGACCCTTCCCTTCTCCTGGCCCTGGCAGAAACTGCCTCCCAAGCAGCAGATTTTAAAGTTTCATGCAAACTGGCTCAATCTCAAGGAGAAGCTGAAGAATGCTCGCACACCAAGGCGGTGTCCTCCAAGTGACCCTCTCAAAGGCTGCAATGCCAATACCTCCCAGCAGGGGGAGACAAAACACAGCGTTTCTTTTCTCCAGGAGCCAGCACCGCAGGTGAAAAGGAGTTTCCTCTTTCCTTGAGGATATTGGTGAGGAATGAGAGGCCGGAAAGAGTAGAGGCAGAGTCTCTCTCTATATTCCTGGCTATTCTGGAACTCATTATGTAGCCCAAGCTGGGCTCAGACTCAGTGAGTCGCCTGCTTCTGTGATCACGGGTGTGCGGAACCACGCCCCACCCTCTCCTGCTGCCCACCAACGCTTGAGGATTGATTCCCAGGTTCGAAGTCAGGACCTAGAGTCGGCTCCTGGGTTCAGGAGCATCACAGAGTCCTTCTGAGCCGATTCCCGCCAGGCGGTCTGACCCAGTGTCTCTCCGATCCTTTAAATCCAACACCAAGCAGGAGAGAAAGTTGTGATCCCATTGCAGAGTCCTCACAAAGGCTGTGAGAAGGGACCAGACAGTGTCCTGCTGCCCTTGAGTCCAGACTGAATACCTCTTGGGTCTGGCTGGTACTTGGGACAAAAGCATGGTGACGATTTTGAGTGGGCTGATTGAACTTGAGAAAAGTCTGGTGACAGCTGACCCCGTGTTGTGGGGTGCAGACCGATTGGTGTCACTGTGACCAAACACTCTTGATACCTACCTGGCTAATACTGCCACTGTGTCCCAGCCAGGCCTGGTGGATCCATCCCAGGTTCCCTGTGCCTTCCACAGCCTCAGCTGTGGCCCTATACCTGCCCAGGGTGGGGCTCAAGGTTTCCCTGGCCTCCAGGATGATTATGTTCCTGGCCACTTTCCCTCCACTCTAATCTCTGATACCTGCCCAACGCTACCCTCCAGGCCAGACTGGGCCCCTGCTCCTTCGTCCTTTGGACTAGGGTGGGGACAGGCTTCTGTTTGGTACAAAAGAAGGCAGTGCAATTCCCCACCCCGACCCTGGAGGTTAGGCCCAACCTGGCCAGGTTGCTAGCCAGAAGTGGGGTTAACCCTCATCCTCCCCACCCTCCTCACCCCCTCCCCCTCTCCCGTTCGGAAAAAGCCCTGAGGGTACAGTGAAGACTGGAGGCTCTTTCCCGTAAATGTTCAGGAAAAGTTCCTCAGATCCAGATAGCAGAGGGGACGCCAGGGAGACATTGTCCCACCCAGGAAGGGCACACTGGGGCCTCAGGCATGGACAAGAACTTTCTTTTTTATTCTTCAGTCTGCACAGAGACACTGCCATCTGACTAGATTACACATCCCAGCTCAGGGCTGGTCTTGAGATACATATGAGCAGGTACACCCCCTCACACTATGGTGGCCAGGGGCCTGGAGCCCCATGGGAAGCGGGTGGGCATTTCTTCTGTGACTGGAGTCATGTTCTCATAGCCTCTTTCTCTGACTAGGTTCATGGATGTGCATGTGGTGGCTGTGGCTTTGTGTGACCAGGTCCTGTGAGGGCTGCTGATATCTTGGGTCTGCTGCTGCATGCCAGTCCTGGGCTCCTCCGAAGACACACCCAGGACTCACCCATGGCAGGTAAAATGGTGTTGCTTTCTGCTATAGACACCATGGACCACAGGCAGAATCATTAGAGGGCACTGGGGAGGCTGACAACCAGGGATAGAACTGTCTGTGGTGGCCTCACACCTAATGGCTGTGGTATGTGGGTTACCAGACTGCAGTAGGAAGCTGGATCAAAATTCAGGATCCTGGAACGCATGCTGCCTGCATCCCCCAACCCCTAGTCCAGCAAGCTTCCTGGACTCCCAGCTTCCGTTCTTCTGCAGAAAGGTAGCCACTGAGGGTTCCTAGTAGCTCAGTCATGTCTTAGAGCACTGTGGGCACAATTTTATGATGTTTGATGTTCGTCTTCCCTGAAGAAATTAAGCGGAGGGTGACATTTGCCCAGGCTTCCAGTAGGAGGGGGGGCTTGGCAGAGGTTTCTGCCCCAGGCGCTCCACTTTATAACACTGGGCAAGCACAGAGCTGTGAAATCTGATTTCCCTCCTCCAGGACAGAACAGGGGGCTACGATTTCATTTCCCAGTATTATGACAAAGCTACTTGTTCTGTGGCTTAGTAGAAACTTCTTTAATGTCTCCGGCAATAATAAAAGCCCCTAGTTCTCACCCATTGTGGGCATTCAGCTCAAACAATTACATTTGAGCAAAAGGTGGGCAGGTTCACACCTACCACAGATGGGGTTTGTCTTTGAAAGCAGACGAGGGAGGTCGAGGGGACAAAGAAAGGGCCTTGTGGGCTGGTCCAATCCTAGCCTCCTGGCCCAGGTAAAGGTCATACAGATTTACTCAGGATGCCTCTTCAAACCCAAGACTTCCTCTGGCCGGATGTGTCGGCATGCATGGACTGGAATCCTCAGCGTTCCAGAGGCAGAGGCAGGAGTTCAAGGCTAGCCTGGGCTGTGAGATTTTTAATTTTTAAAATTTCAGAGTCACCTTGCTGCATCATCATCGTCGTCGTCATTGTCATCATCACCAAAGTAATTGGAAAAAGTAATTTGGAAAGACACTGAGATTAACTGTCCAAGGGTGAAAGTGCAAATTCACACGTGTTCTATATTTTGTGTGTGGCATATGTGTGCTTGTGTATGGGCATGTTCATACATGTGGGGGCAGGAGGAGGTTGTCGGGTGTCTTGTTTGATCACTTCCCTCCTTTTCTTGAGACAGGGTCTCTCCCTGAGCCTGGAGCTAGGCTGGTGGCCAGCAAGCCCCCATGATCCTTCTGTCTCTGTCCCTCACGGTGGTGGGGATATAACTGCATGTGTGGCCATATCTGGCTTGTTATCTAGGTGCTGTAAATTTGCTGGTCTTCACGTTTGAAAACCAAGCCATCTCCTTAGCCCTAAATGTTCCTTTGAAAAAGAAAGAAAAGGAGGGGGAGTAAGAGGAAGAGAAAGAGGAAAAAGAAGATAGAGAAAAGGCCAGTAGTAGTGGTGCGTGCTACAATCCCAGCACTCAGGAGGCAGAGACAAATGGTTCTCTAGGAGTTCAAGGCTAGCCTGGTCTACATAGTGAGTTCTAGACAAACCAGGGCTATATAGTGAGACCCTATTTCAAAAATTCAATCAATCAATCAATCATCCAATCAATAATTAAAAGAAGGGTGAGGGCGATAAATCAATGGCTAGTCATGAGAGTCCAAGTTCAATCCCCACTTGTGAAAAGGTAGGGACAGTGGTGAGCACTTGTAATGGTAGTGCAGGGGAGACTGAGGCAAGCAGAGCACTGGGGCTCACGGCCAGCCCACCTAGCTTAGTGAGTTCCAGGCCAGTAAACAGAACAGAACAAAACATAACAGTGGATGGCTCCTGTGGAATGACACTGGTGTTGACTTCTGGCCTTTGCACTTGCACGCCCAAAGAACTGATGGGAATGGTTTCCCCCCAAAGGCACCCATGATGTTAGAATGACAATACATTCAGGAAGCCTTGTGGAGGACTAGCATGCTCATACTGTATACCCCCCCACACACATGTGCACACACCAATACTGCACACACACATGTGCATACACCCACACTGCACACACATGTGCACACACCCATACTGTACAAACACCCATACCACACACACATACACACACATGTGTACACACCCATACTGCATACACACACACACGCACACACACGTGCACATACACAGTGCAATGGACCACCAGGAGAAATAAATGGTTTGGTATCCACAGGGGATTAGAAGTTACAACTGGCCTGTAATTTACAGAGGATATGGAAACACTATTCAACACGGTGAGTTCCCTCCAGTAAGGATTTTATAGTTTCTATAAAAATGATGCACACTTGTTATAAGATATAACCGTGAACATCCCAGCCCCAAAGCCATCAGCGTCGCTATGCTGTGTTCCTGCATCTCGCTGGAGATGGGTGGACAAGTGGGGCACTCGTGGATGGAGCCGCTATGATGTGTTGGAAAACTCAGCCGTACTTGACTGTGACGTATGTTCATTTTGTCACTTGCTGATGACAGACACCAAAGGCTTGGAAGATGGCAGGACGTTGAACTCAATTCTGGCACTTGGGAGGTGGAAACAGAGTTCAAGGCCAGCCTTGGCTACAGAGTGGGCCCTCTCTTGATAAACAGACACAACAAAATGGCTGAGGAGATGGCCCAGTCACTGGAGTGCTCGCCACACACCTCACATCCCAACAAGTGAGCTTGGCTGCTCCAACACCACAGTCATGAGCAGTGCTGAGGTGACATCAGTGTTGGTGATAAAAACCAAGGCTCAAACGTGGCATGTGGCACAAGAACCTGGTACTGCCCCGCTCTGTGTGGCTGGGCTGAGCGAGTGTGCAAACAAGCAGACCCTGGTGTGTATGACTATGTCCAACCAGGAAGAGGTCTTTCTGTGTAACAGCAAACCAGGCTCACAGGCGCTCGCATCCCCTGGGAAGGGGAAGCTGCCCCCAGGAGATCAGCAGACCCTGCAGGCCTCGCAGTGCCAGAGCCTAAGGAATATGAATATACGAAGTCCTCTTCCCATCCCCATTTCTCTCTCCCACCCTCTGCCCCAACCCCAGAGGGTCTCTCTCTCTCTATGTCATCCTGGCTCTCCTACAACTCGCTCTGTAGACAAAACTGGCCTCAAACTCAAGGATCCGCCTGCCTCTGCCTCTTGGGAACTAAAGTCGTGCGCCACAACACCTGCCCCATCCCACCCACGGTGTCCTTCACCAGTCAGACAGGCGCCAGGACAAGCAGGGGGACAGCCCTTCTCCCACAGCTCTAGGAGGACACATCTGAGGCACTGGGGCCTGACAACACCTGGCACTGGCGGTCTGCTGGTGTCTTTGGATCCCTGCACACAGCAGAAGCCCCGCACCCAGCCGCTCCTCCCTTCCCATCACCTGCCTCAGGATGAAGGCGCCAGGGTGTTTAAACGACCCACAGGTAACTCTGAGGATAGCCTGGGCTAAGCCGCAGCTCAGCGCTGCTCGGTGCTGACAGTACAGGGTTAGCGCTCAGCACCCACAGACACGTAAGTGCAGTGTCACTGCAACACGGTGCAACAGTGGAAAAGGGACAGATCCTAGCCCAGCCTCTGTGCGTGGCTGACCCGCCCTGTGGAGGCATGCGGTGGGCCACTGAAAGGAAAAGCCAGGTTTACAGACAGCTTGAGACGACCAGAAAACAACCCAACCCGCGGCATGAAGCCATCTGCTCCTAGACTGGGGGAATGGAAGTTAGGCTGAGACATCTACCAAGCCTGGTGACCCGAGTTCAATCCCTGAGATACTCACTTGGGCAAGGAGAGATCGGACTCCTCTAAGTTGTCCTCTGACACACACACACACACACATACACACACACACACACACACCCTGAGACACAGTGCTTCCCTAGCTGGAGACGCAGTTCAGCTGGGAGAGTGCTTGCCTAGCGTGCAGGGAGCCCTGGGTTCCATGCCCCAATACCCTAGACATGGAGGCAGAAGGATCAAGAGTTCGAGGTCATCCTTGGCTACACGGGCGGTTTGAGACCCTGTCTCAAAACACTTAAAACAGGAGGTCAACCATGTCAAAAGCCAAACTATTTCTCACTTCCTACTTTGTATTCCAGTTTTGTTCAAAGCAAAGAACACAAGAGAAGGGGAAGCAAGATGATGTGGAAGTCAAGATGATGAGCACAAAAGGCAGACATTTTGCTGTCGCTTGGTTTCACTGACAGGTTCCGGTGTGAGGACTCAGGTCTGTGACAGGCTGTCACTGTGGAATGCTGTCCGGGGCCTCTGGTGTGACGGCCACACTAGGTAGGATATCATAACACATCAGTGTTCAGCCCTGAGCAGATCCTGTGACACACACAGACGGAAGAAAACCACTCTCTGAAGCGGAAGTGTGGTCAGTAGAGGAAGCAGTCTGGTTTGTGCTGCAGGGATGAGCCAAAGTCGACACGGGCAGCACAGGATGGCTCTGGGCAGCACAGGATGGCTCAGCTCTCTCCACGGTGGGCAGGAGGGCTCAGCTCTGCTCCAGGCAGGGGGACACAGCCCAGTGATTCTCAACATTTGTCCTTTGCCTCCGGTTTCTCCTCCATTATGTCTCTAAAGCCGAGCTTCTCTAGTGGTTCTGGTGCCATCAGCTGCCTGCAAGAGAAAGATGCTGCCATGGGGGAAGGAAAAGTAGGGGGGTGTCCTCCCCATAGGGCAAGAATCTAACAGGTCAGAGCCCCAAGGTCCGTCCCTCACAGACACACTGACAGCCCAAGCTCACAAGGTCAGGGGCTGAGGATGTGGGCAGAGTCAGGTATGTGGGTGGGGTCATACGACCCATAGGCGTGAGCTGAAATGGAGAGAGCTGAGGCTAGGTAAGCGTCCTCGAAGCTGTGTGGGGACCCCAAGGAGGGTCAGGGATGAGGATTCAGGGGTACACAGAACTGAACTACTTGCCTATACAGACTTTAGGGGTGCACATAGCTGGGGGCAAGACCTCTTCACCCCCACACTGTGGGAAGACATTGAAGCGACTATGTCCACTTTGACTTCCAGGTCATTGTGAAAGTGTACTTGGGGAGACAAGAGGCCAGAGCATGGGACAGAATGGCCCAGCCTTGTCACCAGTGCCATGATCCCAGCACCTGTGAGGCTCTAAGCTCACCTTTATGGTTACCTGGAATACAGCTGCCTGTGACAATGGATAGAAACCCAGCACTGGGTTCTCTAGCCTGCTACCCAGTCAGCCATCCACACTCGGGACCCTCACGCTGCTGCCCAGCCCGCTCACTCACACGTCCCTTCTCCACATTACACTCCCACAGTAAACTCCCCTCCCCTACCACACTCCCCCTCCCATGGCTCCGAATGCTGGTTACCATCTTGACGTCTCTGCCTTCTTACTCACAGTAATGATCCCCAAAGACAGACACTCCCAGGGGTCAGGGCCCGTGGGTGCCAATGTCCTGATGTGGGAGGAGAGGGCTGACTTGGAGGTCACATTCTGCCCAGAGAGACACTGAGGATCAGAGCGAGCATCGAGAGGAAAGGGCCTCATGGTCTGGAGATGGAGATGCCCCTATATCTGCCAAGGAAAGGGACGGTCGCCCCCCTCCCCATAAGCTCTTCATGAACATAGGACTCTAGCCATGGCGACTAAGGCCTACCCTCAGGCTGTCTGCCCCATGACTGCAGAGCTGTGTCTAACTGTGGGAGGCCTGACTGGCCCCGAAGCCACAGGTGGCAGGCAGGCCCACTGAGGCTGGCACTTACTGCCACTGGTTGATCAGAGGAAGCAAAATTACCAGCCAGGGAGGACGTGGCTCAGAAGACCACCATTTCGCTCCCTCAGGTCTCCATGGCCTAGGCCCAGCTGCCAGGAAGATCAGAGACTTCAGGTCATGCTCACATCTGTGAGCCCAGTGTGGGGGCAGAAACAGGCGTAGAAAGGGCCAGGCCAGCCTGGGATCATCACAGACCCTGTACCAAAGGTGAGTAAAAATGGCCGGGGGGTATAGCGAAGTGCTTGGTGAACGGGAAGGACCCATGTATAGAAAGAAGCCCGCCAAAGCGTGCTTGTAACTCCAGTGCTCAGGAGGCATAGGCCAGAGGACCCCTGGAGTGCATGGACAGCCAACAGGGTCCATCGGTGCGCTCTAGGCCATTGAGACTGTCTCAGAATGTGGGATGGGTGACCCCTGACAAACAAAGCCCAAGGTCGCGAATGCGCGTGCGTATACACTTATATATACACACACACACACACACACACACACACACACACACACACACACAGAGATAAATAAGTCAAGCCAAAGGAATGCTCTCCATGTGCCACCTAAGGGGACACCTTGGGATTTCTAAGGCCAGAGACACTGAGATGAGCCCTGAGCTGTGCTCTGGAGCCCTCCTGAGGGCTAAGCCGTCCCTGCCTGTCCCAGCATCATTCATTCCGCCCGTTACCTCTGCCTCTGTGGAGGTGGGGAAAGGAGGGTTGCCAGGTCATGGTCAGCTGAGCTGTTCAGGCAGACCCAGCCCCCAAGGTTCCCCACGCCCAGGAGGCCTAAGGAGGAATATTTCAATTTTACTTTCTTAATCGCACTCACTTGCTCATGCATTCATTATGTGTGTGCGCTCTGCACGCGTGCGAGGTCAACTTCAACTGTCTGTCTGATGGGCTCATTAACAACGAGCCTAACAAAATAAGGAACCAGCCAAGCATGGATCCCAACACTCAGGAGGCCCAGGCAGCAGGATTGCCAGAAGTTCCAGGCCAGTCTGTGCTATTAGATTGAGCCTTTCTTAACAATATAACAGCAGCTTATAATAATCAGCCAAATCCACCAACCAAACAGCAAAACCAAAAACCCCTTCCCAACCCTGGACAAAAGCAAAGGCTTCCTCGCACCTGCACTTGTCTAGCTGAGGCCCCACAGGTCATGGAGGCAGGCCCTTCCTTCCCATCTCTGAGGCACCTGTTCCACACGGTGCTGAGTTGGCACAGAGGCACGGGGACAAGGAGGCCTTGCTGCAGCTCACCCCATTGATAAACAGGCAAGAACCTCTACTAGTCCTACCCAGAAGCCTCGCCAGGCAGACAAGGGGATCTCAAACCAGCCACACCCTCAAAGTAATCATAGGTAGGAGTGCCTGCGAATCTGTGCCAGGTACCCGGGTCCAAACGAATCTGCTTGTTTTTGGGAAAGGGCATAGAAGGAATACTGTAGACAGAACCCAGGACCTCACAACTGTGGAATGAACTACCACTGAGCCACGCCCCCAGCCCCTCACTGGGGGATTCTAGGCAGGGGCTCTACCACTGAGCCACGCCCCCAGCCCCTCACTGGGGGATTCTAGGCAGGGGCTTTACCACTGAGCCACACCCCAGCCCCTGGGGGATTCTAGGCAGGGGCTCTACCACTGAGCACACCCCAGCCCCTCCCTGGAGGATTCTAAGCAGGGCTCTACCACTGAGCCACGCCCCCAGCCCCTCACTGGGGGATTCTAGGCAGGGGCTCTACCACTGAGCCATGCCCCCAGCCCCTCACTGGGGGATTCTAGGCAAGGGCTCTACCACTGAGCCACGCCCCCAGCCCCTCACTGGGGGATTCTAGGCAGGGGCTCTACCACTGAGCCACACCCCCAGCCCCTCACTGGGGATTCTAGGCAGGGACTCTATCACTGAGCTATATCCTCAACCTTGTTTTTATTATTCTGAGATAGAATCTTACTAAATTGCCCAGATAGTTTCTGAACTCATTCTGTAGCCTAGCCTGGCCCCAACCTTACCATCCTCCTGCCTTAGCTTCTTGAGCAGCTGGGATGACAGGCCTGTGTTACAGGCTCCAATAAAGCTCTTTAAGACTTGCTGAATTTGCCCAGCCTGTCTGTGGGAGCCCCTCCTTTAGTAGACACCAAGACACAGGAACTGAGCCTGGGAGGGCAGGAAGCCCCTCCCATCCTCATTCCAGGCTGGTATTACTTTGGCCTTCTTCTAAAGCTCAGCAGAGCCAAGAAGAAATTCTTGGCTATCTTCTGAGGTCACAGGCAGCCGTGCTGAGGCTCAGTTCCAGCCCTGAGCCACCTGAAAGAGGCAAGATCAGGACAGACTCCAGCACCATTTGCGACGACGGCAGGGCAAGACCTTACAGTTAAGTTGTCCCCACCGCCAGAGCTGAAACGCCCACACTGTAACCCCACATGCCTACACCTCTGGGACTTGTCTGGGTTTGTTAAACACAAAGCAGGCTTAAGTGGACAGCTGACATCTTGAGAGGCTGCGGGGCCTGAGTTCCTGTGTGCACAATGGAGACAGGCCCCCTTCCCTGTTCTGACGTGCTAGTTGCTGCTTTGCACTTACAGTCAGAATGGCTCTCATTCTAAGGAAAGCTCCAGAGAGTTCGGGTTTTGTTCTGTTTAAAAGTAAACCTGGAGGTGGGGAGGTGTGGCCGCCATCATCCATCACGGCTTAAGTTGCCTATTGTCCTGGTGACAGGTGACATTCCAAACAGCTTTCAGTGGAGATGCTATGAATGCATGTTCTTACGGGCCTAGACTGTGAAAGGCATGAGAACCTGTTGGCTCGGTCAGAGCTGCTGGGATCTACGACTCTGAGGACTTAATAAAGGAGGGACAAAGCTCTGAGGAATAGGGGCTTTGGACAGAGCTGTCACTCACGAAGAGGTTTCCAAGACAGTTAGCAGCCTCAGGCCACCTCATCCTCTAAGATGCGATTTCTCCAGGCAAACATCAGCTGGGGCCGTGGCTGGGTTGGTAAAATGGATCTGACTTCCCTCCCCAGAACCCACAGAAAGAAAGCTGGGTGTGCTGGTCTGCTTGCAATCCCTGCACCAGGGGGCAGAAACGTGAGGACCCCTTGGTGCGTCTTTAGTCAGCCTCGCCAAATCGGTGAATCCAGGCCAGCATAGACCCTGTTCCCAGCACCCACATGGTGGCTCACCACAAACAAGAGTGCACCCATGCACGTGCTCACACACACACACATACATACACACACACACACACACACACGCGTGCATGCACACACATACACACAGACACACACACAGAGACACACACACACACACACACACACACACACAGAAACACACACACACACACACACGCACACACACACACACATACAGACACACACACACACACACACACACACACACACACACACACACAGACACACACACACGCACACACACACACACACACACACACACACACACACACACACACACACAGACACACACATACACACACACACACACACACACACACACACACACACACACACACACACACACACACACACACATCCAACACACACCCCGACAAACACACACACACACACACACACACACACACACACACACACACACCCACAGACACACACACACACACATCCAGACACACACACACCCAGACACACACACACACACACACACACACACACACACACACACACACACACACACACACACACACACACACACACACACACACACACACACACACACACACACACACACACACACACACACACACACACACACACACAGACACACACACAGACACACACACACACATAGACACACACACACACACACATACACACACACACACACACACCCAGACATACACACCCAGACACACACACACACACACCCAGACATACACACACACACACACAAATAGAACTCACCTTTGCATCCTGCACATTAAATACTCTTTAGATTCATTTCTGCACAGAGCATTTTCATAGTTCTTGTCGCGGAGACACTTCATGAATTTTTCCTTAAAGCTTTTACACTCACCTGGGAAAAGAAAAAAGGAAGACAACATCCTCTGTGTATAGAGACGGCCTGACCTGCTCACAAGCCAACTTGAGGAGCGGAGCAGCGCTACAGCCTCCATCAAAATTTGTTCCCTGTGTGAGGTAAGGTGCACGTTTGGCATACAGGCCCCTGGGTTCAATCCCCTGTACTTCAGAACAAAACATAAAACAAAGCAGCCGGAGAGATGCTCACTGGTTATGAACACCGGCTGCTCTTCCAGAAACCTGAGTTTGGTTCCCGGTACCCACATTAGGCAGCTAACGAATGCCTGTAACTCCAGGTCCAGGGTATCGAACCCTCCCTTCTGGCCACACCTGGTGTACATACATGCTCAGATGCAGTCATGTTGGCACACGCCTTTAATCCCAGCACGCATGAGGCAGAGGCAGGCAGATCTCTGGGCTACAGAGCGAGTTCCAGGACAGCCAGGGCTGCATAGCGAGACCCTGCCTTGAAAAAAAAAAAAAAAAGGAAGGGGTTGGGGATTTAGCTCAGTGGTAGAGCGCTTGCCTAGCAAACGCAAGGCCCTAGGTTCGGTCCCCAGCTCTGAAAAAAGAACAAAAAAAAGAAGAAAAATTAATTAATAACTAATTAATTAAAATAAAAATTTAAAGTGGAAAATTTCCCAATGAAATGTTGTCAAAGCAATCATAATCTGGAGCTGGAGAGCTGGCTTAATGGTTAAGTTCAATTCCCAGCAACCTCATGGTGGCTCACGACCATCTGTAATGGGATCCGATGCCCTCTTCTGGTGGGTCTGAAGACAGTTACAGTATACTTATATATAATAAAATAAATAAATCTTTAAAAAAAAAGAAGAAAAAGAAATCATAATCTTAAGATAGTGAGATGGCTCTGTGGGACAAAGACACTGGCTACCAAGACTGACAGCCCAAGTTTGATTCCCAGGATCCACATGGTGGTGGAGAGAGAGCCCCAATTTTCCTCTAACCACATGTGTGCCATGGCGCATCCCCAAACCACACTAAATAAATAATTAAACTTAAAAAAAAAAACAAAAAACAAAAAAAACCAGTCATCTCTAAAGCTGTCCCTGGAACTAGTCTCCACAGCAGGTCACCGCAGTGTCCGATCTACACTGACAGCCACCACACACACACGAGGTCTGCTGCATTTCTCAGAGCTGTTAGCTTGTGGTAGGTTTGGGGGCGGGGGGCGTGCTTTCTGTGGGTTTTGTTTTTATTGTAGTGCTGAGGACCGAGCTCAGGTTTCTGTGTGTGGTAGGTGCCCATCATCAGCCTCCGAACTGTGCCTCCAACTCTCTCCCAGTTGTTTTTTTCTTTTACACGTTTCGGTTTCCCAAAGGGCAGGTCAACTGTAGACTTCGGAATGGTGACTGGGAATCCTCTGGGCTGCAGGTGTGGCTCAGAGGTGAAGCACTCACCCAGCAGGTGCCAAGCCCTGGCTTTCAGCCCCAATATTAGACATCGGAAAGCTTTCTGAAAATAGTTCTTTGCCTAACGGTTCACTGCAGACCCAGGGCATCGGAGGGAGGCGTGTCGTGTCCTGTACGGGCACCAGGAGGCCTAGCATCAAGCCCCATTCCAGGACTCCTGTTACCATCCTGCCACATTAGCCCCGAAGCTGAGCTTTTACTTGGAGGGACATGACAGGTGGCCCTCTGAAATAGGAGTTCCTCAGGACTCAGTTTCTCTGGCTGCATCCCCACAAACCGAGAAGGGCCTGTCATATTAATAGTTCTGCACCCTTAGTTCCAGTACCTCAGACCCCGCCCACCAGATCTAGCATCCTGACACCTACATCCGACTCACAAAACAATGCCAACCAGGCCTATTATGCCACACACTGCCTCTCACATCCTCCACCTTCCTCTCCTACCCAACACCCTAGACCTGACCGCCTAAATCCAGCACCCTAGGCCCTGTCACACCCAACATTCAACTCCTCAGACAGTGCACGTGATTCCAGCAACTCTGACCGGCCACCCAAACCCAGTACCCCAAAACTGCCATCTATACAAAGAAACAGCCCTCCAGACTCTGCCACCCAGACTCGGCAGTCCAGACCCTGAACCCAAATCCAGTACCCCTGACCCTGTCACTTAGATATCTTGCATCCATAACTCTGTCACCCAAACCCAGTACCTCTGACCCTACCACCCAGAACCAGCATCCCAGATCCTAGCACCCACTTCCAATACCCCGACCCTGTCACCGAAAAACAGCACTCCCTACCACTCAGACTCAGCAGGACCCTAGATAGAGGCTGCCACCCACATTCAGTACCCCTAACTGCCACCCAATCCCAGGTCGCCAGCAGTCTGGGCCTTGCCTCGCCTCACCGAAGTGGTCTAGCGGGAAGCTGCCTTTGTCTGGGGGCCGCGGCTGGAAGCTTTTGGTCCCGAAGTTCATTGCGGTCGACATCACGGCGAAATCAAGAGCCGAGAGCGGCGGCGACGCAGGTCAGAGAGCTGAACACCGAGCGGGCCCAGGAAGTGCCGAGCTAGTCGAGCGGAGCGGACGACTGGCCCTGCCCCTAGTCCGCCAGTCCCCACCCACCAAGACCCGCCCCGCCCGCGCAGCTAACCCCGCCCACGCCGTGCTGTGAACGGACCATCGCCTGGTTTCCAGCCCTCTGAGAAGCAGAAACCTGCAGTCATCTTTTCGTACCGATGAGCAAACAAGGGCAGAAAGATGCAGCCATTTGCCCGAGGACACCAATCTGTGTCCCGGGATCTTCATCCCGTCCATCTCTCTGCCAGGGACCGAATTTCCGGTCTACTCAGAGGGTCTAATCAAAGAAAGAAATTGCGAAACAGTGCTACAAAAAAGGGTTTTACAAACAGAAAATAAAGCTGGGCGTAGTGCCTCACACCTGTAGACAGCGCTTGGGAGGCTGAAGCCGAAGGATTGCCTGAGTTTTCAGCAAACCTGGGCTACCTAGGGATCCAGTCTCACAAAACAAAATCTACCCAAAGGGTATCTTCTAAGGTTCACCCAGAAGCCTGATGCTGAGGTGTTGGTCATTAGCTCTAAGTGTTGTCTGCTCCAGGAAACCCACGTTCTCCCCCAACCTCTGAGATGTCCTGTCAAATTTAGGTAATTCTGGGCGGCTAGAAACAATGCTCTCCTTGGCCTCCACTTCTGGCAGCATTCTCCCCATGCTTCTATATCCAAGTATTCCTTTTATGACGACATTGCCACACTGGGGTAGGGCCATCTCAACAATCTTCCTTCTTTATTTTTTCTTTGTCTTTTTCTATTATTTGTTTGTTTGCTTGTTATAGACAGGGTTTCTCTGCAAATCTTAGCAGTCCTGAAACTCTCTGTACACCAGGCTAGACTCGACCTCAGAGATCCCCCTGCCTCGGCCTCCCAATTGCTGGGATGAAAGCCGTGCTCCACCATGCTCCGCACATCCCAACATGTTTAACCTCTGCTGCTTACATCTACCACAACATTATTTCAAGAGGTCATCGGGTCTTGGTGGCTGGGACTGTGCCACATGGCTTTGGCAGGACTATTCTATGGTAGTGGGGTGCATTCGACTGACTCTTCACTGTTGTTATGGCAACAACACCTTGCTTTTTAGCTTGGGGACAGAGAAGACCACTCGCTCCTCACCTCCCGGCACTGGCTGTCATTGTAGGACACCAGCCATCATTCCATCTCAGTCACAACTGGATGATGCTGTGTTCCACACCATGCCAGACCCCGGCAGTGAGCAGGATGGGATCAATGGGCTCATAGCACCTCCCTGGGAAGCTCTACAGTTCCCTGACGGATCCCAACATCACTAACACTTCCAGTGTCCGCCAGTAGAAGCAATTCCCAGGGGCTGCAGAGAGGTGCTTGGCCAACAGAACCACACACCCTCTTCCGTCTTGCTGGACTCCCCTCCTCCACAGGCACCCATAGGTATTCTTGCCGGATCCCATCCTGACTTCTTGTTTGGGAGGCTGGATTTAGCTCCCTGCGTCCAGACCTACAGACGGCCCTGCAGAAGGGTGTCATCTCCCTACCAAACCTCCAGAAAGCCTGTTCTAGCTCTATTTCAGCTTACCTCACAGGAAGGGGCCTGGGGAGATGAGCTTAGCAGGCAAGGACATTTACTATATCAACTTGAGGACCTGAGTTCAAATCCCTAGAGCCCACAAAACAGAAAAAAAGACAGGCTGGGTAGCATGGGCCTCTAATCCTAGCCCTGTAAGGGGGTGGGTCTTGCTGGCTGCCAGCCTGGTTTCAGGTTCAGCAAACACCTTGTCACTGGGGATAAGGTGGAGAGATAGAGCAGGACACTTCTGGTTTTCACATGTGCATGGGGTACACACATATATATATGCACATAAGACAGGGGGAAGGAGAGAGGGAGGGAGGGAAGGAGGGAGGGACCGAGAGAGAGAGAGAGAGAGAGAGAGAGAGAGAGAGAGAGAGAGAGAGAGAGAGTGTTGTGGAGAGACTCCAGAAGGAAAACTGTACTTTGTTCTTTTCATACAAACAACTCTTTTGCACCTTTCCCATGTCTGGAACCAGGGGCCACGCACTGAGTTACTCATTAATGTTTTCGAGCTGTGAACAATGGTGGCTTTTGTGACTCAGCAAGCAGCCCTTTTCCACTTAAAATAAAAAGACATCTCTGTTCCTGGGGTGGCAAAACCTCTGTCACCAAAGTACCAAGGAAGCAGCAGGGGCTGGCATCTGGGCTGGGGCAGTAACTTTTAACCTGCCATGTCTAGGGAGCGGTTACTGCCTTGCACGAGCTCTTTTGTGTTGTTGCTCGTTTTGGTTTTGATTATGGTTTTGGTTTAAGATGGGTTCTCACTGGGGTTGGGGATTTAGCTCAGTGGTAGAGCGCTTGCCTAGCAAAGCGCAAGGCCCTGGGTTGGTCCCAGCTCGAAAAAAAAAGAAAGGAAAAAAAAAAAAAAAAAGATGGGCTCTCACTACGTAGCTCAGGCTGGCCTCGAACTCACTGGGAGTTCTGCCTCTCTCTGTCTTAGAAGTGCTGATTTTCCAAGTGTTCTGATCAAAGGTGTGCAGCGCTCTCTCTCTCTCTCTCTCTCTCTCTCTCTCTCTCTCTCTCTCTCTCTCTCTCTCTCTCTCTCTGGATACACCTGTATGTGCACATGTGGAGACCAGAGAAGGATGTCAAGATCTTCCATATTGCTTTGAGGGGTGGTCTCTCTCTGAATTGGAAGCTCATCATTTTTGGCCCACAAACTCTCAATGTCCACTTGTGTCTGTTTCCCCAATGGGGTTGCCGGCATGCACAGACATACATGGCTTTTCGTGTGAATGGTAGGGTTTCAAGCTCAAGCCCTCATGGTTGTGTGAAAGAACTCTCGGCCACTATGCCAGCCTGCTCAGGCTATGTCCATGTTAGTATTCCTCACCCGGCCTCTTCCAGGCCACCCAGGCTTCCTCCCAGCAAGGCACGAGGGCTGGAAACCTTGGTGGGAGCTCTGTCTCTTAATGCCCTATCCTTGGCCTGGCATTGTTGGAAACCAGAGGATGACCCGTTCACCGCACGGCGTGGGCGGGGTTAGATAAGGGGGCGGGGCGGGGCTTGGTGGGTGGGGACTAGGGGCAGGGCCAGTTGTCCCTAGATCCGAGTGTGGGTAATACACATCCCTTCTGATAGGAAGGAGACAGCATCATATTACTCAAAGAAAATGTGATAGGAATCTAGGTGGCCACCTTCGGTGGGTATTGACCTCCACACCAAGTCAAGGCTAGATGTCGCCCCATCCAGTCAACCAGAGCTCTGCATGCAGAGATAGCCCAGGGCATCCATCAGTCTGGCCCCACCAAGTCTGATGAGAACAGACCCTCAGTGGATTGAGCAACCAAGCCGGAGACAGTTGGCGCCGCACCTTTGCTGGGTGTGGGGAAATTCCATCAAAATTAAAAAAGAGAACAGCCCCAGGGCTGGGGATTTAGCTTAGTAAAGCTAAGATTTAAACCCCAGCATTAAAAAAATAAAAAAAGGAACAGCTACCAGGCCTGATGGTTCGCACTCCTGCAGTGCCAGCCTGCACTCTGGAGAAGTGGGGAGGAGGAGGGGTTCAAGGTCAACCTGGTCAACCTGGTCAACCTGCACTAGACAAATACACCCTGACTTTAAAAACTTAGGACTGGAGATGTAATTCAATCGTAGAGTGTTAGGTCTCAAGCTTGGGGAAAAATGGCAAATTGAGGGACCCATTTAACATCAAAGTGGATCTTGGCCGCCATGTTCTCCCAGCATCCCTCGGTCCCTACCTGTTATAGGGTGGGTGTGGCTGGCATACCATGCCCTCTATCTACCCTAAACTTCTCCAGCGGCCCAGGGGCTGGGCTGCTCTGCTCCTCAGATGAATTTCCCTATATAATCCAGCCATTTTGGTTACCCAGCTCTATTCATTTACCCATTACCCTCCTAGCTCTCCCTCGTCTACCACCCCTTCTCCTCACTTGGCTCTACTCGAGGTCACGTTCACTTTGGACTGTCCCAGATGTCCCTGCCTCTAGTTATGCTCTCCCTCATAGCTACAATAAACTTCCTCCAGCATCCCTAGGAGAAGTCATATCTTTCCTTTCTACTTCTTTTTTCTTTCTTTCATAGAATACCTGCCTAGAATCCCCCAGTGAGGGGCTGGGGGCGTGGCTCAGTGGTAGAGCTCTTGCCTAGAATCCCCCAGTGAGGGGCTGGGGTGTGGCTCAGTGGTAGAGCCCCTGCCTAGAATCCCCCAGTGAGGGGCTGGGGGCATGGCTCAGTGGTAGAGCTCTTGCCTAGAATCCCCCAGTGAGGGGCTGGGGTGTGGCTCAGTGGTAGAGCCCCTGCCTAGAATCCCCCCGTAAGGGGCTGGGGGCATGACTCAGTGGTAGAGCCCCTGCCTAGAATCCCCCAGTGAGGGGCTGGGGGCGTGGCTCAGTGGTAGAGCCCCTGCCTAGAATCCCCCAGTGAGGGGCTGGGGGCGAGGCTCATGGGTAGAGCCCCTGCCTAGAATCCCCAGTGAGGGGCTGGAACTGTGGCTCGGTGCTAGAGTTCTTGTCTAGCAAGGGCCATGGGTTTGATTCCCAGCAAGCACCACAAGAAATAACAACAAACTCCAGCGCCTTCACTCAGATTCTGCTTTGCAACATCTCTTGTGACTGCACACAGTATCAAGGCTTACAGTATAGAAAAGGTTGCTCCGGAGCTCACCATCCTCCTGCCGTAGCCTCTCCAGAGCTGGGACACCTCCCTCTGTTCTGCCCTCATCTTTAGCAGGTTGCTTTGTTTAAGGCTGGGAACAACCTGAACACTCACACCCACCACGCCCAGCACAGCAGAGGAGGCCCGTGTCTAATTCTGGGTACACGGTCATGTTAAAAATAGCATCAAGCAATGTACGATGGCTGTATGGTGGGAGACAGCCTGGGCTCAAGGAAGCTGGGGTGATGTTTGCTAGCTTAATCGTAGTAATGGCCCAGACGCATGTGAAAACTCTCCCGGATCTGTTTCTTTTTGGTTCTTTTTTTTTTTTTTTTTTTTTTCCGGGCTGGGGCCAGAACCAGGGCCTTGCGCTTCCTAGGTAAAAGCGCTCTGCCACTGAGCTAAATCCCCCAGCCCCGGATCTGTTTCTTAACTAACACTCTCTGTCTCTCTCTCTGTCTCTCTCTCTCTGTCTCTCTCTGTGTCTCTCTGTGTCTCTCTGTCTCTCTCTGTCTCTCTCTCTGTCTCTCTCTGTCTCTCTCTGTCTCTCTCTGTCTCTCTGTCTCTCTCTGTCTCTCTCTCTGTCTCTCTCTGTCTCTCTCTCTCTGTCTCTCTCTGTCTCTCTCTCTCTCTGTCTCTCTCTGTCTCTCTCTCTCTGTTTCTCTCTCTCTCTCTGCCCCCTCTCTTTCTCTCTCTCTCTCTTTCTCTCTCTCTCTGTCTCTCTCTCTCGGGCTTGTAGATGGAGCCCGATCCTAGTGCATACTTCAGTGAATGATCTGCTGCTGAACTGTGCCTGTGCTGCTAATCTGCGGCCCAGAATATGTGCTTGATGCATGTGGTCTTGTGTGTGTTAATAACATTATACGTGTGGAGAATAGCTGGGCAAGCTGTGCAAGCATGAAGACTTGTGTTCCGTCCCCAGTACCCATGCAAAAAGCCAGGCAGAAATGCACGTGGTACACGTTTACAACCATGCCGCTGAGGACACTGAGACAAAAGCCCTTGAAGGCCAGCAGGGCACCCAGCCTAGCAGAATTGGTGAACTCCAGGTCAGGGAGAGATCCTGTCTGATTAACTAAGGTGAGGCTGGGGGATATAGCTCAGGGGGTAAAACGTTTGCTGTGCAGCTCTGGGGATCCCAGATCCTATGTGAAGTTGGATGTGAAATCATCCCCCAATCCCAGTGTTCTTATGGGAGGTGAGGGGACAGGAGAAATCCCAGAATCCCACACACCAGCTGATATTCATATGCAGCTATGAACAAAGGATCCCATGGCAAACAAGGTACAAGGTGAGAATGGACACCAGAGGTCATCCTCTGACCTCTAGAGGTCATCCTCTGACCTCTACACACGGGCTGTGGTATGTGTGTGCTTGTACTCACACACATGAACCTGCACATACGGACACATACAGAGACCCTGTCAACTGAGCATGGCGAATACTAATAATCTAAGCCCTAGGGAAGGAGAGGCCAGGAGTTCAAAGCCAGCCTGAGCTATATGAGGCCCTGTGTCAAATAAACAAGGAGGAGGAGGAGGAGGAGGAGGAGAAAAGGAGTAGGAGGGGGAGCAGGGGGAGGAGGAGGGGGAAAGGAGGAGGAAGAGGAGGAGGAAAGGACGAGGAGCAGGGGGAGGAGGAGGGGGAGGAGCAGGGGAGGAGGAGGAGGAAGAGGAGGAGGAGGGACAGAGGGAGAGAGAGAGAGAGAGAGAGAGAGAGGAGGGGGGAGGAGGAGGGAGGAGGAGGAGGAGGGAGGAGGAGGAGGGAGGAGGAGGAGGGGAGGAGGAGGAGGAGGAAGAATTCCTTCCCTAAAACAACCTCCATGGTAACTGGGTAGTGAGTGTTGCCTGTAATCCCAGCCCTTGGGAGGCAGAAGTAGGATTCGGGCCACACCAGTCATGCAGAAGCACGGAAACTGCAGGGGGGAGCTGTCCAGAGATACCTAGACATCAGGACACCTGACTCACCCAGGCGACTCTAGAGTGAGTTTCTGTGAGTCTTTGCTGAAGCCACAGGGACTCTCATGCTGGCCTGGGAACTTATGCCTTGACTTCCTCCTATGCGATGCACGCTCGGTGGCAAATGGAGCCACACCCGTCTTGCCCTGGGATTGTGACATCTGAATCCTATCGGTCCTTCCCCAAAATAACCCTCAAGGTAGCTGGGTAGCGTTGCCTGACTTCCATAGCCCTCACTCCTGGCCAAGTCTGGCACTTAGCGACTACTCTGTACGTACTTTCCTGCAGCAATCATGTAGATTAAATTATGTAGATTTTCCTGGCCGAGTAGGATTCCCTTGGTTACATTGGTTGAAACATGACCCAGACAGCCACAGGGGTGACAGGGAGCTGTCCCAGCCCAGGTTGGTGCTGTTTCTGGGAAGTGAGATGCTAGGGTGAGATACAGTCTAGGCCGGACTTCTCTCCATAGACGATACAGGGGCGCAAGACCTGGGAGTAGAGAGTGTCGATGGCTTCTACTTCTTCCTCTGCTCAGCATTTGTACAGGGTGTGGATGACACCCCAGGGGATAGGCCCCATGGTGAGGGGCCCTGCTTGGGGGACAGGACTCCAGGTGCCTCAAGTTGAGGCAGGTTGCGGGAAGCAACCCAGCTACTTCTGGTGCCAAGAGCCACCCGCCCCGCACAGCCCTTTCTCACTGGGGCACCGCCTCCCCAGTGAGGCCTCCTGGGTTTTAAGAGACAGGATTAGAGCCCAGACAGCGGGGGCTGTAAACCAGGCCACCTGCTGGCTGTTCACAGTCTGCTGATGGCCCTTCGGTATCTGGGTGCTTGTGCCCCTTACTCCAGGTTGTTGGGTGAGCTCCCTCAACTTCAGTAGACGCTCACTGCTTCTCAAGTCTATGAGCTTTGAGGCCCTTGCGGTTAGAGAGGTCCTTGATGATCGCACAGGGAGTTCAGTGTTGTATAGAGGCCCTGTACCCGCTGGGCACTCGGTCTCTTTCTGGAGGCTTGTCTGAGGACACGGGAGACCCTCATCCTTCATTTCAGGATGAGGATCTGGTCTCAAAGTCCCACAAGTTCCGCTTCGACGGGAAACCACATAGAACTATAGGTTCCCAGAGTTGGAGACAGAACAGACACAGCTCTGACCATGACACTGGGACCTGGGGGCACATGGCACATGGAGGGGTGTAGGTATCTTGGAAGCCTGACCCGACATGGCCTAAGCTTGCACAACCTGTGACCAAAAAGCCTTGGCCCTGTACTGTGCTTTCAGCCCCGCCCCAGGCCCCCTGCCACAGAGGGGACCCCACATTCCACACAGCCTGTAGCTTTAAGCCTCCTGTTGGGCTGTCCCCTGCAAACTGCTCGTTCCACATTCTCAGGGTGGTGGGGTGGGTGGGGTGCGGGCACGCCCTAGGGAGGATGGCTATAAGGCTCACTGGGCCCCCGGAGAGCTGAGGATTTGCTATCCGGTAGTTCACATGGCGCTGCTGCTCCTGTGTGTCTGGGGGATCTTACTACTTCTGGGGCTGTGGGGACTGCTCCGGGGCTGTGCCCAGGACCCCTCCATGACCCGTCAGTGGCCCCCCGGGCCTCGCCCTCTGCCGTTCCTGGGGAACCTGCATCTGCTGGGTGTAACCCATCAAGACCGGGCACTGATGGAGGTAGGGTGGGCAAAATCCTATGTCATCTCACAGCTTGCATGGTGTCTGTGTCCCAGCTTTGACAGGGGAGGAAGTCAGTGGGGGATACAGGATGCCAGAGGCTTGTCCCAGAGAGCAGATGTTGGAAGCAACAGGGACCTAGGCTTGGGATGTGTAATGTGTGCACTCATGAGGGCATGGGTTCTATCCCAGGACTGCAAATAAAATATAGATATATAAATAAATAGATAGATAGAAACAGCCGGGCAGTGCAGCCAAGGGTCAGGGCTCAGGAGTGGTGGGCAGGGTGGGCTCTGGGACAATGAGGAAGAGACTGGCAGGTAGGTCTAGAAGTGACAGAAGTGGGGTGGGTGGGGAGCTACAGATTACACAGCAGTGCTCTTGTCTGGGTAGGGTATTAACTGGGTATGGCTTCCCCCAGAACTTGGAGGTGAAGGTAAGCTAGTTGCACCATCACGAGCCGGGGCTAACTGTCTCAGTGGGGTGAAAGCCCTTGAATTTTGTCCAGGGGACTCTTGCTTGCAGAGAAGTCCACGCAGCTGCAGAGCTGATTGGAAGTGGCTCTGCTCCACCTTTCCTAGGGTGGATCAGGCTAGACTCCAATGTGGCTGCAGGCTCTAGGTTCAGAGGTTCAGGCCCTCCCTCAGGGCCCGAAGCCCTCCCTCAGTCTGAGGGGCAGATATGGGGCAGATCCAGCCATCATGGCTCTTGGTGAGAATCACAAAATTCTACTTTCTTGCTTTCAACATTTTTCTCTTTGAAACGGGGAGATGGAAGTTTGAACATTCGAACAGCGCCCCCTCCTGGGGAGACTGGAGAGCCTCTTGGGGGGGTCCTCTCCAGATCTTAAGCTTCCAGCCTACATATAGTACGGCCGTGTGTGGTTCTTAGAGGGTGGGTGGAGGCTGTCTGACTCCTGTCCGTTCCCACCAGCTCTCAGAACACTACGGGCCGATGTTCACAATCCATCTGGGATCTCAGAAGACCGTGGTGCTGTCGGGCTACGAGGTGGTGAGGGAGGCCTTGGTTGGGACTGGGCACGAGCTAGCCGACCGGCCCCCAATTCCCATCTTCCAGCTCATCCAACGAGGTGGGGGTAGGTGGGCATTGGGATTCCTTGCCAGATGGGGAGGGGACTTGGCCTCTTGGATTGGTACTTAGGGAGAGACAGGCTCAGTCTGTCCTGATCCTGAGCAAGGCAAGAGGGGTATGACCCAGGATAACCTCTGAATGGGAGGGGCTTGGAGTAGAGCCTGGAGCCCCCCAAGTGGCTGCATGCATCATCAGATGGGGAGTGGCTGGCACTCACGGCTCATGTCTACCCCACAGGCATCTTCTTTTCTTCTGGAGTTCACTGGAAGGTGGCTCGCCAGTTCACGGTGCGCACGCTGCAGAGCCTGGGTGTACGACAGCCACCCATGGTGGGCAAGGTGCTGCAGGAGCTGGTCTGTCTTAAAGGGCAGCTGGACAGCTATGGAGGTGAGTGGGGGACCAGGTTGCCCCTGCCCGGCGTGTATGCCCACCTGAGGCCTGTCTTCCTCCGACCTCCAGGCCAGCCCTTTCCTCTGGCCCTGCTGGGCTGGGCACCCTGCAACATCACCTTCACACTCCTCTTCGGCCAGCGCTTTGACTACCAGGATCCTGTGTTTGTGTCCCTGCTGAGTCTCATTGACCAGGTCATGGTCCTGTTGGGCTCACCTGGCATACAGGTGAGAGGCTTGCCGCCTGGCAGGGAAAGGAGCGGAACTAGAGTGTGGGGCCCAGTTCTAAACCCTGAGGTCAGGGAGGTTGGTACGTAGCACTCTCCAAACAAAGAATGTGTGACATCAGCCAAAGGCAGACATTGGTTAGCGTGTTTTGTGCCTGAACCAGGTCCTGTGCTCTCTGGCGGATGGGGCATCTGGACCAGGGATAAATGGATCTTTTTTTTTTTTTTTTTTTTTTTGGAGCTGGGGACCGAACCCAGGGCCTTGCACTTGCTAGGCAGGCGCTCTACCACTGAGCTAAATCCCCAACCCCTAAATGGATCTTTTTACACATCTCTAAGTGCGGCTGCTGAAACATGTGCAGGGGCCTTTACGGTTTGTGGGACCTGTGTCTGAGGGGTCCTCCACACCCAGGCACCTTTCCTTTTATTTATTTACTTTTGATAGAGGGTGTCTCTATGTGACCCTGGCTGTCCTGGTACTGCCTATGTAGACCAGGCTGGCTTCAAACGCACAGATCCACTCGTCTTTGCCTCCTGAGTGCTGGAACTAAAGGTGTGTCCTGTCATGCCTGGCCAGGCACCTTCTTGACTCCTTGTCACAGAAATCGTGAAAATCAGCCTTTCTAGCGTCTAGGGCCCTAACATTTCAAGTGTCCTGGCTTTGGGCTAGACACTGGAGCCTAGACACTCAGCACCAAGCCTTTACAGGATGAGGCCCCACAGGGGTGAGGAGGGGCAGCCATTGTGGTGAGCCTGTTCTTAGACTTGCCTTCACACCGTGTAGTAGGAGCAGGCCATGAGCTCACTCTCAGAGCACTCACTGTGGGGGATGAAGGAGGCAGGGACCCCCTAGATACCCTGGGTAATAGAGATGGCCCTCACCACTTAGAGCAACATGAGGCATTCCTCCCGGTTATTGCCAAAGCACTTGGAACTCGGAATACCTATTGGCACCAGACCCACTCTGTTGTAAGCCACACATTGCCGGTCCCCAATCATAGCTATGACTCCTTCTCCATCGAAGCCATTCCTCTTCTGATTTTCCCCTTCATCGATAGGAGAAAGGAGCACGTCCTCAGGCAGCAAAGAGTACTTGGGTCTTGCCCAGAGTCATCCAAATGTATCAGGTCAGCTCCTTCCTGTCAGCTTCCTCC
This sequence comes from Rattus rattus, assembly GCF_011064425.1. Lineage (NCBI taxonomy): Eukaryota > Metazoa > Chordata > Mammalia > Rodentia > Muridae > Rattus > Rattus rattus. The sequence goes on along the minus strand of NC_046169.1, from coordinate 13,844,992 downwards.
CGGTCCCTGACTTCCAGGAGGGTGACGAGCCTCTAGTGCTGCTGGCCTGGTGCCCTCTTGTGGTCAGGGACAGCGTTGCCCTGATTCGTTTGTCCAGAGCCTGGAGCCAGCCTCACCTGCCTGACGGATGAATTGGCTTCCTCCCAGTCGCCTCACCTCGACCCCACCCCACTGTCCCGCCCACTCGCAGTTATTCAACACGTTCCCCCGGCTGGGGGCCTTACTGCGGTTGCACAGGCCAGTCTTGAGTAAGATCGAGGAGGTGCGCACCATCCTGAGAACCCTCCTGGAAGCGCAGAGACCACCCTTGCCAAGCGGCAGTCCGGCGCGGAGTTACGTGGAAGCTCTGCTTCAGCAGGGCCAGGTCTTCATCAGAGACAGGGCTTGTGGGGGTGCGGGTGGGGGTCGAGCGGGGGTGTTGGCGGTCCCAATTCACGGGAGGGGAATTGTGGAGAGCTTTTTGCGACCTGCTGGGACCTCTGGGAGTCTCAGTCTCCTCCTTTATGAATCCCCTGTGAGTACCTGGAGTGGGCACTGGGGTTCGGTGAATTCCCAGTAAACGCTAGCTCTCTTTCCACCCAGCCTGACCTCTACCCATCCTCCTCCTGGTCCTGGGACTAGGCTGGGCCCACAGGTAGGGGTTGGATCCTCAGAGATCCAAGCCCAGTTCTGACCACCCTCCCTGCAGGAGGATGACCCCGAGGACATGTTTAGCGAGGCTAATGTTCTGGCCTGTACACTGGACATGGTCATGGCTGGAACAGAGACTACGGCAGCCACACTGCAGTGGGCAGTCTTCCTGATGGTTAAGCACCCACACGTGCAGGGTGAGAGTCACCCCATGGTAGAGAACCCTTAGGGGTTAGGAATGGGGCTTCACCCATACAGTGCCACCCTCTGGCCTAGGTCGTGTGCAGGAGGAGCTGGACCGAGTGCTGGGCCCTGGGCAGCTACCTCAACCAGAGGACCAGCGAGCACTGCCCTACACCCGTGCTGTGCTGCACGAGGTCCAGCGGTACATCACGCTCCTGCCCCATGTGCCCCGCTGCACGGCTGCTGACATCCAACTGGGTGGCTACCTGCTCCCTAAGGTGGGGCCCCACTTCTTCCCTTTGACTTGGGGTGGATAGGGGACTTCCTGGGTCTCATATTCACCTGCGAGAGAGGCTATTACTCTGTGGTGCAGGTGGGAGGCCGGAGCTCCCCCAGACAGTGTTCTGCTCTCTTCTCCTACCTCTGAGCAGATCTGCCTACCCTGGGATCCCTCTGCCTTACAGGGTACCCCCGTGATTCCTTTGCTGACCTCAGTGCTCCTGGACAAGACGCAGTGGGAGACTCCAAGCCAGTTCAACCCAAACCACTTTCTGGATGCCAAGGGATGCTTTATGAAGCGGGGGGCCTTCCTGCCTTTCTCCACTGGTAACTTGCTGGCCTTTATGGTGTGCCTCCAACAATTTCTGCTCAGCTCTCTCCTCCAGTAGGGAACCGGTGCCTTGGTTTCTCTTGCAGGTCGCCGGGTCTGCGTTGGGGAGAGCCTGGCCAGGACAGAGCTCTTCCTGCTGTTTGCTGGCCTCCTCCAGCAGTACCATCTGCTGCCCCCACCCGGCCTCAGCCCCGCAGACCTGGATTTACGGCCGGCCCCAGCTTTTACCATGCGGCCACCCGCCCAGACCTTGTGTGTGGTGCCGAGATCCTAGGGTGCTCACAGACTGGAAAACCACCAGAGCCTAGCCTGCCTCTCCCCGAGGTTGCATTGCAGGTGATGGGGTAGTTGTAGCATCCCTAGCAAAGAATGATGAGCAGTGGTCCCTCTGGACCACCATAGCTTTTATGACCAGTGTACAGTGTTGCCAAGGCTGTTTACCCATCTGTGGAGGCTGGAAGCCCGCCTTTCATCTGGGCATCGTGGGGCAGAGGGTCTATCTGCCCAGCCCAGCAGCCCTACCCAGTTCTGATATGGTACTTATAGGAACCCCAACTCACCTTCCAGGCTCCTACACTACGGACACTACAGACGCTTCTCTACTCTGGTTCTCCAGGCAGCCAAATCCTCAGAGTAGAGACTACACTCCAGTCTCTTCACCCCCACCCCATCTCTGGCGATACCCAAAAGCCTGGTCTATAGCCCCTCCACAGCCCGCAGTATACCCTCCCATCTCCCCATCTGGGCAGATTCTGCCCATAGCTTGGGATGCTCCACCTTTGACGGGCACCAAGGGCACCCCAGAGGCTGCCTGAACGTCACCTCAGGTGACATTTTTGTTCTTTCTTCTGCTGTGATAACTGACACTCCACCGTGGTCACCTGGGACAAGAATACTCAGAAGAATCGAGACTCTTCCAGCTGACGTCCTTGGGAACCTTCCCCTGGTTCCTGATGCCAGTCCTCACCAACATCGAGGAACCTACCATATTTCCTGTTTCAACTTGGCTACCAGGAAACCAATAGCTATGGTCCTTGTTCCTTCCGCCCCACTCCTTGGTAGTGTTTGTATTCCTTGTTTCTCAGTGTGCTCGCTCAAGGCTTTGAAATGCCCAGGGTGATAGCCTTGTTGCACATGTCTGACATGACAGCGTGCTAACTCTAGCTGTGCCTTCTTCGACAGCCACCGACACCGCCAGTCAACGCAGGGCTTCCCCAAGTACGGAAGGGCAGGGCTAGATGCCACCATGAGTGGCAAGCCCAGCAGGAGTGCACGCGAGACCCAGATCACACGACGTTTGGGTCCCTTCTGGCAAGAGTCTGGTGGTTGTGGCGAGCAGTCGCTGTTGACTAGAGACATGAATACCAGCCAGCGCTTTAAAGTAATTAAATCTGGAGTGGCAGAAGTGTCTAAGGGACGTAGAACAAGACTGGGGACAGGGCTTTGTAGGTGAGGTTGCGTCTGACTACAAACAGCCAGGTTGCCTGAGACCCCATGACTCAGAAGGGCCCACACTTTGGCTGGCTGCCCATCTTCCCTCATCCATGCAGTGCTTGGCTGCCGTGCCCAAGTGAGACAACCTATCACACTTGGTTTTTGAGACAGGGTTTTTCTAGCACTGGCTGTCCTAGAACTTGTTCTGTAGACCAGGCTGTCCCAGAATTCAGGGCACTGCCTGCTTCGGCCTCCAGTGCTGGGATTAAAGGTGTGTGCCACCATTGCCAATCTCATCACTTTTACCAGGCCCGGGGACAGCTCAGCTCTGCTTCACTCAAGTGAGCTGGCAGGGTTTGAAGCCTGGAGGCCGCCCAAGTGTGTGTCCTCTCTTCTGCCACATGGCACCTTGTTCCAGGCAGTGGGAGGACAGATGACATGCTTAAGGCTCAGGGGTGTGGGGCTGCCCTCTAGTGGCAGCTGGGTCTGAATGGACTGCTCATGAAGGAACTGTGACTTCTCACAGGTTCAGGATGTGTGAACTCTGGGCCTCCAGGCAGCTGAGGGCAACTTGGCTTCAGCCCAGCTGGCCCCGGATGCCCATGTCCTCCCTGTGACGCATGTCCTGGTCACTTGGAGCTGTGAGTGGGTGGTGGACTGTGTCCTCTGTCCTTGGATCAGAACAGCTGTCGTCACCTGAAAGACCCTGGAAAGACACGGCCTTGACATTCCTGTAGGAAAAGCATGGGTGGAAGTACTGCTCCATCTACCAGAGATCCCAGCCACCATTCCCTCCTGCCTCTTCCACTGTGGGCTGCAACCCTGCTTGGGCATGAAATACTTGGCAAGTCAGATGAATCTGCGTAAATGAAGCAAAATCCGTAGCCTGGTGGTAGGGCACGCCTTTAATCCCAGCACTCGGGAGATAGGCAGGTGGATCTCTGTGAGTTTAAGGTCAGTTCAGTCTACAGATCGAGTTCCAGGATAGCCAGGGCTACACACAGAGACCTTGCCTAGAAAAAAACCAAACCAACCAAGCAAAAAGCAAAGTGTGTAACATACACCACCTGCAGCCTTGCTTCTGAACATGCGCACCGTGCACACCCTCATGCACCCAATCTGCCACCAAGGCACCTTGGCCCTGGCCAGATGTTAGCAGCCTCTGGGCTTTGTTTAATTTTGTTTTTCAAGACAGGGTTTCTCTGTGTGACCCTGGCATCCTGGAACTCACTCTGTAGACCAGGCTAGCCTCGAATTCACAGATTGGTCTGCTTCTGCCCCTGAGTGCTGGGACTAGAGTCTCATGGCTTTAACACCAAATGTTTCTGTCACAGAAAACACGTTTTTGGTGTTTGTCCCCCCTCAGCATCTCAGCTACCAAGCTGCCCCGTGATTGGGCAGCATTAGACAAAAGTCATGCCTATGCAAACTTTCCTTTAATAAATGGGAAATTATTTGTATTCAGAATTGTTTTAATAAATTTCTTGAGATATGGCATATATTTTTCTGTAAATCTCTTTTATAAACCTCTATACCTGGGGTATAAAAGTGACTGATGCAAGGGGCCGTGGATGAGGTCAAGAAGCTGTGGCTGGAAGCGGAAGAGGCCGAAGGCGGACACAGGCTGTGGTTCCCATTTGCAGACCCCAGTGAACTCACTACTCCCTGAGCCAGACTCGCACCAGATCCTCTCTAGCCTGTCAGTGCCCTCCCTGTGTGGCATCTATGGGCGATTCTTTATGGTCTGGAAAGTCACCCAGTGGGAGTGGAGCGTGTGTTCTGATGGTGACATGGGCCCAGATACAGATGCTTAGTCCTTCTGTTTCCAACGCGCTGGCCAAGAGGTTCAATGAGAAGGAGCTGGCCCAGTGCTGACATAGGGACAGCTGTGACTGCTAAACTGAGTAGGGATCATGGGGCAGCCACACAGGCCCAGGGGCCTCAATACGAGCCCTCAATAGGGTCTCCCTGCAGACAGGTGAGCTGCACCCAGGCTGCAGGCTTGGGCCAACCTTTAAGATACCCTTGGTAGAAAAAGAAGACTCTGTCCACAGCCACTTCAGGGCACTCATGCAGGAGTGGCCCCTTAGAACTATTTCAGGGAGACCATGATCAACTCCCAAGGCACCAGAAACTGTTACAGCTCATAGGAGGGGGATGAAGGGTTCTTCTCAGGGCTTTGGAAGGAAGTCCTCGAGACAGATGACCTGCTGGTGACCCATTGGCTCCCACAGCTCTGGGAAGAGGTAGCAGTGCGTCCTCGGGGCCAAGGCGGCTCCTCCGCTAGGAGAGCAGCTGGAGCACCTGCCGGAGGCGCTGAGCCTTTCCCGGAGACCTGGCCTCGGGGTCCGCCCCATCCAGCTCCTGCATCAGGGTCTCGGCCTTCTGCACCGTCAGCTCTCGGGCGCTGCCCTTGAGCCCCTCGAGGTAGTCCAGCAGGGTAGAAAAGTGCTCTTCAGGAACCTGGAGGGAAAAGGGGACAGTGCTGAGGGCCAAGGTGTAGGGACCTGAGCTGTGGGCACGCAATGGGAGGCTTGGCTTTCTCCCTGTGCTGCCGGGGGAACCGGCCTATGTCATCTCATGATGGGGTCTCCCAGTACAGCTGTATGCAAGGGAGCCTCGTCCACCCTGTTGCTACTTTGTCAGGACAAGAGGTGGGGACATGGTGGGTAAGAGGCCACTGTGCTGGCATGACTCTCCTGTACCTCGGACATTCCCTATATAAATTAAAAAATTTCTTCAAACATTGTCCCTAGCCCAGGCTGGCCTTGAACTTGCCTCATGGGCACAAGGTCCTGGCTTCCATGCTCAGCCTGTGGTGGTACGGACCTGAGTTCAGCAGTGCTGCAGGACGCAGAGTAGGGTGAAGAGTTTGCGGCCATGAAGGAACCTTGCTTAGCTGTCCATGTACTGTGCATGGACCTGACACCCGAGTGTCCCATTGTCCACACAGGGACCCTGTGACCTCAATGTCCCACTGTCCATACAGGGACCCTGTGACCTGAGTGTCCCACTGTCCATACAGGGACCCTGTGACCCGAGTGTCCCACTGTCCACGAAGGGCCCCACCTCGACCCATGTATGTGCACAGACCTTGTCCTCGTCGTACATGTGTAGCAAGAGCCATGTCTGCCTCGTCTTCTGGAATCTCCAGCTCTCCTGCTTCTGAGCCCACCTGGGAACCAAGACAGAGACCTCAGGATGTAGAGCAGAGTCTTGGGGGCTGCCTGAGAGCATGGGGCAGCCGAGCCTGGCTCAAGGGGATGTGCCCTTAGCATACCCGCTGTGAGTCCTCAGGCCACCTGCCCACATGTGTCCACAGGGTCACCTTCCAACTCTACAATGCTCTACCATTTTGCTACATTAAAGAAAGGCAGCAGTCCACATGTCTTCAGGTCAGTTTTTCTTTCTTTCTTTTTTGTGACAGCCTCAAATTCACTATGTAGCCAGGCTGATCCCCATCTCAGCCTCTCGAGTGCTGGGACTGAAGGTGTGCACCGTCGTCACCTGGCTGAGGCAGGGTCTCAATCTGGCCGGTCTCCTCAGTCAGTCTGGACGCAGGATTCCCTATCTCTGCCTTCTAAGAGAGAACTAGAGGCAGAACCCCACACTTTCCCGTGAATCCTGGGGATCCACACTCTGACCCCCAGCTTCTGTGGTAAACATTTTAAGGACTAACTCATCTACCCAGCCTTGGTTCATTAATTCTTCACTGATGTTTCTGCCTAGGCCACGGAGGGTCTAGAATATTGCCGTCGTTAGTCGGAATTTTCTTGCAGGCCCCTGAATGACTGCGCATGACCCCCAGCTCACCCACCAGGCCTCTCCATCCTCCTGGGCAGAGGCACCAGGAGGGAAGGACTAGGATTGGTACCCAGCCTTGCACCACTGGCCCCTGCTCTCTGGCTCTCACGGCTGCCGCACAAGGCTCTCGGGCTGTCCACTGAAGCCACAGTTCTCACTCCACCTCAGGGTTGAGCTGAGCTCTACCTGATACCTACTTGAGCATTCAAGTCCATGGAGGGCCTCCAGTTGTGTGTGGACCCCAAGGTCAGTCAAGGGTTCCACTTTCTGAGTGTGTCCTGTTTCAAGGTTCCCACCTCACACATTCTCTCATCACTTTCACACACCCTAAGTCCCCGAGAGTGGCTTCCCCAGGACTGGAGGACGCAGAGTGGAGGCAGGACAGCAGGCTGGGAAGGTCAGCTAGAGGTCACATAGAGACCAGAGCAATCAGGCCACACCCCGAATACCTGAAATGGCAGGGCAGGGCTAGCTCTGAGCCCAGTAGGTTTCAGGGCAGGAAGGAAGTGGCCATTTGGGAGACACCCTCAGGTCTCCCCAAGTTCCCAGTCATGCAGGTTTGGTAATTGAGGCTACACCATCGATGGTACAATGATACGATGGTAGAGAATCCAGGAGAACAGAGCCCGAGCACACATGGGGCTTGGGACACAGTACAGGCTTCAGCTGCCCCCTGGGCTTGGCCACCAGTCCTGGCAGACATTCCCAGGCCTCCAGTGAAGGAGTTGGTTGCACTGCACTTGATCTGATTCCCACACGGTACTGTGCCCAGGTCCACTGGGCTCTGTGGTCTTCCCGAGCATTGTGGGACTGAGGCTTTCTGTGGTATCTGGGCCTATCCCACCTGAACCTCTGCCGGCTGTAAGTGATCCTATGAAGCACAGACAGCAGGGCCAGGAGGAACACGAGGTATGAGAGAAGGCCACTCTCTAGTTCACGGATTCCATCATCCCCCGTTTCAGGAAACCTCAACTGACCACACGCAAGGAATCCTGCTACAGCCCCGGCTTCGGGCTGAAGGACAGCCCTCTGCCTCGGTGGCTCCTGACAAACCACCTCTCTACTAGGATCCATCTGGATCCCTGGGACCTGCCTGAAAGCTGACCTGACTTGGAGACAGGCTGCTCTTTCCACTGCTGCCTCTGTGTCCTACATGGAGGCTGCCGAGCCTGAATGCTCAGGCCTTGGGTAGAAGCTCTCTGGGGACACAGCTGCTGTGAGGCTCCAGCTGCCCACCACCACCAGCCAAACTCCTCTCAACATCTGCCCAGTGTGATGGTTTAATGCTGTCCACTCAATAGGACCTAGAATTGCATAGGAGACAGACCTCTGGGCACATCTGTGAGGGAATGTCTAGATGGGGTTGATGGTGGTGGGAAGAACCACTCTGAGTATGCTGGTGTTCTGTCCCCTGGGCTGGGGTTCTAGACCAAAGAACAAGGAGAAAGCAACATCATTCGTTTCTATTTTCTGCCACACAAGGACACTACATGACTAGCCATGTCACCCTCCGCCATGATGAGCTGCAGTCCTGAACAGTGGTCCCAAGTAAACCCTTCCTGCCATAAGCCACCTTTGTCAGATGTTGAGACCACTTGGGCCCGGTAGCTAAGGGTGTGTATGCTCTTTGCCTGGAACTGCAGCTCCATGGACTCTGACACTATCTGCTGGTCTCCACCAGTGCACATGTGTGTTCACACACACAGAATTAATAATAAGGCCCTGGCCGCGGTGGTGCACACCTCTGATCCCAGCACTTTGGGAAGCAGAGGCAGGCAGATCTGAGTTTGAGGCAGCCTGGTCTACAAAGTGAGTTCCAGGACAGCCAGGACTGTAGAAAAACCCTGCTCATAAAACCAGTAAGTAAAATAAAATAAAATTTTAAAAAATTTTTATTCTTTTTTTGCTTTAAATATTTTTAGTTATTCTTAACTATAAATGCAGGAACCTGTGGAGGTCAGAAGTGGGCATCGAATCCCGTGGAACTCAAGTCATAGACAGTTGTGAGCTGCCATGTGGGTGCTGGAAATTGAACCCAGATCCCCTGGGAGAACAGCCAGTGTTCTTAACCACTGAGCCATTTCTCCGGGTCCAAAATAAATCTTAAAAATAAAGCACCTGGGAAGAGTCCTAGTTGAAGGTTTGTCACAATCTGGAACCTACCATGGTTCAGGGTCCTGTGGGCAGAACACCTGTTTTCAGTGCTCAGCTAAGGTTGGGGTGTCCGGGCACACAGTAGCCACAGGACACCTCCACAGGGTGAAAAGGAGAGAGGATGCGTGTGCCTGAGGGCAGTTCTGTGGGTACAGAACAGGCAGGGCAGGGCCTCCCCAGTACCTGTCAATGGGTGACTGAGCTGGATGGAACACCTGCCCTTCCCCACCTGCCACAGTGAACCACCCACTCTTCCCCACCTGCCACAGTGGACCACCCACCCTTCCCCACCTGCCACAGTGGACCACCCACCCTTCCCCACCTGCCACAGTGGACCACCCACCCTTCCCCACCTGCCACAGTGGACCACCCACCCTTCCCCACCTGCCACAGTGGACCAGCCTCTACCCAGCACCATGGCAGTGGCAGAATGTTCTGGATTCAGCCCACAACAGAGCTTACCCTTGGAGGTACTCCAGGGCCAGGACAGCAGCTGAGGGCTTGGCTGGCGGGGTCTGAACCTTGGCAGTCTGTGCTGCGGCAATGCCTGCCTCCCGCAGCCGCTTCTTCTCTTCCTTCTTCCGTTCCTTCTTCAGCTTCCTTTCCAAGACTCTTCTCTCCTCTGGGGACAACTCAGGGCTGGCCTCCTGCACCTGAAAGTTAAGGACAGGCTGTCAAGCTGGGTGTGGGTATGGATCTAAGACAGACCGCTGCCCGCCCACCCTTCTATTCATAGCTCAGGTGCGGAATCCATCAGGTTTCAAGTGCATGGACCATTGTTTCCTGAGCCTTGTGCAGTACCCATAGCAGCCATCAGAGGGCAGCAGTTCCACGGACACTTTGCCTGTTCTTTTCTGGCAAGTTCTTGGCTCCTGGCTCCAGCCAGTCCTTAAGACCTAGCTGGGGGCTGGCACGGTCTCCATTGCTAGGGACACCTCTCAGTGAAGATCCCACAGAGTAGGATGTGGTGCTCTGGCCTTGTAAAGCACCACTTCTGGAGGCATCTTGCCGAGGAAGCCCACGCCTGCCCTCTCCCCCCCTGTCCTAGGAGCCAAGGGGAAGACAGTACCACAGAGGCATTTGGCAGTGCCAGCATGTCAGTCCACTTTCTCTTTCCTGGAAAAAGCAGAACCAGTGTTGATTCTGATGTTGCTAGAAGCCCGGAAAGGGTGTGGGGACACGGTGAGGAATCCAAGTACACCACCCCAGCCTTTCCAGGAAAGGCGAGCTTCCCCATGATCCCAGGTTCCCACCGGTCCCACCCCCAGGGCAGAGTAACAAAATACAGCAAACAGAGGCACTCCCTCCCCCTGGAAACCCACACCCACAGTTCAGTCATAGGACACCCACACGCTCAAGTAAGAACGGTTTCTCCTCAGTCCACACAGGAGCTGGGCCATCGGGGGCTCCAGAGACTCCAGTAGGGCGCCCTCCTCCACACAGGAGCCTTTGCCTGGGGCCCAAGGCAAACTCTTGCTTCCCTCCCCCAGTCACCCTGTATCCCTGCAGCTGGAGAGGTCCCAATCTGAGAAGGCATTCTGGGCAGGCTGCCTGAGGGCCCTCTGGGGACAAGGAAAGGAGTCTAGAGAGTTAACTTAGGCCTGGTGGGGGGGTGGTTAGAAGGGGAGCCTGGCTGCCCCAGCTACCAGCTCCGATTGGCTTTGGCCAGGTCCCAGAGGCTGTGTGGCTGAGAGTTGTTAAAACTGTAGCAATGGAAAAAAAAAAAAAAAAAAAAAAAAAAAAAAGCAGACAGCTTCCCCCCCACCCCCGCAGGCCTGCCTCTGACCCCACAGCCACATGTGGGGCACAGTGCCACCAGGGCCAAGGTCCATCAAGGGAGTAGACAGGACAGGGGAGCAGTTAGATGGATGATCTGGGGAGGGGACATTAGCCTCCCACTGTCTACAAGGCATGACCTCAGAAACCCCAGGCCCAGGATCCTGGTCTTTGGATCTAATGATGCTGCCTGTGGACACCTGGCTGGGAGTCCTGTCACACACACTAGAAGCTCTGAGGGCTGTCTGGAGTCTCCTGGGGGCTCTGCAGCCCTTGTGCCCTCCAGGAAGGAGAGCCATGGTCCCTGGACCAAGTTGATGCAGGAGAGACAGGCTGCCACCAAGATCGCAATCGTAGAATGGGTCTGTTGAGGTCACTCTGCTGTAGGAACCCAACCGAGAGACACCGTGTGCAGTGTGCATGAGGTCAGGTATGGGAGCTCTCGCCTGGGGAACTGAGTCTACATCGAAGCAAGGCTTCCATTCCCTACCCCTGCCCCTGCCCAGAATCGGCCACACAGCAGCCTCATGTTAGGCAACTTCCCCCATCTTCAGAAAGTACAAAAATAGACCCCTACTTCTGCTAAATGGGCTGACTTCCCTCTTCAGAGACCCCACCGTGTTGTCTCTGGCACTGGGTTTGAATTCCTCGTGGAGGATCCGTCACACCGTCACCTGCCTGCCCACGATATTAGCAGCAGTTCTAACCCAGAAGAGCCTCGACAGCAGTGGTTCTCAACCACTGGGTTGCGACCCCCCAAAACCAATGGGAAACCCTGACATTCACATTACAGTTCATGACAGTAGCAAAAATACAGGTATTAAGTAGTGACAGAAGTGATTTTTTTTTTCTTTTCTTTTTTTAGGAGCTGGGGACCGAACCCAGGGCCTTGCGCTTGCTAGGCAAGCACTCTACCACTGAGCTAAATCCCCAACCCCTACGGAAGTGATTTTAAGGTGGGGGGGGTGTCTCCACAACACGAGGAACCGTATCAAAGGGTTGCAGCACCAGGAAGGCTGAGAACCACGGCTCTACAGTAATGTATCTCAGTGTTCCTCTAAATGCCTCCTGCCCCCAAGACCTAACACTGCCTCTCTACTGGATCTCTGAGGGAGCTCATGCTGGCCCCTGTGAAGACTGCAGAGGGAGTCTCTATCTGAAGCCATGGAGGTGACCACACCTCTGCCAATGCTCTGTAGCTTGGGATTTTACAGAAAGAGGAAGGCCATGTTAGAGTTGGGGCAGTGGGAGCTGGGGCTTATAATGTTTGCCTAGCATGCAGACACAGTCCTGGCCCCAGCACTGCATAAAGCAGGCATGGTGGAACACTTGCCTATCCGAGTACTCAGGAGGCAGAGGCAGAAAGATCAGGAGAGCAGAGTGAGTCGGCCTATCTGTCCCCACTTCATTTATCAGCCGTGGGATTACAAACATGGACCGCCATGGAGCTTTCAATGTGTTCTCATGGGATCCGACTCAGGTCCTCCTGCTTGTCCGGCAAGCACTGGCCGACAGCCACCTCTCCACCTCCTGTTTCTTTGTTGTTGTTAAATTATTTTTAAGATGTATTTAGGTACATGGGTGTTATGCCTGCATACATGTACATGCACATGTGTGCCTGGTGCCCTCTGATGTCAGAAGTGGGTGTCAGATCCCCTGGAACTGCAGTTACTGGAGAACTGGATGGTTCTGATCATGTGGGCACTGGGCGTTGAAACTGGATTCTCTGGAAGCCGGACAAGTGCTCTAACCCGAGAAGCCATCTCTCCAGCCCTCAAAGAGGAACTTGGTATGTGGCCCGGGCTGGCAATTCTGTCTCCGTAGCCTCTGGAGTTCCGGGTCAGAGCTATCATACTCAGCTTCTTGCCTCTTTTTAGAGAGAGGAGCTCATGTAGCTCATGCCTGCCTTCAGCTCGCCATGGGGCACACATGCTGGGTGGAAATGGCTCTGGTGTAGAGCACTTGCTGCTCTTACAGAGGACCTCAGTTATCTGGAATTGCAGCTTCAGAGGGTCCAATGTCCTCTTCTGAACTCTGGGTACGTACGTAGTGCTCATACATATATGCATATAAAACGTGAATGTATATGAAGTCTAAATCATAACCTTTTAAAAACCCACAGTGTTGTTGCATTAAGAACAGCAGCGTTTCTGTCCTGTATGAAGCCACGACTCTTCTGAGTTCCGCTTCCCTTGAGAAACGGCACAAATTTCACTTGAAAGGGCCCTGTGTATGTGGTTTAAGCTGAAAAACCTCAAAAAAAGATCCCCAGAAAGCTGATTTGGTGAAGATTGGTTCCTGATTCGGGAAGCCTGGCAGTGCTGTCTGTCCCATGGTACGGTGGGGACACTTGGGTTGCCTGTATCCTGTGGAGGATCCTTGTGGATGATGGGCTGAGCTCCTTGCTGTCCCAAGAGGCAGGGAGGAAACCAGTTGTCCTTGGTAGGCTGACACTTTGAGGCCACGGCAGAATCAGCAGTCTCCCAAATGGCACCCATTGAAGGTTCCTCCACCCACATCTCCATCAACACCCATGGTTTACACTGATCCGGGGTTGGCGGGGCAGGCAGCAGCCTTTGTCCTATGCTGACAGGCAAGGCTTGCTGGGGCTCTGGAGACTGAGAAGGAAACTGGACCATCCTGCAACAGCCTTGGTAGCTGAATTCAAGACTGCCTGCTCTCACACCAGGTGACAAGGTGTGTCTTTTCAGGGAAGTGGCTGTTGTCACTCTCCTGGGTCCCCACTATACCCAGAGGACCTGGTGAGTTCAAGTGAGAGCAACTGTGTCCATGCAGGGCGCCAGCCCTAGCCTGAGGTGTGAGAGCAGGTCTTCCTTGTCCCCAACACTCAAGGACCCAAAGCTCTTGGAGTTGAGGCCAGGTTCCAAGCACATGACTTCGCCACAGCTGAGATACCCCAGTCCGTCTGTCTTCTGAACAGTATGATGGGGGTGGAGGTTAGCCGGCACGATCAGCTTCAAGCTGACCTGGAATTACAAAGCCCAGGGTAACGTAGCCTCCCCTTAGAGACAATCTTGCCTCAGTCTCCCTGAGTTCTGGGAGTACAGATATACATTTTACCCAAAGGTGTTCAGAAGAGTCCTAGCCAGCCATTCTGAGCCACGCTGGTAACAGGAGCCTGACCTATTTGTGCCTGTTGCCAGGTGAGGAGGCTTAACTCTACCACCTGTGAGCAGGGGCACCCAGGTAACCTGGTGCTGTCTGCCAGCGGAGACACCAGGCAGCACTTTCTCCCCTGCCATCACCAGGCGGTGTGTAAACCCAGTAGAGCCTTGAACCAGGGCAGCTGCGTGGGTCTGCTTCTCTTGTTTGTTCCTAGATTTAATCAGGAAGCCCTGACTGTTTTTGAAGTCTCAGACCCTGAGGAGACACACAAAGGTGGGTGCTGCAGCAAACCCCCAGCTTCAGGCACCCCACCATTGCCTCAAGCCCCTCCCTGGGTTCCATGAGAGTCAAAAGAGTCCTTCTGTGTGGGAGGCAGAGCAAGGGCCCACTGTCCTTCCCGAACAAAGTTCACAGGGCAAAGAGATGTTCTTCTCCCTCTCCGTGGATAGAGAAGTGAACTTCCGGCCCTGGCCAGGGTTTCACCTGGGCTGGGGCCAGTGTGACTGGGGTATGTCCTCCTCATAGGGATTTATGCAATCAGTGCCGAGTTTTTGAGCATCCACTGGGTTGGACATCTTGATCAAACATTCTTGGAATTATGGAGGTGGTTGGTGAATATACCCCGAGGATTGAGAGTCCAAGGCTGGCTTGAGCTTGGTAAGTCTGTCTCAAAAATAAACAAACCCCTCAAAGGTTGTTGTATGGCTTGGTAGCAGAGGGCCTTATGGGTGCCAGAAACACAGCTCTGTAGGGCCCTCTTTCTGGGAGTGACTGAGGTCAGATGTAAAAGGATGAACACAGGTGAGGGTGGAAGGACCCTCTGTTGTCCCCACTCCATCATGTGATCTGAGCAGCTGCACCGGGGGCGTAGCTGAGTAGCAGGTCATTTGACCCGATTCACACAGGGCACAGCAGATGGCTGACAGAGCCCAGCACCTGGCCTTACATCCACCACAAGCCCACGAGGTGCCTCCAAGGCTGGAGCGTGGTCTCTGATCCCTAACACCCCTAGACATGTTCGCCAGACATTGGAAAAGGCCTACATATGACAGAGATGTTTGAGGGGAAGACCACGAGCCCTGCAGAGGCCAGGGGAACTGGATGCCAAGGGCCGTGGACTCTGGTCTGGAGACCAGAAGGCTGTTTCCACTCCTCAGCCCAGAATCACCCCTCATCCACTCACTTGGGTTCAGCCTGAGTCCAGGGGAGAGCCCGTCCCCAGACTTCAGCGGACTACTGCCCAGCTATGCACATGCTCGGTAGCAAACTTTCCAGAAATCAAAATAAAAGCCCAAGCAAATAATGAAGAATGCGGAGGGAGTGTGTGGGAAATGAAGCTCTTTATTTGGAGGTAATTACTGAAACACTGTGGATGTCGGAAGTGACTGCCAGGCTCCAGGTCACGCACAGCAGAATCAACTGGTGCTGCAAAGGACGCACACAGGGGGAGGGACCTGGAAGGCTCACTCCCTCACTCCCCTCCCCTCCCATGTCTGCTTAGATTGAGATGATTAGGACCCCGGTGGGGTCAGTGCCTTGCTTCACTGCACAGAGGAACCAAAGCCCCTCCACTCTGAACCACGGAATGACCCGCAGACGCGCACACTCGAGTTGGGGAAGCTACTGCGTCGACAGCCGGTGGCTGTGAGCACCGGTGCGCTGCGGGCACAGGTCTCTGGGCAGTGCAGGGGTGGACGCCGGCTCTGTCGTCGAGGCGCTCACAGGCAGGCATACGTGAGCTCCTGGAGGACAGGGACGGTGTCCACCCCGTCCAGCTCTGCACAGCTGTGCTCTCTCTTGCCACCTTGGTGCCAAGGCAAGGGTCACACCCACCCAGGGATCTCCTAGGAATGACTTCTCAAACGCACAAAGTAGTTACTGTGTGCAGGCCTGCGCAAAATGCCACCTTAAACTCCATGCTAAAAGGACGACAAAGGTGACAGACGCGGCTCTCAATGACCTGAACGGCACAGGCCAGCAGCAGACCCGAGGCTCTCCCTGAGAAGTAAAGACAAAGGAGACTGGGCTATCACCAGCTGCCATGGGACACACGAATGAATCCCCAGAGGTGATTCTGTCACTGCCACCAAGCCCAGGCTCTGTCCAGGCCACAGATCCTTCTGCAGTCACTGCAGAAACACCATGTGTCACTTGGGGGCTAAACACAGGCTAAAACCTACCCTTGACCTCAGACTGCAGGTAAGACAGCCTGGATCCCAGAGACTGCCTTTCTCCCAGACTCTAGTACAGACCACATAGCCTCTAGGTTGCTGGTCCCCAACTGTAGATCGGTTTTCTTGGCTCTCTGGCCTCAACCCACCTGACTCAGGCTGACTGGCCTCACCAACGGGTTCTAAAGGTCCCATTGGTTTGCTAGGTTTAACCTATACCACTGCTATCTCTCAGGCTGCCACTCACGTGTCCACCGTTACTGCGTGACCAGTCCCGCCATGGGAGCAGACAGAGCCCTGGAGCTTGAATAGGTGGGGAGATTTCCTTGACTAGGATGAGGGGTTGGCTCCAGAAGATAAAACCTCTGTCCCATTGCCTGCAGGTCATGGAACTGGTCCCAGTAGCTCTGGCCCAAGTTTAAGCTCTAAGCTCAACTCGTCCATCAGAGAAGCTCCTGGGCCAAGAGGAAGGACAGAAACAGTCCCTGCCACCTGAATCATGGCGGTGGGGATGAGGCACGGGACAAGCTCCCATCCAGGTCTACTCAGAAGTGGCAGAAAGCAGCCAACAGGCAGGGCAGAGGACCCTGTAGCTGGGGAGATGGGGCGGTCTCTGATCAGACACCTGCAGCGAGAGACCCTGAAGTGAATGAAGGAGAGATGTTCTGAGGCAAGGAAGCTGTGGACAGCTTTCTGCATGGGCGAGCATGACAGCTCCATGCAAAAGGGAGGCAGGCAGACAGGACCAGCCTCCACGGCCCCTGCATGCATAACTGAGCGTTCCCAGTCCAGGAAAAGCCTGCTGGCACAAGAACCTCTGCACTGTGCAGAGCCCGCGCTGCAGCCCTAAGCTGGGACTCGGTCTCATCTGCTGCACTGCAGCTCCATTCGGCTGCAGCCTGCTTCCTTCACCCTAGCTGTAGCAGGGTCAGGTACCCACATCCCTTTCTCTAGAGCTTCCCAGCTTTGTCCACCCGCAGAGATGGGTGCCGCACTCCCAATTCTATTTGAACCTGCCAGTAGACAAGGCCTTTGATTTTTGGCTTCCTCTGGTATAGCAGCTGTGTCCACATCCAAAACGGTCTGGTGGACCCCCAAGTGACATTAAGCTCATGGACGCTTTCTTGCTGTGGCCAAGAAAGTCCATTTTCCCTGCTACAGTCGGTTCAGTAACCATCCTGCAAGGTCAGATGGCTCAGCTCACCTGTTCAAAGTGACTCCCCAGGAATCCAAAACTGCACTTTTTGGTTTTGTTTTACAGCAGAAATGTGAAGACAGCTCTGAGCCAATAGGGCAGAGATGACCAGAACAGACAGAGGCACAAATGACACTCACGAGATCCTCTACAGTTGCTACTAATTTGTTTGTGCTGATCTTGCTATTTTATTGCAGACTGGACTTCTAAAGCTTGAAAAACCCATTAAGCAAAGTGCAGAGTCATCCAAGGGACGGGTGCAAACAGTTGCAACTGGGCAGAAAATGGTGTCTCGCAGGAAAAAAACAATTATGCACAGTTAAAACTATCAATCTCCAGGCTTCCACACTAGCTGAGCATTCTGTGATCCTATTTCTTCTGCTCCCGGCCAGTGATGTGGCAAGTGACATCCTGTGAGCACAGACTGCAAGGTTCTCACCTCAGGGTCCTAACTATACCACCTTCCCCATAGACTTTAGGATTTCCTGCAGAAAGGCTCACCTGGGAGCAATTGAGAAGGCCTGCAAGAATGTCTGCCTCCTGGGAGATGGAAAAAAAACCCCAGGCGAGTGGAGCAGGCAAGAGTGAAATCAACATTACACAGGGACTTCATTAAGTTTCATAAAGTTTGTCATTACGCCCCTCTCACTGCTCACAAGCAGCTTTTACTTAAGTCGCGATTTCTGGGTCAGGGCTCTGCACACACCGCGGACACCCCTGAGGTCCACACGGCTGGCTGGTTAATAAGACAAGCGATCCCAATAGTAGGAGGCCAGTAAGACAACGAGACGGGCCCTGGCTGTAGGCTCGGGGTTTGGGCAGGCAGAGAGCGGTGCGGTGGGGCACTCGGACGACCTCGCGTAGCTACAAGGCGAGACCGCCACCGAAGCCTTGGGGCCACCTCGCACTGCCCGCACCCGGCCACGCACTGACCTCGCTTGTAGGCAGCCGGGAGTCGTTGGTGCGAACTGCAGGGACTGAGGACACTTCACAGCAGTGAGCCCCAGACTGGGGCGGAACCAGATTCAGCCGGCTGGACAGTGACGCCGGCGCGCCTGCGCCCTCGGCGCGTGGGCGTGGCCTCTGCCGGGGCTTGTGCCCGCACCAGGGGGTTGCTTGTACGTCGGTGGCGTGGGTGGTCGCATCCACGGATAACCAAGGCTATGGCTGAGGTGTATGCTGTTACCATGCCTCCCTCCAGCTCGCGCAGACTTGTGTTCCACAGCTCCCAACACAAAATTAGGAAAGGTTTTCAGCTGTTGGGGTTGGGAGCACTTACTGAACTTGCAAAGGGCTGGTTGGGTTCCCAGAACACACAAGCATCTGAATTTACAGTTCCAGAGGGGTCTGACATGCGCTCGCTCGCTCCCTCCCTCCCACGCCCCAGAATGAATGTATGAATAAGGGAGAAACACACACACACACACTGAGTGTATGACTAAGGAAGAAACGCCCAGCGACTCTTCTGCATCTGTCTCCAAGTGCTGTCATTTTTGAAATGAGACACCTTGCCAGGTGCCCACACAAGAAGGACAGTAAGAAACGACCTACAGTTGGTACTTAAGAACACGCTTCTTCCACACCAAAGACTATTGACCTTGGCAATGAAGGAAATACGAAGATGCATCAAGGCAGACTTCGGAGCACGTGATGAAAGTCTGCTCCCAAGGCCATGAGGTGTGCTCCATTCATAAAGTACTGAGATGTCTTACTGTAAGGGCTGCCAGGAAGCAGGACTGGCATATCTGGAGAGATGTGGGAGGAACCTGTGGTAGAGCTGGACACAGACACAGCGCCACGCTCCAGGGGGGATACAGTGGGGATGCTGCAGTAGTTACTGAGTATCCTCTGTGCTATTTTTCCAACCAGGGAACCCTTATCTATTTCAAACTACAAAGTCGAAAATAGCAAAGGTAAAAGAAGAGGAGTCACCAGAACATCCTTCGTGCTTTGGCTGTTTTTTGTTTTTGTTTTTGGTCAACTTGACACAAGTAAGGGTGAGGATGAGGATCAGCACCTGAGAAATGCCTCCATCAGACTGGCTGGTGGGCAAGCCTGTGGTACATCCTTTTTGTTGTTTTTGTTAGTGATTGATGTGTGAGGGCCCAGCCGCCTGTGGGCAGGAGGTCCTGGGTACTTATAAGAAAGCAAACTGGGTAGGCCACCGTGAAGCAGCCAGCAACGAGCTCTTCCGTTGTCTGCTTCAGTTCCTTCCTTGAGCTTTTGCCCTGACTTCCCTCTGTGATCATGTGGGACCTGAGAGGGTTAGAAGAAGTAAACCCTTCCCTCCCCAAGCTTCAGTCCTCCTGCCTCCACACCGAGTTGCACAGTGAACACACAGGATACAACTAGGTGATCAAGTTGGATTAGCTTTCATTAAGCCTGCCGAAAGCCTGATGAAGGGCGTTAGAATCAAGCTGGGTGGACACTGTACAAACCCCTTTGGAGCTTCTGTAAGAGATGAAAACCGTCAGGAGGGGCTGGGGATGGCTTAAGCACGATGCTTGCCTTGTAGACAGGATGACTCAGGTTTGGATCCTCAGAGTCTTAACTTCTCTTCCCGACACAGGCAACCTAAGAGAGAAAGTTTGTTCTGGCTCCACAGCTCAGGCTAAGTCCACCATGTCAGAGAAGTCAAGGCAACGAGAACTTGAAGCAACTGATAATGTGGAGTCAGGAAACAGGTAGAAATGAATGCTCAGCTCCCTTTATTTAGAGTATGTTACCAGCCATGGGACATCCCTGCCCATAATAAAGATGGGTCTTTCACATTAATTAACATACTCAAGATAGTCCAGAACAAGAATGTCCAGAGGCCTGTCTCCCAGGTGACTCTGGATGCTGTCAAGCTGACAATTAACACCACCCATCACACCAGGCATCCAAGTAACGAGCCTGGCATGATTCCCTCTTGTTCATCCTGGTAGGAGGGGTGGGGACAGGAAGGTCCCTGAAACTCTGGCCAGCCAGCCAGGTCTAATTGGTGAGTACCAGGATCAGGGAGTATACTGGCTGGTTTTATGCCAACTTGGCCCAAGCGAGAGTCACTGGAGGAGAGGGCTTCAATTGAGAAAATGTCTCCATAAGATCGGGCTGTAGGCAAGCCTTGTAGGGCATTTTTTTCAATTAGTTACTGATGTGGGAGGGCTCAGCCCATTGTGGTTGGTGCCATCCTGGTGGTCCTGGGATCTATAGGAAAGCAGGCTGGGCAAGCCATGGGAGCAAGCCAGTAAACAGCACCCCTCCATGGCCTCTGCATCAGCTCCTGCTTCTTGGTTCCTACCCTGTTTGACTCCCTTTGATGATGGAAGTATGAACCAAATAAACACTGTCCCTCTTGAGTCACTCTGGCCCTGGTGTTTATCACAGCAACAGTCACTCTAACTAGGACAGGGAGAGACTTTATATCAAAATCTAAGTCCGGGAGAGACTGAGAAAGACACGAGATGTTGACTTCTGGCCTGCATTCACTGGCGTGCACACACGTCGGTTGTGGCTGGACCACCCTCACGGCAGCCCGTCTGCTTTGAGTACTCCGCAGGCTCCCTGAGGGAGCCACATGGAAGGACAGCATCACAGGAAGAACTGTTACTAAACCGCTCTGCAGTCACTGCAGCCACCTTGGATGGCCTATGGCTGGTGCAAACAGAACCTACTTTATTTGCATGCAGAACTGCTGATTGGTGCAGGAACACTTGCAACACCCCTTTACTGACACATGCAGTGATGAGCTGAAGCTAGGGTGTCTCTTGTTTGTTTCTGTTTATTTGTTTATATTTGGAGGCCTTTTCTTTGTTATTCTATTCTATTCTTTTTTTTTTTTTTTTTTTTTTTCGTAGCTTGGGACCGAACCCAGGGCTTTACGCTTGCTAGGCAAGCGCTCTACCACTGAGCCAAATCCCCAACCCTTCTTTGTTATTCTAAAGCATGTGTGTGTGTGCAGTGTGTGTGTGTGTGTGTGTGTGTGTGTGTCTGAGGTTGACAGCTGGAATCTTAGATTCCTCTTCACCTGATTATTTGAGTTAGGACCTCTCACTTGGGGCTAGAACTCACCAAGATGACTAATCCAGCCATCCAGCTTGCCCTAGGGATCCCAGCTCCACCTTCTTACCATTGGAATTACAGGTCATGTCCGCTAGGCCAGGCACTTAGTGACCAATGGGGATCTGAACTCTGGTCCTCACACTTGTACAAGCACTTTATCCACTTTATCCCAGTGCCTTGCTAATGCACTTTTGTTTGCCAGGGGGTGCAGGTGGGAAGGGTGGGGGTGGTACAAGACAAGGTTTCTCTGTGTGGCCCTGCTGTCCCTAAACAGAGATATGCTTGCCTCTGCCTCCTAAATGCTGGGATTAAAGGCATGTGCCACCACCACCCGGCTCCTTGCCAGCTTCTTATTGGGCCCAACCACAGCACTAGGGGAACAGCTGTCTTCCAGCTGAATGACAAACCTGCTTATAGAGAGAAGGGCATTGGCCCCAATCACAGCGAACCTAGCATGCAAATGAAGGCTTCTATTTCCACCAATCACAGGCTCATCTCTTTCCAGTTAGGTCCTGAAGTCCCTCTGCTAGGCCTAGGGAAAGTGCCCTCCCTGCGTCTAAAGTGCAAATGGTTACATCTCGAGTGCACTTTTAGGTTTGTGATAGCAAAGGCTGGTACAAGGTGTTTGCAACAGTCCTGCCCGCAGTCAGCTTTACCACTGAAGAGTTAAGCTTAGAGCAGCTGCTGCCTTACGGGTCATCACTGGGCTCATCTGACTGACAGTTCCTTTGCTCTAGACAGCCTGGCAAGCCAGGAAGTGCCCAACAGCTGCCAGGAAGGTCTCACTGCCCATCCTCAGCATGTTCCTTAATATAGGGAAATGGACGTCTCACTAGGCTTAGAGAGCTTGTCATTAGCGCTATCGGTGTTAGGATTTTGCAGCATTAAGACCTCGCCCATCCAGAAAGAAGCGAGTGCCTGTTTCACTGGGATCAACCCAGAAAACCAACCATACCATCCCTGTTATGCATGAAGCCCAACTCCAGCCGCTGACACTATGCACAAGAGTGGGGTTTCCTGCACACTGTTTGATGGGTACTCGGTGGCCTCTGAAAGCTCTACCTGTCTTCCAGGACAAAATGCTGAAGGTGGGTTAGCCTGCAGCCCTGTGTGTTTTTCATTGACTGCCGTCCTTCCTCTGCTCTGCTGACTCTCAGCTAGAATGTTCCCTGTCACTCAGAGCAGTTGAATGGCTGTAAGTGACAGGGGCCCAGGCAGCAAAGGTGATGACCCTTTGTGGATCTGTGTCAGACAGAGGCACACGATGGTAATTGGGATCTGGAGGAATCGGCAGTGTCTGTGCTATGGTGGTGTCACTTCTCTTTGCCTCCTACCTAGTCAGCAGTGAGAGTGGCCCGAGTGGCCCTGGCAGCTGGGGAACAGTATCTCTGACACACAGACCCAGAGAGGGCAGGCTAGGGGCAAAGTCAGACACAGGCGTCTCTATTTTTAGCATCTGCCAGCCGGAAAACCACCTCCTTCTGCTTCCCTTCTCTCCAGCTGCCACTGTTCGTGCCCGCAGTGATCTGGGTAGGACCAGAATGTCTAGGTCCCACAGTACCAGCCAGGCTATGGCAGGCTTGTTCTGATGCAGATTTCCCCAAGTCTCAGGCTAGAGAGGCGAGACTGTGGAGAGGAGGGCTCCCAGGGCCACAGGAAAGGCTAGGGGCTTGGTGTATCCTGGCAGACCCACATGGCTGGTTGCTCCCACCACACATGCAGACAATTCCTGTTGTTTCTGGAGCCTCCCAGAGGGCAACTGCTCACACGCCTGTGACTAGTGCTCCTACTCCTAGAGGGGACTTTGGTCAGCATGGATGCTCTGTTAGTCAATAGTCCCAGACACTCCAGTTTGTCACCAACAGAAGACCGTGAGGAGATCTTCTGAGTGTGAACCGTGTCACTGTATGCCAGGCTCTCCTCTGCCAAGAGCAACTGAGAATGACATCGGGATCATCTTGAGGCCCGAAGGCCTAGCCACCGCTGGAAAGGAAGCCTGGCCCTTCTCGAGTTACTCATGGGAAGATCTGTTTCCACTGAGGACAGGAAAGGCCCTGGCAGGCAGCCAGGGTGGTGGACTCTGTGAGAAGGCATGGGAAGGGAACAAGAAAGGGCATGGGCACCTGTGCTCACAGAGATGACCCGTGGCTCACCACGCAGGAGCCTCAGCTTCGAGTGGACTGAGACCACCTGCCCCGCCCCAGCGCAACTCTTCCACCTTTCCTTATTTGGGTGGTCAGTCAGATGGCTCTAACACTTGGGAGGCTCAGGCAGGAGGATCACAAACTCAAGGCTAGCCTGGGCGATAGAGTAAAGCCCTATGTCAAAAAGTGTTTGTAATATGCTAGGTCCTCAATGGCACTAGGTTATGTTCCTATAATTCTACAAATAAAGTAATGTGTGTATTGAGAGAACCTCATGGAGATAAGGCTAGCTTTAAAAGTGCTCTATAGGCAAGGCCGGCCTTGAGCTCTTCATCCTCCTGCTTCCTACATGCTGAGATTACAGGCATCCACCACCACACACTGTTTATGTGGTGCTGTGGCTGGGCCCTAGGCTTTATGCATGTTAGGTAAGCATTCTACCAACTTAGCTACAACCCCCAGCCCCCATCGAAAACTAATAAATTAACTTAAAAGTATTCCCTGCCCCCGGTCAATGTTCCCTAGATTCAAATCTACACGACAGTGCACCAACGCACAAGAGGAAGTGGCGAAAAGGGGGAGCCAGTGAGGACAGACGTAACCCCAATCCCCCCCAATCCCCTGACAGACCCAACACAATGTCTCAGGAAACAGGGCTACTCTCAGGTCCCTGCCCAGCAGCTCTAAGTGCCCTCGTTGAGGAATGCAGCTGATCTTATCGACTGCCACTCCAGAACACCAGGAAGACCTGCCAAGTCCCAAGAATGTGGCCTGGGAAGGGAAGTTCCGGCGTTTCCATGGTGCTTGGCCTCAGCAGGGCACTGGGCTGCAGTGTGAGATGAGACTCGTGACCACGCGTACATGGCATGCGGAGGCCTGAGCCGGGGCCATGCCTGACCCTGAGGAGCCCTCCCTGCAGCACCAGGGGGGGGCAATTCTGTGGGATTTTTTTTTCAAATATCAACCCCAGAGCAGGAGGTGAGACACAGCCTCACACACCCCTACCATGTCCTAGATGTCTACTTGGGGACTAGCCTGCTCAATGAGAAAACAGTCTGCGGTCAAGTCGGCAGCTGCGGCCCTGTGCAACGGTCTCCTTGCCTGGACTCTCCTCCAGCGTTGCCCTTCCTTTGGACATCTGTACTGTGCTTCCATGGGGCAGGGCAGGCAACCAGTGGGCTGCACTGGGACACCAGGAGGGCACTTCTTAGTTGTGAATGAAGCCTCACAGGAACCTTCGGATAGGCCCCAGGAGACTGACACCTCGGAGATGGATAACGCAGCCCAGACCCTCACCAGGAGTCCTGGGGGCTGTTTAGTTTGTTTTTATGGTTTAGTTTTGTTTTTATGTCTACCTTGGCAGTCATTCCTCAGGTGCTGCCCACCTTGTTTTTATAAGACAGGGTTGGTTTTGTGGGGGAAGGGTTGGGAATGGTTGGTGGCCTGAAACATGAAAGTTACTCTAGCCAAGGAGCTCCAGGGCTCTGCCTGCCATCTCCCTAGCATTAAGAGCACAGGCTACCACACTCAATCTTTTTGACATGGGTTCTGAGGGATCACATATAGGTTCTTATGCTTGCAATTGGGCCAATAACTCCAGGACCCTCCCCTCACTTTTGACAATCTTGCTTTGAAACCCCAGTTGGCCCAGAATTTGCTATGTAAGCTACAAGGGCCTCAGATTTATGGCAGTCCTCCTTGCTTCTGCCTTTGAGTGCTGAGAATATAGATGGGCACCATCATGCCCAGTTAGGCTGGCTCTCTCTCTCTCTCTCTCTCTCTCTCTCTCTCTCTCTCTCTCTCTCTCTCTCTCTGTGTGTGTGTGTGTGTGTGTGTGTGTGTGTGTGTGTGTGTGTGTGTTTTTTGTTGTTACTGTTTGTTTTTTAAGACAAGATCTCATGTATCCCAGGATGCCTTTCAGGTGATTTTTTTAGCTAGAGACAGCCTTGAACTTCTGATCCTCCCTGCTCTACCCCCTGAGTGCTGGGACTGCACCACTACTTCTAGCTTATGTGATGTTGAGGATGAAACACCGGGCTTCTTGAAAGTTAGGGAAATACTCTAAAAAGGCATCATTTCCACTTTCGCGTTGGACAGCAGCTACACAGTGTGTTAGGGCTGTTTTTCTCCAGACAGCTCCACATAGGCGCCTCTAGGACCCGGGAACCACGAGTCGTGGAAATTACAAACTTTGATCGGGCAGGTGCGCGGCTCTCCAGTATTAAGGCGGCCTCGGCGGGCCGTGGGGACTGTCCGTCCGGACTGGGGGCGGAGCCTGCGGGAACTAAGCACGCGAGCCAAGAAAAGGGCGGAGCCACAGGAGCTGTGGGTCGGGAGAGAGGGCGGGGCCTGACCGCTTTGCTCGGCGGGCGGGGGCGGGACCACGCGAGCGGCCCCCGGGGGCGGGACGGGGTCACGTGTGTACACAGCCCCCGCGGCGTGCGCGCCGTGAGCTCCACTGCCTCCTGCAAACCCAGCTGCCCGCCCGCGGCCGGTGAGCGGGCCGCCGCCCAGCGAGCGGTGAGTGGGGCCCGGGGCGGGGAGCCCCTAGTGCTCCGTCCCGGGAGGGAGGGGACAGCGCCGAGCTGCGCTGGGTGGGCGCCAGGGGCCGGGTGCACGGTCCTGAACCCGAGGCGGGCGGTGGATCTGCTGCCCGCGTAGGCGGACAGGCTCTCCTAGGACGCTTCGTCCCTTCCGAGCGTCAGGACATTTGGAACCCGTTTGTAGAGATAGCGGACCTTGCGCCATCGGCCCTGGACATTCACCGGGCATAGGAGGCAACGCCAGCAACTAGAAACCCCAGGTGAAGGGATACAGCTCTGGTCCTCAGGCTTGCTGACTAGAGCTAACTTAGTACCCGCTGTCCAGAAAAGCACCTGCCAATTTAGCGCGCCCTGACTGTGATTATGTTCTTGAGAGCTGCATTCCTGCTCTGGTTCTGACCCAGGAGCTTGACATCTATGCCCACCCCCATGCATCGGAGGCATTGATAACCTGGGGATAAGCTAACTTTAAAGAACTATAAATTAATCCTATTGAAACGGCTCTGAATGTGTCCTGAGGTCACTCCATGCATAGGAGGACCAGGCACTATCTCTGAGCGTGCAAGGAGATACTATTAATAATTACACCGAGGGTACAGTCACATTACCCTTAACCTGTCATGTAGGTCTTTGAAGAACTACCACAAGGTACAGATATCTAAACTAGAACCTCTGGTGTCTCCCAGGGTACAGTGTGTCACAGTAGACTCGGTGTCCCCGTGACTTCTTCATGAAGAAGGTTGAGACACATTCACCTAATGTGAGGAGGGTACATGGGGATTTAGGTCAGGATGTGTAGGCTCAGCATGTGCAAGGGAGTGAATAAATAGTATGCACCAAGTTGGGAGGGGGATGGCTGGGCATTCTCTCCTCACCCACCATATCCTAGCATGACTCCCCCCTTTAATGACCCAAACATACTGAGACATATCAAGGCCAAGCTTCTGGAGGAGTAGGAGACCACAGATCTCAGAGTAAGTGCTCACATGTGAGTTTTCTGTTTTCCTTAAACCTGCCCTAGCCACTTGCTCCTGCCTGCAGCCTCCTAGCTTCCCAGCAGCCCCAGCTGTCCTGACCCAGCAGCTGGACAGTCAACCTACAAGTCTCACATGGGTCCCTGAGCTCTCAAAGGCCCCAGCCCAGGACTCCAAGCACCGCAGAGGCTTCAAAGAGCAGAGAGAAGTGGCTGAGTTTTTTGTCTGGTTTGAGATATTGCTGAGAGAGCCCCCTCATCCTAAGACAAAGCAGAGTAACGAGGACCAGACAGCCTGTGCATCCCAATGTCCACCCCAGAGGCCCTCACCCATACCAACAGGAGGAGTGGCTAGGAGTTTCCCCATTTGAATCAGGACCAGAGTAAACCTAGCAAAGGACTGCTGTGATCAGGGCAAATATGACAAGATGAATAAAAATAACCACCAGGGTGGTGATAAGATCTGTGGCTTTGAGCGCTGCCCTGCAGGTGAAGCCACACCCAGTTTGTTTAGAAGCTGAGGTTATCAGGAGCCCAGATGGGGGTGCACGCCTACAGTTCTGAGTTTGCCCCTCGTTCTGGAGACACCTCTGTCTGTTGTTATTTCTCCCCACCTCCTCCCGGTGGTGTTTGTGGTTGAGGCTATAGGTCTCAAACTGTGTTAGTCAGGGAAAAAAAGTCAAGTTAACAAACTGCGAGCAAGAATAAGTTCCGTCTTCCTCCGGGACGCCCAGGGTCCACAGAGGCACCCTGCCTGCTCCAAGGCAGAAGTAATTTGGTTTCAGTCTATGTACCCCACCCCACCCCAGCTTTAGAGACAGGGTGCTGCTTTAATGTGTCTGAGGCAAGCAGGCTGTCTGCTCCAAGCTTGCTCCTCTGCACACAGAGAGAGGGGCTGAGCCTGGCCCATGCTCCTTCCTCTGCATTGTGAGCTGTGGAGAGTAAAAGGCTGTGAGAATCCAAATCACTCACGTGCGTGCGTCATTCCGTTTTCTTATCACAGGCCAGGAAGGCAGAGGAGTGGTTACAGGAATCAGCCTGCCACAGCCTCTGCCTTCCCGAGCAGTGAGTTCCTACGGATGAGTGTTGTTTGCCAAGACTTCTGATCATCACTACAAAGGGAAATAAAATCAACATCTAGAAGTCATTTTTGAAGCACTTAGTTTTAAAACACGCAGCCAAAGTTGAGTCTCCTGGCACACAGAAGCAGGTCGCCTTATACCAACCCATCAGGCCTACAGCACAGCAGCTGATGGCCTACTGTGCGTGTCTGCATATAAATCTGAACGTGGAAGGAGTAGGGCATGACCACAGTCCCGTACCCGGGGCACCAAGCCCAGTCTGTGTCTTCATTCACACGTCTTCCCCATCTGCAGAGATGGTGTCACCCAGTGCCTGGCTAGGGGCCTGAGGTAATCCCAAAGGTGCACTCAAAGATCCACCAGATGAACGGGGAGCAAGGACCTAGGTAGGCCAGGCCCTGCAATGAAGACCTGGGGTGTTTTTCCCCTTCCTGGCTCTCTTTTTCATGGTACTGGGGAGGGAATGCAGGACCTCATTGAGCATGGTAGGCAAATGGTCCACTGCTGAGACACCGGACGCTCCCTGGGGGATTCTAGGCAGATGCTCTCCTGCTAAGCCACACTTCCCAGCCCTCTGTTTACTTTGAGACAAGGTCTCTCCCAGGTTGCCCAGGCTGGTCTTGTATTATTACTCTGCAGCCTAGACTAACTTTGAACTTGGACTCTTCCTGCCCCAGTCTTCCTCTAGGTAGGATACCTAGCTTGTGCCATCATGCCTGGCAGACAGATGGTGCCAGCCTAAGTTGTGAAGCAACAGGCAACAGAGATTCCCCTGAACAACAGATGATGCGATTTCCTGATTAACAGGCAAGAAATGAAATATGGGGGTTGGGGATTTAGCTCAGTGGTAGAGCGCTTGCCTAGCAAGGGCAAGGCCCTGGGTTCGGTCCCCAGCTCCGAAAAAAAAAAAAAAAAAAAAAAAAGAAATGAAATATGGAGTGTTGAATGAGTCTGCTCCAGCCACGTAGGAACAGGAGGGTCTGGGTCTACTAGCACTGTCTGGGGGCTGTTGCCTCTGGGGCTGCTTCTGGCTGCCTATCGTCACAGGAAACCACTATTTTTTACTCAGTGTGGCCATGTTGTTGCTAGAGAAATCCACTAGCAATGAACTAACTTAGACCTCGTGGACTCGTTTTAAATAAGGCATAAAAAAAGATGTCAGTGTCTCATCTTTAAATGCTCTGACAGATCAGCTGAGAATGGACTCTGGTCCTTGTCAATTGTGACCATGAGCAGGGTCACTGCTGTGCATTTGCTGAGCGTGGAGCCCCGTGAGGGGTCCAAGTGGCACAGAGCCTCAAGAATTTTAAGTTACAAGCGGAAAACACCCCCCCACCCACACACACACAGCTACTTCCCTTCCCAATTCCACATTCCTTAGAAAGCAGTGAACTCAGGCCAGTAGAGCCCATTGTTTACCCTGTAGTTTAATACTAGAGAAACGTCACTAGAGAAACGTCAGGGCGCTCGCTGTATCCTCATCAAGCTCCAAGCCAGAGCAGACTACATCTGCATAGCCTCTGCCGCCCACCTGATGGCCGTACTGGAGAAAGCCAGGTCCCCGGAGTGAATTCTGGAAAGTCTTGACATTTGCCCCTGTAGCCACACCCACCCCTCCCTGATAGCTCACGTGCAGTGTGTCTCTTGGGTCCATGTGCTCTCATGCCCGCCCGCCCTCCGTTTCCCCTTCCCATGTGTCAGTTGACACAGAGTCCGAGCGAAAGGTCACAGACCAGCTTCTGTTACTCTGATGACAGCTAGGAAAAAGACTAGAGATCTGTGCCCAGTGCTTCGGAGGCTTAGAAAGCACTCTGGATGCCCTACCCCGGACACCCAAGCTTGGGGGAGTTTCTAAGTCTACATCTGGGGAAACTGAGGGACAGGATGGCAACAACTGTCTAGTCAGAGGGGCATAGTCTGTAGGCAGAAGGGCTGCAGGAACGCCTCAGCCTGTGCCTGTCTGTCACAGGAAGAGGGGCTGAGCCTCCCAAGAGCTCCCAGCAGGGGCTCCCAGTCTCACTACCCCCATGTCCATTTCAACTCTTCTCCTGGGTGCAGCATACATCGGGCCACAGTGTAATCAGCACCTGTAGGTAAGGACGCTATTTAGAGCTTGACATAGTGGCCTATGCCTGTAATCCCAACACGCAGCATTGGCTGAGGCAGTGGGATCATGAATTCAAGGCATGCCTGGCCTTCAATCTAAAACCCTGTTTAAAACAACGACAGAATAATCTTCTATTTTAAACTAGCACAACCATGCCTAAGTACCCTGATGTGGCATGTTGGGGACATAGAGGCCCTAGGTTCCCTGTGGGGACAGCGTCCACTGCAAGTTGGGCTGTGCAGAAGGGCAGACCTCACAGGGTAATGTTCCCCTCAGACCTGCCTGAACCCAGCTCTGAGCGAGGACCTGTTGATTGGCAGCACAGTGCCACAGAGTGATCTGGGCACGTGCGTCGAGACGGTCTACAGTGAGCCAGCTATAACGGACATTCTTGGAATCCCAGTACTTAGGCCGCTGTAGCAGGAGAATCACAATCAGGCCAGCCTGAGCTACCTAGTGAGACCTTAGTCTCAACAGGATCCAAGACCCCAAAGTTATATCCTCAGGTCCTAGAGCGAGATGGTAAACTCCTGACCTGGACAGTACTTCTCGGAACTTCGAGGCATCCGAATATAGTTATGTTCTTGCGGAGGACCCCGTCTTGCAGGTCTCTGTGGTCTAGGATGCAGACGAGGCTTCCTTTCTTTAGTGCTCCTGGATAGCCCAGAATGATGGGGAAGAGGGGAAGCCCACTGGAGAATCTTCCCTTAGGCATCCCAGCCTTCCACATTGGAGGGCACTGGGACCCACAGCCAAGTCATCAGGAGGCCAAGGGTGGTGTCTGAGGGAGAGAGAACCACCACCTAGGTGCCCACCAGCCTGCTCAGATCCAGGTACTAATTAGGCCACACCCACCAGGATGGAGGCAGTGCTCATTACCGGGCCATTCTGTCAGGCTTGGAAGGGTAGTGAACAGGTTGGCTGAGGTCATCCTAGAGTCAGCTAGGCAGCTTGGGCAGGAAACAGGAATGGAGAGTTCTTCCTGGTGTCTATTCTGAGCTGCCACCCTGGCTGGGGTAGGACTGTCTTTGTACCCACTGTCATTCCCTCTATCAACACCTCGCTCAGGTCCCACGGCAAACCTCAGTGCCATCTAGACTTGTCACACACAAGGAGAGCCTCCTTGTCCTGATCCCAGTCCTCCCTGACACCTGTGCTCTGCTCCTCCCTTTGCTGCTTTCTGGATGGAGGAGACTGAGAAGCTATCAGCTGAGGGGTTCAGCTAAGTGGGGATTATCTCTGCTCTCACACACAGCCAGGTGTCCCCCTGCTCCTGTAAGGCTGGCCTCTTTGTCCTAACCTCACATGCTGGAACCTTAAGACCCTTCCCCTGAGGCTGTACCACTGTTGCTAGTCTGTGAGTGAGTGAGTGAGTGAGTGAGTGTGTGTGTGTGTGTGTGTGAGAGAGAGAGAGAGAGAGACAGAGACAGAGACAAAGACAGAGAGACAGAGACAGAGAGAGAGCACCAACATCGTCCATGTCCCCTTCCACTGTCCTCTGTTTATTTCTGAAGTCTCACTGAAGCTGGAGCTCAGTGATTCATCTATAGGCTGGCCAGCAAACTCTGGGAATCTGTCTGTCTCTGCTTCCCCAGTGCTAGAGTTACAGACATACACAGTCTCCCCAAATTTCATATAAACGCTGGGTCAGGTCCTCGCTTTACCAACTGATCTCCCTCACCCCCTTCCCCTTTTATGATTGTAATTAACAAAAGTCTGACAGAGGGCAAGTGAATCACTATATCATTAATGAGTTCATTAACAAACTAACTGCTCTTCTTGGGTAGCCTAAGGCCTGTGTGGTCCTGGCCCCTTTGTCCTCTTAACTGAGGTTCCCTGTGCTTGAATGAGGGGGTACCCAGAATGAGGGACATGCTGACCTCTGTCCTGGCAAGGTTGGGAGTGAGTTTGGGGCTCGTGTTGGCCAGAGCCTGAGCTGGTAGCACCTCCCATGACAATGTAGATATGGAACGAGAGTGTGTGGGCTGCCACAGTACCCTCTGGGAGACACATCTGGGGTCGGTGGAGCCTGAAACCAGCAGGCCAGCTGCGGGGAGGCTGGGCTTTCTGAGACAGAGTGGTCAGAAGAAACCAAGAGCCCCACTGACGGTGTGAGGGCCACTCAGAGCTGGCAGAAGGACTTAGCAAGGTTGGACTCTGATTGAGAGGAGCCTGTAGCTGCCAAGTTAAGATTGGCAGCCATCAGGAAGAACAGGGCATTGAACAGGAGACAGGGTCATGGGCTGGCCTGGCTTCAGAGGGGTGACTTGGTGCTGTGTCTGAAGACTGTGCAAACCAAAGGAGACCTGGGTAGGCAGGAATTGTGGGGGAGGACTTCAGGTATGGGAGCAGCCAGGAGTAGGAATGGAAGAAAGGAGGGTCTGGGAGGATGAGGAGAGAGGGAGAGGGGGCGGGGGGGAGAGGGGGAGGGGGCAGGAGAGGGAGAGGGAGAGGGGGCAGGAGAGGGAGAGGGAGGGAGGGAGGGAGGGAGGGAGAGAGAGAGAGAGAGAGAGAGAGAGAGAGAGAGAGAGAGAGAGAGAGAGAGAGGGAGAGATGGCGAAAGGGGGGGGACAGGTGGGGTGTTCCTGGCAACACAGGGCACCCACAAGCATGGGCTGGGCCAGTGGGCAGTGTTTTGTGACTAGAGGGAGTGTTTTCTCCATGGTCTGCTGAAGAGGGGCTGGCAGCAGCTGGCAGGGCCCCAGAAGTTGGGTCATGAATGAACATTGTACTCGCTCAGGCAGCTTTGGGCAGAATGTGACACGTGCTGGGGGCACTTATTGCTGGCCTCCACCTCTGCTGTCCCCATGTTGCTGCGTAGGGGGCACCTCCCTGGAGCCTACCCTATTACTGGACAAACTCAAGCATCACCTGACAGGCGCAGGTCTCTGTGGAGACCACCAGACGATTTCTTCCCAGCCTCCCACTGGTTTTCTGATCCAGTTTCTCAGGAAGGAAATTACCAGATGGCCTGGCTAACTGGAAAGACAGCCTAGCCCAGGTCAGAGGGTGGAAACCATATCATTGTTCACTGGCTACAGGAAGTCCACCTTCTCCAGCAGCAAGGAAAAGAACAGGAAAGAAGATGCAGGGAGACAGGAACCCTGGGAAGCCTGTGAGTACATCCACGCCCACATGCTATGGGGCAGCCTCCCTAATTCCCTTCTGTGGACAGGGAGGATAGTTGGTTGAGACCACTGGACTTGCTGGGACACTACTGTTAGGTGCCCACAGCCTCAAGGGGGGTGACCCCCGTGTACGGTGCCCCAGGTGGAACTGACTGGACTTGAGGTCCCCAAGGCCAGAGCTCTACAGCCAAGCACAGAGACTGGCTATGGTCCTGGAGTCTTGCCTGTTGCTCCCAGCTGTCATAAGGCCATCCCCAGCTGTTCCTCCCCAAGCTGCAGCCTACACCTTAAGGTGGGGAGGGAACACTCTCAGGGTGGCCAGAGGGACATTCCTAGGGCAGAGAAGTTGGGGCGGAGGCTCTAGTGACACTCTGACAGACCTATGCCTCTGACGTGGCTGATGCAGCCTACACAGCCACTCTGCTCTTGGGATCTCCCAGCTGTGCCTGCTGGGAGGAGGCATCTCCTAGGAGCAACATCAGAGCAAGCCGTAAAGAATATCACTTTTAGAAGAGAGGTGAAAGCAAGTCTTATTCTGGCTTTTTTTTTTTTCCCCATCTGAAATAAAAGTTCTGATGAGTAAGAAAATTTCGAGCAGCAGTTACCGGATAGCTGCTAGACAAAGCTTATCAGCTAGCTGTTCAGCACCCACAAGCTGGCAAGAAGCATGCCCCTCCGCAGTGCACGCAGGCTGGGTAAACAGCATGGCACAGCCCGCAGACCCAGGCCATGGCAGGCGGCACATGAATATGGAGGGAATTCTACCCAGACAGACACACACTGTTCCACATGATGCTTTCCCTAAAGCCCAGCTGCTCACCCAGTGCGAGCCCGAGCCCTACCTCCTGCCCCACTTCTCACTGCAGGCCATTAGCAGTCCGGGCAGCTGCTGTGCCCACCAGGCTGCATGGGGGCCACAGCGGGGCAAGCAGTCCTGCCAGGCGACAGTGCTCTATTGCCAAGTAGTAGCTCCTGCCTGCTCTTATAGCCCTGGACAGGTCACATGCACGCACATCTGGAAGTGCACGTGTGGGAGGCTTTGGACCCCCTGCCCCAGCCCTGATGTTTTCAATTCTAAGCCTGCCCTGTGCCACTGCTGTGCCTTCAAAGAGCCTTGTGTGTCCCTGGGCCTGCAGTGAAAGCAGCCAGCATCTCTATGGCGGAGTCTCAGAGAGGTCCAACTATTTTGTCCTTAGTTCTACAGACAAAAGTCTGTTCAGTTCATTTCCTCAAGGGAAAGGGAACTCAGGACTGAACTAAACTGCTCCCGGTCTCCAGACCTGAGCTGCCTGTACCCGACCTGCAGGCCTTCCCTGCCCTGGGGCTGGATGCTCCGGGGCAGATACAGAGCACCCCTCCACCCACCCTCCCACCCCCACACGGTACAGAGGATGTGAGCACACTTGATCTGGAGGGCAGACTGTCCAAGTGCCGCCTCTCCTCCCGAAACCAGCTGTAAACACAGATAGGGAGGGGCCTCCCTGCCTGCCAAGGGAGCCAGCAGCTTTGTGAGTAACCGACTCACGGGAAACAAGTGTGGCAGGAGTTGTGTGTGCTGCTCACGGGCATCGCTGGCTGGGCTCCCTCCAGCCCTGGCCCGCCATGCTGCCTGCCGCTGGCCTCCGAGGGACTTGAAATAAAGGTAGGAGCTTGGTGGCTGTCACTTACTGCTGCAGGCTTAGTGGGGCAGAGGATGAGGAAGCTAGAACTGATGACCTGCTACCAAAGTGAGTCACATAGACGTGAGCAAGAGGGACAGAGCAGAATCCTTGGACGGAGGGAGCTCTTATTCGATACACAGAGTGCTGTACAGTCATCTACAGTGCAGGGTCTGGAGGGCACAGTTCCTGTCGTCGGTGTTGGGAAACTTGTTCTCATCAGAGGATCTTGTGGACTCTCATAGCCTCTCTCCACACTGAGGAAGAAGGGTTAAAAGTGGACCAGATGGTAGACTTTCCATAAAGCCTGCGTCCACAATGCTAACCAAGGCCAGGTCAGCAGCAATGTAATGTGGCGGTGGGACTGGTGACCAGGATTGGAGAGAACACTCACTAATGCCCACCCACACTGTCCACAGAATACCCACTCTTCCCTGTGGACTGTGGCACTGTGGTCTGGTGGATGAAGCTCCAATACCGTGTGCTCCTGTTCAGCCACCAAAGCCAGGAGTCACATATGATGCCCTGGGCCTTCTGTGCTAAGTGCTAGGGGAGGCGCCACAGAACAGAAGGGAACAGGAGAGCAGGCCCGGAAGAGGTGACCAGAAACAATAGACACCACAAAGAGACATACTTCAGGAGCGGGCCAGGAGTTGGTGTGCACTGACCCTTCGGGGACCAGTTCCCAGCTCCCCATGAAGCAGGCGGGGGACAACAAGTGAAACCCATGACTGGTAGAGGATGTAGCAAGCATTTGTCCTCGAAGGAGGTCAGGGCCACTTAGTACTAGGCAGGGTCCCACTCCCTGGCCTTTTTTGTCTATCCACTGTCCTAGCTGCTGGGAGCACAGGTGAGGACTGCAGGGTCTTCTCAGTGGCCTCCCACGTGCTACATCTGAATAAGTCCCAGCATCACCTGCTGAGCTGAACCCTGTGTGCCTGACCTGGGAGGAAGACAGGTCGATGTCCAGAAACGCATGATGCCAATGGCACCAGAATAATGGCTGCCACTGGAACTCCCCATCCCACCCAGACTTTCTGCTGGCCTGTGCGTCTGTGGTGGAAGAAGGACCCTCCATCACTGCTGTGACTGTCCCTGTAGTTGGCTGTGTAGAGCAAGTGGGGGACAGCCCTTAGTCCCAGTGGGGGCTAGTGCCAACACCAGCAGCCTGGCTTCCTCACTTTGTCCCTGCACTCTGGGAAACAGGAATGTTCACTCCAGTGTATCTGCTCGGGATGCTTTTTCTCTTTTGATCTTGTGAGCCAGAGGTCTGGTTGCGCCAAAGTATAGTTTGACTGTAAAGTTCCCCATTAAAGAACTGGGTGTCCCTGAAGAACAGGTGAAGAGGAATTCTCTATAGACCTGCTTGCCAAACTCGCATTCACTTACATCAAGACCGACTGGACAGACTGCAACACAGACTCTGTGCTGCCCCGTGGGTCAGTGACCCTGGGGGAGGAAAGGAATTCCGGGGCTCACCCAGGCCTCCCACGTCTCCCTGCATTGCTGGATCTGGGTGCCCAGGAACCTAGCAAGCGTCAAGAGTAACTACAGAGCTGGGGAAATGATGTGGGTACCACGCAGCGTCCATGCTCAGCCCAGGCTGCACCAGCCTCGGTGGTGCCTGTGCCTGCTGTCTCCACACATCTCCAGGGCAGTAGCTCTCCCAGGCTCTGCTCTCAGGGTACAGTGCATGGGGCTACAGGTGTGCAACACCCGTATCTCACGTGTGCTTATCCGTGTGCTTGTTCTGGTACACACACACACACACACACACACAGAGACACACACACACACACACAGACACACACACAGAGACACACACACACACCCTCTTCATGCCCCCCTTGACACACACCATGGCAGGTGTGTGTCCATGTCCTACCAGATGACAGCCTATACTAATGTCTTCTACAAAAGAAAGGGGGCAGCCTGGCACTGCCAAGTGCTCTGAGGTTCTGTCCCCAAAGAGTCCCCTAACCAGTGCCAAAAGGCAGCAGTAGCTCTGTTCATGGTGACAGGCACAGCTGGTGCAGTCGTGGCACAGGAAGGCACATGGAACACACGTCTAATGGTTTCTGCAACAGCCTCTCTGGTGGGTCACCTGGGGTTTTGGTTTCCTTCACCACCAGTCCAGGAGTCTCACCATGGCTATGAATGGCTACAGCAGCCTGGCCTGGAGCCTCCTGTTTGCAGGCGCACATATGTTGGCAGATGCTGGTACACATGTACACAGGAATGGTGACTAACTCTGTCCCTTCTCTCTCAACAGAGCTGCGAAGCTGGGGTGAGCTGCCATGTGGAGCTGTGGCCCACTCAACAGCACAGCGTGGGCTGAGGAGCCGCTGTGCCGGAACCTGCGCCTGGGGCTGTGGGTCCTCTCACTGTTCTACCTGGGGGCAGGTGTCCCTGTGGGCTTAGGCTACAATGCTCTTCTGGTGCTGGCCAATCTGGCCAGCAAGAACAGCATGACCATGCCTGATGTGTACTTCGTGAACATGGCTGTGGCGGGGCTGGTGCTCACGGCACTGGCACCTGCCTACCTACTGGGTCCTGCCCACTCCAGGTGGGCCCTGTGGAGCCTCAGCAGCGAGGCCCATGTGACACTGCTCATCCTGTTCAACGTGGCTTCCCTGGTGACCATGTACTCCACTGCACTGCTGAGTCTTGACTACTACATCGAGCGTGCCCTGCCGCGTACCTACATGGCTAGTGTGTACAACACCCGGCACGTGTGTGGCTTCGTCTGGGGAGGGGCAGTGCTCACCAGCTTCTCCTCCCTGCTCTTCTATATCTGCAGTCATGTGTCTTCTAGAATTGCCGAGTGTGCCCGGATGCAGAACACGGAGGCAGCCGACGCCATCCTTGTGCTCATTGGCTACGTGGTGCCAGGTCTGGCTGTGTTGTATGCCCTGGCACTCATCTCAAGGATTGGGAAGGAAGACACCCCTGGACCAGGACACCAGCAGGCTGGACCCCTCAGTGCACAGGCTGCTGGTGGCCACTGTGTGCACACAGTTTGGCCTCTGGACACCTTACTACCTGAGCCTGGGGCACACGGTGCTGGCGTCACGGGGAAGGACCGTGGAGGGGCATTATCTGGGCATCCTACAGGTTGCTAAGGACCTGGCCAAGTTCTTGGCCTTCTCAAGCAGTTCTGTGACACCGCTGCTCTACCGTTACATCAACAAAGCCTTCCCCAGCAAGCTCCGGCGCCTGGTGAAGAAGATACACTGTGGGCGCCGCCACTGCTCCCCCGACCCTGCGGGGATACAGCAGGTGATGGCACAGGCGTAGCTGACCCTCCCCGGGCCGACGTCCAAGGAGAGGGCCTGACCATGAGGAACACTACAACTCAACTGGACGCATAGCACTTTGTTCCCCAAGCACATGGTGCTTCCAACCCAAAAGACACGCTGAAGCCAGAGTAGCACAGCAGGGCATTTCTCTTGACATTTTCTGTTTTCCCCTAAAAGACCAATCTTGGTCTTAAGCTGCATTGTGGAAAGCAGAGGTGCCTTGTGTGAAGAGGCTGCTTCTACCTAACCCTCACCATCCCACCCACGGTGGTGCCTTTCTCCCAGGGGCATCTTCAAGGTCCATGTCCTCAAAAGCAGGCTGACCTTTGGTCTCCCTGATATTTGGGCTTTCTAAATGAAGCGATGAAATCTAAAGCCAGTATTTATACTCCGTATTGATATGATACTTGATTCTCCTATTATTTTTTTAAATAGAAAGAAGTGTTAGAAAAATACCTAGTATTAAGAAGAAGGCAGTTCAGGGGAACACGGCTGTCGCAAATACCAGTGTTACAGCTTGAGGACAGGACAGTGTGTCAAGCCTGTGGCAGCTCCACAGCTACTGCTGACAGTGACAGCTATGGAGCACTGGCCCTGTCCCCACCCACACATCTGGCACCTCTCCTCTACTGCGTGAGAATCTTAGTATAGGTCTGTCTTCCCAGTGCTTCCACATATGCACATAAATAATGGAAGGAAAAGTGTGTTCTCTTAGTGCCAAGGGTCTTCCAGAGATCTGGATGTGGTAAAGTGTTAGCCAGGCATGGAAGGGAAAGGCAGGATGGTATGAGGCTAGGCGCTCCAAGATGACGAGGGACTGGTATCCAGGGAAAGCCCAGCTTGGCCAGTTCCACACGGCTGTGGGGTGGTTCGAAGTGAGGCTCGCCTCTCACAGTGCCTCTGGGCCTTTTACCATCCTTGTGTTTGGTGACTTTTTACTCTAATGTGGGCATAAAAAGAAGTCCCACACCAGCCTTGTCTAGGTTACATGGCAGGCCACAAGTCCCTGCTCCTAGTTCTAAAGATCTCCATATGACCATCTAACCTGACGGCCTCTACAGAAGGCCAGTGTGTGATCCATAGCTGGCGGCCTTCCCACATGGTTCCAGGGCTGGTCCTGGCTGCTCTGAGTCGGTAACTTTAGTTTTATCTATTCTTTTTTTTTTTTTGGTTCTTTTTTTTGGAGCTGGGGACCGAACCCAGGGCCTTGCGCTTCCTAGGTAAGCGCTCTACCACTGAGCTAAATCCCCAGCCCCTAGTTTTATCTATTCTATGCAAACTATATCTTCTTGGATGGTGACTGCTCCAGTTAATCTGCCTTAAGGAGAATTAGGGAGAAACATGAGGCCCTCAACCCTAGCTGTGACCTACTGGGCATGCTCTGTTGGTCTCAGTTCATGAATAAACCAAAGGGCTGGGTTAGACAGGCGTCTTCAGAGTTGCTTATGGCTGAAGAATTTTGAGGACTTTAAAGTGGCAAAGCCTGACTTTCCTACTATTCCCCCAGGCGCACAGCTGAGTGAGGGCTCTGAGGCTTCCCGTCCTGATGGCCATACTGAACA
The DNA here is from genome assembly GCF_011064425.1 of Rattus rattus. NCBI lineage: Eukaryota > Metazoa > Chordata > Mammalia > Rodentia > Muridae > Rattus > Rattus rattus. The sequence continues at coordinate 13,805,369 of NC_046169.1, read as the reverse complement.
CCTTAATGCTTGCCGAAGAAACAAGAACCCTCACCATGAATGTTCTAGCTAGGCCTGGCCTGCAGGCCCGCTATAATTGTCCTATGGGTGAGAGCAAGCCCAGGGACCAAGGTCAGGGCAAGCAAAAGGCAACCTAAGCTCTGTGGGTCACAGAGGAAACAGGATTCTGGTGGGCAGGGCTGTTTGCAATGTCAGGGTCCCAGTTCAACAGTCTTTGCCCTGTGGACCATTTTGCACCCTTTGCTACAAGCAGAGGTCCAGGGGAGGGGCAGACCCCAGGTCTAGGGGTTCTATGCCCTGGAATCCTCACCCCAGTCACCCACAAGCAAGGTGGGGGGAGGCCCAAATCATGTTCCTTTGTTGTACTTTCTCAGTGGCCTTAGGTACAAACTGGCCAGGTTCTTGGGGACCTGTGAGGGATTGGAAGCCAGGACCAGAGCTGTGAGACTGGGATCAACTGTATGGCTACTTGCTGCAGGGATAACAGTGGAGACCCAGATGCCTACCTGGGTCTTCCTGGCGGGGCCACACATCGCCAGAGTAGTGGCCATCTGCAGTGCTGATCCCTTTGCTGTAGAGACCCCTGGAGTGATGGACCCTTCCACCCGGGGCCCCATTCCCACCACCACCAGCCTCCTCCTTACCCCAGCTTTCCATCACAGCCGCCCACGCTCTGTAGGCCCTGGGCTCAGATGTTTGCTGTCTGTGATCCTGTGCTAAGTTCACTGTGTGTCTCCAGGGTCTGCCTCCCAATTCTGCCCTGCACCTTGCACCTCCCAAAGTAGGAGAGAACCTAAACCACACAGAGGTTACTGTGTGTGTGTGTGTGTGTGTGTGTGTGTGTGTGTGTGTGTGTGTGCAGCTGTCACTCAGTGATGCTTTCTTGCGTGAGTTTAAGACTTCCCCAGGGCATACTCTTCCCCAAGGCTTGTTAGTTTAGCCGTCGACACCGTCTTGATGGTTTTATTTACAACGAATGTTCTTATTTTCATTAACTCATAAGAAAGCTTGCTGTGCATCATTATTCAGGATTCCAGAAAGGGACCTTTTTCTTGGGTTTCCTTCACAATGCCACATGACACGACATAGGAAACCATTGCTCACTGGAGCAGATATGCCCAGGAACCAACAGACACCTTCTGTAGAGAAAGCTTTCAGCAAAGGTCAGGCCAGAGAGAACTTAGGACAATAAACTGCGTGTCTGGTTTTGGGTTTGAAGCCTGTGGGAAGATGTGGGTGTTCTCACTCCTTTCCTACAGGATATGCCCCAGTGGCTGGGTCCATTTGCCGAAATTCTGTGAATGTGAAAAAGAAACTACTGATGAGAGTCACACTTCTGAAGACTATTAAATTATTTAACACTCATCACCCTGTCTCCCTTTATGACTTTTTTAATGGTGGGGGTGGGGATTCTCACCACCAGGACTTTGCAACAGCGCCCACTACTAAGCTACAGTCAGGTCCAGTGTCTTATTTTCTAAAATGTGTGCTTCTAGGGTACGTGATTTGTATCAGAAACCAACAAGCAAGGTCCCTTAAAGCTGGCTGTTTCTTGGCTGTATATGCAGCTTGGTGGAAGGGGGCTTCCTTAGCACACACGCATGAAGCCCCGGGTTTGGTCTCAGCACCCGCATGACCCTGGTGTGGTGATGCACGTTCATAAACCCGCCAATCATCTGGGAGCTGGGAGGAGGGCAAGGGCATCCTGGGCAACAGAGTTTGAATCTGAGCCCAGTTGCAGGAGACCTTGTCTCAAGACAAGGTCTTCAGGGCTGTGGAGGTAGCTAAGGGATTAAGAACACTGGCTATAAACCACGTATGGTGGAGCACACCTATAATCCGAGCGCTTGAGAGGCAAAGGCAGGGAGATTTCTGAGTTTGAGGGCAGCTTGGTCTACAGAGTGAGTTCCAGAGTAGCCAGGACTACACAGAAACCTTGCTCCCCCCGCCCCAAACAACAACACTGGCTGTTATTCCTAAGGACTTGGGTTCAATCCCTTGTACCCACAGGGTGGCTCATAGCCATCTACATCTCCAGTTCCAGGGGATCTAACACCCCACCCACCACGTGGGGCACCCATGTGGCCTTCCTGGATACCCACGTACACATAAACAATAACACGAATCTTTCTTTAAAAGACTGTTTCCACTCATACTAGAAATCTTAGCATTTTTCGTTTACTCTAGTTTGTCTACAGAATTACATTAAGCTGATAAACCCAGAGTTGCTAGATGGCACGTACCCTGTGACTGCAGGCCTTACGGGTAACAGAGAACTTGACACTTTCACTCAGCTAGCCGCAGATTAGCAAGGGAAAGGCTATACCTTTGTACCATCCTACTTTCCCCCAAAACATCACCCATCTCTAGGGACAGGCTGAGGGTCTTGTTACAACCTAGCAGCTCCCTGAGGTCCCTGAAACGTGGGAGGGTCCGCCCCAGCAGCAGCTGACCCCACTGTGCACAGAGTGCTGGGTGATAAGTAAACAAGTAGGAACCTGGGCGTGGTGCTCATGAAACAGACCCCGTGCTCACAGTAAGGAGTGAGTAAGGAGCTCCCAGTCTGGAGTGTGCTGTGAGCTTGCCTGGCTTTGTTAAAGGTGTGTGTGAATGAACGTGCAGTTGGGGGTGTGCTTTTCCTGGTATTCTTATGGTGTAATCGGCTTTGGCAAAACCAAGAGCTGAGATCAAGGGAGTCCAAATCCACTGGATCCAACTTACCTTGAGGCACAGCCTCTCTGGAGGATCGTCACAGTCCTCTGTGTGGTCCACCAGGGCAGTAGTGCAAGGACGGGACTCCTCCCACAGTTGAGTTCCCTGGCCTTTCTACACTGTTAGATGTACAAGTGGCAGGGTCCCTGAAAGATACACCGAGAACCTCAGCAAATGCGATAGCCCTGCTGCCACAGGACCAGGCACATAGCCTCTAATGCTGCCCAGCATGTCCCGCAGTCAGCGGTACGGACAGGACCAGGGGTGCACAGCAAGCTTTCCAAGGGAGGGACTCGAGCAGAGGTCCCCTAAGCAGTCACATGCACTTCAGGCCTAAAGAGGGAAGGCAGTGCTAACTACGTTCCCAGACTTAGTCACTGTTTTCTTCTGGGGTGCACGTTAGGCCCCCGAGGCTTCTTTCCAACCCTAATCTGAGATATATCATAGCTGAGTCTCCGGGCTTCTTTTTAGAGAAAGGCGGGATGAGCCAGGACCCTGCCACTCAGCTCCCCTAGCTGCCCTGCAGTGAAGGAGCCAGTGTCCCTGGCTGGTGTCAGGTCAGCTAGGAAAAGGGAAGGACTTAAAACCCACCACTGGGGGTTGGGGATTTAGCTCAGTGGTAGAGCGCTTGCCTAGCAAGCTCAAGGCCCTGGGTTCCGTCCCCAGCTCCGAAAAAAAGAAAAAAGAAAAAAAAAAATCACCACTGCTGGAAAGTTATACTCGTTATGTGTTCTGACCACCCACTCCTGCTTTCCCCACTCTCCTATTTCCAGGTCTTCCTCCATTTGTGTTGTGTGTGTGTGTGTGTGTGTGTGTGTGTGTGTGTGTGTGTGTGTGTGTGTGTGTAATATGCATTGTGTGCATGCATGAGCAGTCACCCTGGACACCCAACAGCCTGACTCCCTAGGCCACTAAAGGAGACACTGTCTCTGGGGCCCTGAAGAACTTTCTAGAATGATGGGAACAGTCTCTTAATGGGTCGCTGGATATGTGGCTGCATGCACCTGTCAGAACTCATCAGCCAGGAACCTGGAGATCTGGCAACTAGGTCAGGTATGGAGTGGCCCTCAGTGTCTCCTGGGGAGAGGACAAGGATGGCCAGCCCCATGCCACCTTCATCATGGATGACATGAGCCTGGGAAGACACACACACAGAATGCTGTAAAGTGAGAAGTGCTGTCAATTTCAAGCTGTGAACAGAAGAGCCCGCCTTAGGACTTCCCTGGGTTTGTGTTTCCTGTCTCTGAGACAGGCTTGTCTTCAGAGCTCCACCTAGTGGCTGTCAGTGGACTTGCCATCAGTGACTTCAAACCACAGGCAGCACAAGCCAGGGGCAGGTGGCCAGGAGCCAGGAGAGGACAAGTCAGGCAATCGCTATCAGCTTGCCAAGCCCAAGACCCTCCCTCCCACATTTGATAACGTGGGTCCCAGCTAAGTATCCCGAGCAACCCCACTGATGTTCACTACAGGAGGGATTTACATGGAGAAATGCTCTGATCTCTAGGGCTTCTGAGCATGACGCTGGGCTCCTTTACAACATATCCTATGATCTTTAGCAAATGTGGGTCTGGGGATGAGTTTGTCTTTGCCACACCATGGAGAAGCTGTGGCACGATGGGTCTAGGAGGCAGCGTGGCTCTCAGAGGGACGGAGGCCCTAACACTGGCCATTCTTTCCCTTTGCTGTAGAGGACATGTGTACCTAGGGTTGCTCTCTTGTAGTCTTCTTGCTCAAAGTCACAACCTTGTAGACTTCTTCCCAAGTCACAATCTGCTGAGGCCATGGAGGCAGGCCCCGGCACCCTAGCCAGCACGCGCAAAGATCCCACGAACTCCAGTGGTAAGGCATGGCTGGTCTGTGCACAGGCCCACAGATGGACCGCTAAATACTGTGTGGGGCTCTCAGGTCTCCCCTGCTGTGGCAGACTGCAGTGGATATGGAGGACATGAACAAGGCCCTATCATATAGCAGCCCCCTGCAGGGGGCTTATGAGACTGAAGACACAGGCTCCCTCTCCAGGCTGCAATGGCTTCTTAGGAGGAGTCTGTCTCGTGAACCTGGCAGTATATCAAGTGTCCCTACATTCTCCCTCCCTGTGCTTTCAGGAAAACCCAAGGGTCTGGGCTCTACTAAGAGCGCCTAGAATGTTTCACTATGAGTTCCCAAGTCCTGTGTAGGGGTGTAGGCAGCTGGGAGAATGGGGATCTTCTCAGGTCTCATGGACCCCTGACACACTCTTGGTCAGCCATACGTACAAGGTCAGGTCTGAAAGTCCTGTAGACAGTAACAGGACTCAGGCTCTCTGTGGCCACAGGAAACTCTGCCTTGATTAGTACCAAGCCCAGTGTGACGATTTATATCAACTAGATATTTACAGAATCACCTGTGAGACAAACTTCACACATCAGCCAAAGTTTTTCTAGAGTGGGTGGACTGACGCGGGACTCTCCCCGAATGGGCAACTCCAGTTCATGGGCTGCCATCCCAGATGATAAACAGGAGAAGGCAAACAAAGAACATATCAACATCCACCTCTCTCTGCTTCCTGACCACAGAAGCAGTGTGACAGCAGCCTCTTGTACATGCCTCTCCCTTCCCTGCCATGAGACTGTCCTCTCAAGCCAGGGGCCCCAAATCAACCCTCCTCCCTTAAGTTGCTTCCTGTTAGATGACAGGATCCAGTCAACACAGCGCAGAGGGGCTGGGCTGCAACTACACACACTCACACAAACATACGCCCCAAGGCAGATCTCTGCACAGACACAACTCGGGATTGTACTTGCCAAGGACTCAGCAAGCTTGGGCTTCCATCACGGCTTCACCCTGAGATTCCTTGTAGCTGACTCAACATTGCAAGTGCAGCCAAGTCTTAGAGTCTCTCAGCCCACAGCGAGGAAGGGAGGTGACTGCTGAGGGGGGATATAGTGCCCCCAAGTCCTTTCATTAAAAAGGAGGCACTAGCAAGGGGTGGGACCCTGGTTAGGGTTACTACGGCTGTGCAGAGACACCATGACCAAAAGCAAGTTGGGAAGGAAAGGGTTCACTTGGCTTACACTTCGACAGCTCTCACTGTTCATCACTGAAGGAAGCCAGGACAAGAACTCAAGTGGGGCAGGAACCTGGAGCTATGCAGAGGCCACGGAGGGGTGCTGCTTACTGACTGGCTCTCCCGAGATGCCCGGCTCAGCCTCCTTTTAATAAAACCCAAGACTACCACCCACAGTGGCCTGGGCCCTCCCAACCAATCACCAGTTAAGGAATGCTACGTAGGCCTGCTTACAGCCCAGTCTTACGGAGCCATTTTCTCACTTGGCGACCCTTCTGACTTTAGTGTGGGTCAAACTGACATAAAATTAGTTAGCACAGGTGGAATGGCAAATGGGCCTGGGCCCAAGTGCCTGGTCCAAGGCTCCAACCAGGTGTGTGGTAGAGAGCGCTAGTCTGTGCAATGATGGGGTTGTGGAGAATTAGATCCTGGGATGCACTGGCCAGCCAGTCTGGTCTACTGGGTGAGGTCCAGGCCAATGAAAAACCCTGCTGGGCTCAGAGGAAGTGATAGAGGTCCTGAAGATGACACCTGAAGTTGAGCTGTGGCCTCCATGCACATGTGCACCATTACCACCTCCACCCCACCCCCGCTTTAAATAATCCAAAAACCCAGACAAGCTTCCTGGAAAACTCAGTTCCACAGGGAAGCTGCATGTCCTTGGCAGACCACAGCATCCTGTGACAGGAAGCCAGGCAGAACAGGAGGACCAAGAGTCATGTTGACAGCATCCGGGGCTGCCTCAAGATCCCCACTACCTCATCGGTGACACCAGAGAAGACCAGAAAACCACATTAAAGCCATTGCTTCAAAAACCAAAAATCACCCACAAGTCAACAGAGATGTGAACAATCAGGTGTCTAGGGAGGAAGAAAGAATGACGATCACACACACAGACACACAGACACACACACAGACACACACATGCACACACACACACACAGACACACACAGACACACACACACACACAGACACACGCACACACACGCACACACACACACACACAGACACACACACGCGCACACACACAGACACACACACACACACACACACACACACACACACGCACACGCACACGCACACGCACACGCACTGGCTCTGGCACTCCAAATGTGCACTCCAGGGAGGCTGAGGCAGGAAGATGGGAAGTTCTAGGACAGCTTGGGATAACCGGCCTCAAAATAAATAAAATTCAAATTGGGCAGTGGTGGCACACACCTTTAATCCCAGCACTTGGGAGGCAGAGGCAGGAGATCTGTAAGTCTGAGGCCAGCCTGGTCTATAGAGCAAGTTCCAGGACAGCCAGGGCTAGAGAGAGAAACCTTTCGAAAAACAAAAACAAAACAAAAAAAATTCAAAACCAAATAAACAAAGTCAGTTCCTGGGATGTGGCTTGGTTGGCAGAGGGCCTGCCTATCACCTCTGTCATGCACAAAGCCAGGAGTTCTAACCCCAGGTGGCACAAAGCAGGTCTAATCCCAGCACTGGTCAGCAGAGGCAGGAGGATTGGGAACTGAAGGATAGAGAGGATTGGACGCCTCCCTCAAATCTGCTGCAAAATTGCCAGGAAGGGCCTGCAGCTGTCTCTGCAGATGCGGCGGTCAGTTGGTATTGTATTGAGGAAGCAACACAATGTGGGCAGCACTCGGGGATCCTCGTCAGGTTCCATCTACAGCACCTGGTAGGAAAGCCACAGTAGCCTAGAACAGACCCCAGGCTCAGCCCGCACAGCCTCACTGACCGCTCCAGGTCACAGAATGGCTTGTGCCCCTAAATGCATGTGCCTGGGCCAAGTGCAAGCCTGGTAGGCAGTGTTCCTGTAACAGTGCTACTGTGTGTGAGCAGAGATGCCACACTGAGAGCTAGGGCACCAGATAGACGGGGAAGAGGAGTGAGCCAGACAGAAGCCAAGCCCAGCATAGTGAGGACAGATGTACCTTCCAGCGTTAGCCAAAACAGGATCCACACTGGCCTTTCAATCCACAGTCCAATTCCAGGACCTGGCTTCCCTTCCTGGTTTTCTGTAACCCTCATTATGGAAAAGGTTTCTTACAGGTCGTTCTGTGAACCTGTCCACCTGATCCCTGGGATGCCACATTGTAAGACCAAAGTCATGGAGTCATTGGTTCTTACCTTAGCCAGCATGACACAGTATGGCAAGATGACCCTCTACCCCCCAGACCTCATACTGAGTTCCTTCCTCAGGCCCCCAGATGCCAATGCCCCGTAACTACCCCGTTCCAAACTGCAGGGTCATCTGGCACTGTAAGGCACTGGAGAAAGGCAAAAGGGGCCTCTGAGTTGCTTCTTAAGAGACATGTGTTAGCCGCCATCGCTCTGTAGACTTTCAGGAAAGTGCAGGCTGTGTTCTGGAGACGCCCACAAAGCAGTTCAGACACATGGCATCCTGCCCATCTTTGTATGCCCAGTGCAGCAGGCTCAGGGCTCAGAGAGGTTGGGGTGAGCTACCGACCAGCTAGAATATTTGAGCCTGGTGACGGTGCCTAGCCATATACATGTGCTCCACCTAACCAAACTATATGCTTAAAACAGAAGATTATAGACTCGGCCCTCAAATAAAGCTGGAGTTAAATGTAAAGACATGGCAGGGTTGAGAAGACTGGAAACGTCATCACTGTTGACACACTATAAGATGACACAGAAGCACTGTCTGCTGTCTGTCCCTGAGCTTGGTCTCCTCTGAACTGGAATCATGAAGCGTGTGGCATTTTGTGTCCAGCTTCTCCCACTGCGATATCTGAAGGGCCACCCACATTGCTGTGTCAGAATTTCCATCGTCTCCACGCTGAATGATGTCTGCTGGATGGACGCATGGCGTGCTCTTCTGGTTGCTTCCACGACCTGGCTGTGTGGACGGCCGGCTATGGGACTTTGTGAGAAGGAGGGCCATCCTGTGAGCCTCCCCTCCCCGCAGCTCCCAGCACAGACTCTGCCCTTGGTGTTGGGGCCTCCCGGTGGGGCAGGACTACGGGCTGTGCAGGTCATGAGCACAGTAGCACCAGCACACAATCCAAGGGCCATGCCTTCCTGTAATCCCACGGCAGCGTGAGCAGACGATCTGGGGCCACATCTTGCTGCATTCTGAATTTTAAATTCCCACAGCAGCACATGCACGCAATCCAGAGACCACATCTTCTTGAATGCTTACAGCAGCATGAGCACACAGTCTGGGGCCACGTCTTCCTCAATTCTGAATTCCCACGGCAGCGTGTGCACGCAATCCAGAGGCCGCATCCTTCTGAATACACAGCTGCAGGAGCATTCAGTCAGGGACGTGTCTTCCTGAATTCCATTACCAGGTCAGAGCGAAAGTTCGGACCAGCGCTTTGGGCCCAACAGCACACGTCCAGGCAATCACAAGCCTAGGCAGGGGTCATAAACTGAAGAAGGCCTTGTGATATCAAGGAAGTGGCCACTGAGCTAGAATGGAAGTTGGCCTGGGAGGTGGTTCATGGGTGGGTCCCTGCAATACCCATGGGAACCAGAGTTTACCCAGCACCACCCAGGGGAGCCACCACTGACTGTCCTCTGTCACATTTCTGGGGATGTCACCCACAAGCTAACCTGAGCTCAGGGGCTTTCACCACTCATTTCCCAGCAGGACACTAATGCCTGGAGATAACCCCAAAGATCTCACAAAAGTGAATGCACAGACAGAGGAGCACAGCAGTTCTGTCAGGCACATGGAAGAACCAGGGTTGTCCACACACCGAGCTCAGCCTAAAGACCAGCATGGGTCAGGGGGAAACATCAGAACCCGAGGAAGTGCAGGGCCATACCAGGGTAGAGAGGCTTGGGCTGGGCATCTGTGCCCTGACTGCAGCCAGCTCTGCGGCCCTGAGGGTCTAGTGCCTGAGCTGTTGAAGCCGGGCAGGCTGGCCACTGCCTCATTTCAAAGCTGAGCTGCAGAGCCTCTAGTCCCGCTGCCTGTCCTCAGGGGCTCCTCCCTGTGGGCCCAGAGGTGTGCTAGGCAACTCTGTGACAGGCAGAAGACGGTTCCAGAAGAAGACTGATAACATGGGGTTGTCCCTTCACCAGGGGACAGGGTGTATGTCACACAGAGGGCACAGCAGTGGGCCCCAGAGAAGTCTGTACTCCCCTTACCAGCAGATAAACAGAATCTGAAAAGGAGGGAGTTATCAGCCCCAGGTCCCCACCCTACCTCTCCCCAGGAGAAGGCCCAGGCACTCGTCCAAGGGAGGCAAAGAAGGCTGGAGTCACAGTGAGTCCACAGGCTACATCCTATCATGGGAGTCTGATATGCAAGGGACACTGAGATAGGCCCGAGGACTCAGGAGCCATTCTCACAAGTGACACAATAGGGTTTGCAGAACTGTCAGAGGCTGTTAGGGAGGTCACGACCAGCAGCCACAATGAGAGTTGCAGTCAAATGTGGAAGTGCCCGAGGTGGCCCCAAGACAAATCAGCAGAGCGTGCCTTTGAGGCCCCACTGGCCTTAAGAGTCCACGGGCTGACTGCTACCATGTTGAACTCACAGCCAGGTAGGGGACACACAGGAAGCTGGCGCAGAGATATGGGGTGACAGCTGCATTCATCACACACCAGGTGGGGAGGGGAAAAGGGAGGGGGCAGCAACTTTGTCCTAGGGGAGGGAGGCAACTGGGATGAGGCCCGAGCCATTAGGGCCTCCTTAGACTTCTCTCCCGCTAGATTCTTCTTCTCTGGGCGGCCTCTAGCATTCAGGGCTGAAAACGCACTCAGGAGTCCAGGTCCCCAGTTAATGGCTTTGTAGTCCCATCCCCCACCCCCGCCCCTGCCGCTCAAGTCAGACAACAGTGGGCCACACAGGAACTACCCAGAAGCCCCCGCACAGCACTGGGATGGCTCTCCTACAACACTCAGGAAGCGGAAGGAACTGCCTGAGACCACAGCGCAGCCTGGTGCTGATGCCACGTGAACGGCCTGCAACACTGTGAAAAAGTAGGCATACAGGGGGGGGGGGGGGGGGGGGGGGGGGGTGGGGGGGAGGGTGGGAGTACAGGCAAAGCCCGCTGCGTTTTGAGATTTTAAAGTGTCCCCGAGATTGTTTACCTTCATCTGGCTGGCGCTCTCCTCAGAACTTGGTGCCTATGCTCAGCACTCCTCTCAGCCAGCATCGGGGCATCCTGTGCAAAGCCCGGTGGAGAGGGCACAAGCAGATGTGCCTTCTGGCATCGTGTCCAGGCTCAGCCCCATTCCATGCGACCCCAAGATGCAGCCCTAGCTGCTAGTGCACAGCGTAGTAAGGGGTGCCAGGTGTCACCTGCCATCCAGACTGCAGTGTCCACTGTCCTGAGTCACCCATGTAGGAGACAGAGGGACAAGACCCTCATCCATGTGGCAACGTTCCAGGCACTGGTTTGCCCTCATTGGGAGGACTTTTTCCTGCTGGGTGGGGCTTCAGCTCCTATTTTAGGTTACAAATGTCTTTGCCTTCTGGGAGGGACCTACTGTGAGTGGCCAGCACACTTCTGCAAGAAAGCTCTGGAAACCCTCAGACTCACATACACGTCACCCTTCCACCTCAGACATAGGCCCATTTGGATTCTTCGGGGTCACATGGTCCAAACATAGCCCGCTTAAACACAGTGTGTGGTTTGGACAACTCCAGGCTAAATCCTGTTTTTCCTTAGAAACTGTGGGCGTCTGTGCCAGCCTGTCTTTGGAAAGTGTGGAGCAATGGAGGGAAGACTGGATGAACAAAGAGCTTGTGCCAGCCTCACAGCAGCCCCCCAGTGCTGACAGAGCTTTGTTTGACCCCAGGGCCTAGCACAGGTGAGCACTGTCTTATGTCCTGGGGAGGTAGGGGCCCTGCTCACCCAGCTTGTCTTCCTGCGTGTGACTGACCAGTGAATGCACCCAGGGCCACTCTCAGCTGTGGTAAGTTTGTGCAAACCAATTTCTTTATGGTACAAGTCCGTTACATTAAAAAAAAAAAAAAAATCTAGCCTTTGGCATGGTGATGCAGCTTCTTCCTGAAGGGTGCAGGGTGGCTCTGGTCAACTCCCACGTGAGACGGGAAAGGTCCAGGGGTGGTTGGACAGTACACTAATGTCAGCAGGGCTGTCGGGTTAATTGGGAGGACTTCAGCTCTGGGGATGGGAGTGGGGGATGGAGAGAGGCCGCTGTGGCAGAACATAAAGAACGCTCTGTAGTGGGCACATCTGGAATGTGTGTTTGCATGGGGCATGAAACCTGGAAACAGGGAACTCTTGGCTTGACTGAGCGGGGTGGGGTGGGACAGCATTAGTAGGCAGGGGCTGGAAGGAAGCTTTTGGAAACTGGGGCAATCGGGCTGACCACCTCTGCACGAGGTGGACTTTGTACTCCGGTGGGTTAGTGTGGTGCTCTCGACACGTATCCCTGTGAGCCAAGGTAGGAGAGCCATTAGATGCCTTGCCAAGTGCATTCTGCTCACTTGCTAAGACCTCCATGGAGACATTCTCAGTGGTGCTCTGCAGTGGTGCTTGGCAGACCCAAACCACAGCCTTGAAGGGGAAACAGGCCTCATCACCTCCCTGCAGACACAGGCGAACACAGCTGTAGTGCTGATGGCTCACTGGGCCACAGAGGCAGAAAGAGTGATGCCGAGACAGACACACAGCCTTGGCCCTGGGAAGCTGCTTTAGCCAAGCACTCCACTGCTCTCCTCTTCCCTCTTCTGGGGCTCACCTGTTGGGCTCTGGCTGGCCTGAGACCTTTGCCCTGCCCACACCCAGCTCAGGCAGGGTGTCATCAAGCGGCTGGCCAAGAGTCAGGAAGCCCTGTAGCTGGAGGAAGGACCAACAGGGAAGTGCCATGGAGGGCAGGCTGCAGAGAGAACCCGTAGGATTTACTGCCAAAAGCCTTTGCCACTGAGGCACCGGTGCTCAGGCCTTAAACAATCACAAAGAGTCCCCCCCAACACTTAACATGCTGCTAAGGAAGTGTGCTAGGTTTCCCGGAAAGAAGGCCAAGGGGGAAGCTAGGAGGCCCAGTGCCTTGGTCTGACAGCACAAGAGATTCTACTTCTGCTTCTTACCTACAGGCCCACAGAGCAACCACTCTGCAGGAAGCAGGAAGCCTGTGTGAGGCCAGGCAGGTCTGCCCAGCTAGGCCGCTGGTCACTGGACTAGAGTGCAGGTCTGGCCCATAGCACATGGGGACCAGGAGGAATTCGGAAGCTCCTAGAAACCAGTGTCTGTGTGTACAGGTGCATGAGTATACACAGTTTATAGTGTGTGCCCATATGTGTACCTGTTTGTAAAGATGTGTCTAGGTGTTCGTCTATATATACATACATGTGAATGTATGTTTGCCCGTTTATGTGCCTGGTATGCACTCGTCTACATGTCAGGGTGTGCCTGGTATGTGCATGTTTTTGTTTCTGTGTATCCAGATGCATATCTGTGTATGTGCACATGCACACTTGTGTGTTGGTATGTGCCTGAGTATACACACATGTGCATGCATGTTTGCATGTTCATGTGCCGCATGCACACACATCTACATGAGACAAAAGGCACATACATGTACCTTATCTGGAAGACTTGAGAAAAACAAACAAGAGACCGCTTTTATCCTTATCGTACTGAAGGTAACTTTTCTCAGTTCCTAAACAGCACAGAAACAGACAGCCTTGGGATCAAAAGGACAAACGAGGACAGTTAGGCAGGCCCCTGCTGCACCCACTGACAGTCCCCGAGTCCTACACTGCCTTTCCACATCCCTGGGCTGGGGGTCAGAGGTTGGTGGCCCCTTGTTGGCCCTGCACGCTACCATGATGTCAGTCCAAGCTCCCGTCCACAGTCTGTGCAGGGCTGGCCAGGGGCTGGAGTAGGACATCAGGCTATGTGTGAAACAGACAGGATGACTCACAGCGGCTCTGCCCCATCGGCAGGGCAGGAGATTGGAAAGGAAACATTTACAAAGCCGAAGCCAGAGGCACTAGAATGGCTGAGTCCTGCCAAAAGGAGCAGACAGCTGAGGGGATGGAGTGGGGTGGGGCCTGCAGAGTGGAACACGGTGGCTCAGATATGGGAACCGTGTCTCAGGGCTCTGGACCCATCTCCTCAATGTCCACTTCTGGCATCTCATATGCAATGCTTGCAGACTCCACCACCCTGGGCTGGCAGTCCGTGGGGCATCACAGCAATCCTGTGGTCCCCCAAGTCACAGTCTGCGACTGATACAGCTAAGGAGGTGGTAGGGAGCCAGGGAAGTCTCCTAGGACACTGAGGCCACTTCACCTGCTGTACCACACACATGTAAGGCCATCCACACTATTTGTGGACCACACAACAGAGTCTCACACATTTATGTCATTTCTGCATTGTTTGATAACAATTTATGAGCCCTTGTTGGAAAGCTCTGTAAATAAGTGTGGCTTGAAAGGGTCTGTCTGGACGAGCACTGTGCCCACATGGGTAGGGCTTAGCACGCTCTCTCGTGGCCTTTAGAAAATGCCCTGGGCTGTGCTGACTCTCTTTCGCCCACCTAAGCAGTGCCGGGTGAGGGGCCTACTTCCAGAAGGGCTATTTACAGAGTGGCGGCCAAGAGCCACTGTAGGAACATAGCATTCTCAGACGCTAGCCTTGGGGAGCTCCCAAGGGACACGGACCTCAGCGGCCCTTCTGCAGGGCCGGGAGGCCCCAGGTTCTCAGCCTACAATGCGTCCATGGAGTGTCTGTCTCTCTTCTGTGAAGTTCTAGGCTTTTTAAGAAGTTGGGTCGGGTTGTGATAGAAGAGTAGGATGATGGTCCAGCCACCCCAGAAAATTGGTGACCTCGTGTGACCCTGGAGCTAGCCATGCCACTATCAGATATGTGCCCCAGAAAAAAAGAAAGTGTTTGCACTGGAGAGCTGAGAGCAGCTGTGTGAGAGCCACTGTACAACACTGTGTGGACTTCTTAGTGACAAGAAGAAAGTACTAGTGGGGCAGGCAGGGACACCAAGATCACAGTGCCAGGGAGGTAGGCACTTTCTGTGCACAAGAAAGCAAGACCTAAGGGTTCCACACAGAGACCTATGTGCTACCCTGGACATGGAAAGCTGCAGGAGATAAGGCGATAAATGGCTGCTGGGGCTGGGTGCCAAGGGCGGTCAGTGAGGGAGCTGTGTCAAGGCCTGTGACCAGAATCAAGGTGGTCTCAGGGGTATTAACTCCCAGGCTGACCCAGGCAAACTCAGGCTGTCCTACTGCGCATATGAACTGAGATGCAAACGCACTGTCAGATAGATGTACTCCAGAGGACTAATGCGAGGTGTTACCCAATGGGAGCCAAGCTCAGGTTGGCTCCCTATGCAGTCCTGTTTCCTCCCTCACCCCAACCCCAACCCCGTCTCTGTCCCACTTGGGGTGGACCATGGAGGAAGGGGGGCTGAGGAACTGTTCAGGCTACAAAGAAACCCAGGACACGGGGTGCTAGAAGGCAGATTGCGGAAGGTTTGGCAGTGGGGGCTTCAGTGGCTTGTCGGGTAGAACGTGCTGGTAAGGAGGCCAGGTGGTCCTGAGGTGCTTGCTAGGACTGAAAGCATGGGACCCTGAGCTCCCAAGAAAGGGTCCCCCTGAACCTCGACAAAGACAGGATGGCAGATGTAGTAGGGCATCAAGGTCTGCCAGGGTGTGCTGAACACAGAAAGCTCTTGGCTGCTCCTTCCCTAGTTGGCCTTTAGGGCAACCTTTCTCCCTATGGACAAAATCACAGTCTGTGGTGAAGAGGGAACTCAGGCACTGTCCTAGTCCACCGGCTGGGAAGCAGAGGCAACGCTTACGGAAGGGCCCTGGGTGATGAATGCCCACAGATACTCAGTAGCACACCACACACGAGGCACAGAGCGGCCGCAGAGATAGATCAGATGTCTGCTCAGCAGCTCTGCTTCCTGACCGTGGACAGAGATCACAGGATGACTTCCCATTCCACCTGACAAGACAGACTTGAAATTGCTTCCTCCCGGGCCGCCATGACTCTTCATTTCTACGCCGCTGGCTCCATAAGCACCGGCAGCTGGAAGCCATCACAGCCACTGCGGTATCTTTTCAGACTGAAAGAGACAGATAGGATGAGGAGCCTGTAGGCCCACAGGGAGTAGCAAAGGCTGGCGGCTGGCTGCTGGCTGCTGGCAGCGGCGGTGGCAACATAAACATCTGAGCACATCTCAGACTCATCAGAGTCAACCTTCCTGCTACTTGGGACACCCAGAGAGAACTGTCCTCTGGGTCTGAAGACTGACAGGGTGAACAGGATGGCAAGGGACAGTGCATGACCAGATGACTGTGTCAAGTCCTAAAGCCTAGAACCCAAGCGGCCTATGAACAGATGGGCTAGCCTGGACTCCTGAATCTAAAATAGTGTGCACTGTGAAATGCTAAAAATTAGTTACACCCACCACGTAGGTAATCCACACAGGTAAAACCACCACACATATAAGATGAAAATAACAAGAATTCAAAAATTAAATGATAAGAAAAATTATAAAAGCAAAGAACTTGGTTTTAAAACCAAAGAAATGGTTAGGAGTGCTCACTGCTTTCACAGAGGACCTGAATAAGCCCAGTTCCAGAGAATCAACGCCCCTTCCCCTCTGCCTCCTCAGGCTCACTCGTGCCCACCCACACATGGACACAGCATCACGCATTCCCAGCCCTGTGCGCTCCTGCCCATCATTCATTCTGGGAGACAACCCCTTGCCCTTGTCCATTCTCCTCTACACATGGAGATCTTCCCTGCCCATCTCCCCTCTCCTGTCTCATCTCTCTGTCTGGTGGGGAACCTGTCGGCAAGTGACGCAGGATCTCCCTCCATGTTTTCTATCTGCCACAGCTGTTGCAGCCTGTGGATTTCATTGCTGTAGAGAAACACAGATTCTTGATTCCACCATAGTGGGGAGACATGGCGGCGAGCATCAGGCACTTTGAACCACAAGCTTGAAACAGGAGGCAGAGGGTGTGCGAGGCTTTACACCCTCAAAGTGAGCCCTCAGCGACACACTTCCACCAGCAAGGCCATAACTCCTCAACCTCTCCAAACAGCAGCACCACCTAGGAAGCCAGTATTCAGATGCCTGCCAGCACGGGGGACATCTCATTCAAACCACCACACACATACGCAGACCCTCAGAGCAGGCACAGCATGCCAAACCGTAGTCACACTGTATGCATCGGTCAGCCCGGCCAACATATGTGCACACACACACACACACACACACACACACACCACCACCACCACCACCACCACCACCACCGCCCAGACATGTGGATTCTCTTCAGAGCAAACAAAAGGCTGGCTTTGGAGCTAGATCAGCCCGCAGAAACCCCATTAAAATTATGGCTCCACTTTTATCACTCTCAATTTCCTTTGAATAAACAGCAACACTATTTCCTGGTCTCCACTACTATTTAGTTAAATTTTAAAGGGAGGAAGGGGCCATTTGTATGGAAACGAGATTATTTCATTTACCAAAGATGGCCTGGTAGAGCACTGGGGCTGTCAAGGCTCCTTATTTAAAGCCCTGCCCAGGAATTTACAGCTACTATGTCATTTCTGGCCAATAGGGCGGGAGGTCTGGCCACCCCAGGGAGCTCCCACAACATCCCAGCCTCCAAAATACACCACCCTGGTTTCTAGAACAAGGTCCCTACAAAGGTCAAAACTGGCTGGAATCTTCTAGGGTGTCCCAGAGTCTCCAGTGTGAAGGCTGCTGTTCCTAGCAATGGCAGCAAGTGCTGGTGACAGTGCTGGGCCCCACAGCCCTGTTCCTGGGAGAGAGGTCACTGCCAAGACCCATGCTCAAAGCTACTGTTACCTGCTGAGCGGCAGTAGGGTCCTTGTGGGTCACCAGTGAAGGTGCCCGGTCTTTCTTTAGCCTCACCCTGCACCTTTTAGTGTTGTGGTTTGCCCTGAAGTTATCTATATTTTGATGCTAATGCTACTGCCCCAAGGACAGCCGCCTAGTCACATGCTCAGAACTCAGGTGACTTCCCCAGAACCACCTCCCCATTGAATTTATAAAGTACAGGTGAGGGGCAGGTACAGGATAGAAGGAGGCCTGTCACTGCAGGAGAGAAGTTTGAAGGAAGTGGAGGAGACTAGAGGAAAAAGGAGAGACAGGAAGAGGAGAGGGTGAGAAGCCATGGCAGGTGACGTTAAGATTCTGCTCTGTGTATTTACTGGTTGTTATTAATGCTCCTAAGGGATGGATGGTACCGGGCTTTGCATGTTTAAGTGGGCAATTATATCTTATCAATTGGGTCAAAGATTATTGTGTTATGTGTTCTTTTATGTGAGGGTTTGAGTGTAGGAAAGTGTGTGGCGGCAAGAGACACTGGGCCGCTGAGGAGTGGGGATGTGTTTCCACCAAGGTATCTAGCAGACATCTTGGGACACTACGGTGCCAGAGCTAGCGGGTAAAATACAACTTTACTTTTTTATTTTTATATTTTTACAACAACAGATGGTGAACCAAGGTGATGGGCAAGAATCCACTAGTAATCTTTTTTTTCCTTTCTTTCTTTCTTTTTTTCGGAGCTGGGGACCGAACCCAGGGCCTTGCGCTTGCTAGGCAAGCGCTCTACCACTGAGCCAAATCCCCAACCCACTAGTAATCTTAAGAATTGAGAGAAAGTTTTTATTTTCCAAGTAAGAGGAGGCCGGCGCCATCTTAAGTCATGTGATATCTCTAGGGCGGGAATTCAAACAGAGAAACCGGGAAGTAGCCTGGGCTGGCAGGCTGTCGGTCCCCTGCTGTGTGATAAGTAATGGCAGCTCAGAGAGTTAGAGATTAAAAGCTGCTTTTTAAGAAAGTTGTTTAGAAAGTCTTTCAGGATATTCTCTTAACGTGGGCTCCACAGGAATTTTGGGTTAATTTCCTGGTATCACAGAGTACAAAAGCCTATCAGGCTAATTGTTTAGCTTACTTCCTTTTTAAAAAATTTAGTCTTCATGATGGGTGTGACTTTGAGTTTCATGGTTATATTATTACTCTGGGAGAGAGTGCAAGATACAAGCTTTTCTGGTTTCAGACTAAGGAACACAGTATTTTGGGAGAAAGATTTTGTCTTTGTGTTTTTAAGAAGTGTGATTAGAAAAAAAAAAGAAGTGTGATTAGGCTCTGAAAACCTCACAGAGTCATACTGATCAGATTTGATAGAGGTAGACCGCCTGAAAAATTTATTCAGGAGAATCAAACAAAAAGATATCTCGATTCTAAACTTTTGTCTTGAGAGTTGTATTATACAGAGTGTGCCTACTTGGAATCCTGGTCTCAAGGACTTTCAGCTGGGTCCAGTCAGGACACATTAGCTACAGCATTTGCTTCATTCTTCCTACCCTCTACCCCTAAGGATATCTCAACGCCCATGTACAGCTTGAAGAAGTTATGGAGGAGTTGTCGCCCCAATTCCCTGGACTTGGGGGGGGGGGCTGAAAGTGGTTATTCTAAAGTTGTTATTATGAGGAATTTAGAAATGGTTGTAATTTAACAGGGAGGAATTAGCTAGATTGAGTTATACAGTTGTAATCTCATTTGTTAACTAAGCTAAAATCTTATCTTTGCTTTGATATAGAATTTATTTGTTAAAAGTTTAAAAGTACAAGGTTTAGAGCCAGTCCTTTTAATGATGTCATTAAAACTTCTGAGTTGATTACAACTGTGAGTTAAGGGCCAACTAGCAAATTCACAGCTCTGACTTTGTGAGAGTACTTTCAAGACAATAGTAAGATATAAAGACAACAGTCCAGATTGTCTTAGATAGATAGATGGTTTTCAAAAACGTCAGAAATCCACAAAATTTGAGATTTAATGTTGAGACATATCTGCTAACAGTTCCCCTCTGGTGGATCTAATGAAGAATGTTAACATCTCTACCTCCAGGTGAGGCAATACTTTGTGGCTAGGCAGCCACTGGACAAAACTGCCTGTTTCATTTGCAGACTAATACTGTCCAGAAAAGGACACATTATGCAGAATAGTTGATTGATAAACTCTGCCAAGATAGGGTGATCAGCCCTTCAGTATCTGCATTTCAAGAGTCTGTCAGTTGACTTTGGGCCAGAAGCCTGAAGACTTGCCCTCGAATGTTGCTGACAGGGGACTGTGCTAATGGAGATTTGTCTCTACAACCTCTCAGTTCTGGAAGCCCTGTTAGGCTTCCTTTGTGTATAGATATTTGGTCATTTTCAGATTTCTGACGGGGTTAAAGACTGATTATAGTCTTATAGCCTATCAGGCTGTTTAACTCTGAATATACATATTTTATTGGATAGTTATCAGATAGTATACAAGCTAGCCAAGATATAATATAGATTTTAAGCCTTTCTTAAACTGGAATGAAGAATTAAATGTTCTGTCTAACTGATATAGTGATGGACTGGGTGTTGAGTATATCATATGCTTTATAAATTGTAGAACGGTAATAATTGTACTCAATTTATATATAAGTGAAAAGGCTTTTTAACTGGACAAAAAGGGGAAAATGTTGTGATTTGCCCTGAAGTTATCTATATTTTGATGCTAATGCTACTGCTCCAAGGACAGCTGCCTAGTCACATACTCAGAACTCAGGTGACTTCCCCAGAACCACCTCCCCATTGAATTTATAAAGTACAGGTGAGGGGCAGGTACAGGATAGAAGGAGGCCTGTCATTGCAGGAGAGAAGTTTGAAGGAAGTGGAGGAGACTAGAGGAAAAAGGAGAGACAGGAAGAGGAGAGGGTGAGAAGCCATGGCAGGTGACGTTAAGATTCTGCTCTGTGTATTTACTGGTTGTTATTAATGCTCCTAAGGGATGGATGGTACCGGGCTTTGCATGTTTAAGTGGGCAATTATATCTTATCAATTGGGTCAAAGATTATTGTGTTGTGTGTTCTTTTATGTGAGGGTTTGAGTGTAGGAAAGTGTGTGGCGGCAAGAGACACTGGGCCACTGAGAAGTGGGGATGTGTTTCCACCAAGGTATCTAGCAGATATCTTGGGGCACTGGGGTGTGGACTAGTGAGGTAAAAGACAACTATACTCTCTTATTTATATATTTTTACAACAACATTCTAGCCCCAGGCCTTTTGGAGACTTCTGAACCTGAGGGCTACTCTTGATATCAAGACCTGCCCTGACATCCTTCCTCCATTCTCACAGAGGCTGGCACTAGGCATCCTTGGAAAACCCTGTCCCTTATGTATTGCAGGTGACCCTCACTGGGCCAGCCACGCGGCCACACGGCTTTTGCTTCTGTTGCAGGTCTGAGAACTCTCCTGAAGATGGACCGTCACAACATGTCCTGGATCCACTACCCGAGCCAAGTGTCCCCGGCTGTGGAGGACGTCATCGCAGCACAGAGCATCATTTCTAGGTGCACACATGTGTACGTGGCAGTGTGCGTCCCACTGAGCCTAGTGCTGGGGCTCTTCAGTCTCAACGTCTTCATCCGGGACCGTACTAGGCTGGGGGCACTGGACAGGCTCCTTGCAGGCCTCACGGCCACTAGCATCTCAGTGACTCTACTGTCCCTCAATGCTGCTGGCCGACCCGACTACATATCCACGACAAACCTGGGTTGCGGGACACTCTCATTCTTCTCTAATGTCTGCTACTTCATGGCCCAGTACCTGCAGGGAGCCACGCTTCCCCTGGCCTTTCTGCCGGGATCTCCCTGCTGTCAGCCCTTGGCAAGGCCTGTGGCAAGCCTAGCTGCTATCGGGGGCTGTGCTGTCTGTAGCGCCCTCATCGTGGTGTCCCTGCTGGGTACATTTGGCGAGTTGCACACAACCACCATGTGCCAGGCAGATCCACTGACTGCATGGCCCGAATACGAGATTGTCAAGTTCAGCCTGGGCTTTGCACTTGCTTTGAGCTTCCAGATGGTTCTCTTCCTCCTATATGCTACACAGCCGGCCTGGCGAGTGGCTCCTGATCAGAGGGACACAGAGGGACACCCGTCTGGACGCTGGGTGGTACTGGCTGTGGCTCTCAACATGTTTGCCTGCAGACTCTTCTTCAATGCGGTCCTCCTGCATCGGGCCCAGCTGAAGCTGTGGAAGGATGTGGGCTCCCCCAGGGATGAGCTGCTCATGAACCTCGCAGAGCTGGCCCTGTCCGGGGAGAGCTGCATCAACGTGGTGGCCATCCTCCTCCTCCACACACCATGCAGGCTCAGGTTGCTTGGCCTCCTTGAGCGCCTCACGCAGAGATGCAGGCGGGGGGCGGACACCAGCATGTCCTTGAACAGAGTAGGGGGCTAGCCAGGGCCTGCCTGCTGGCACAGGCCACACCCCTCGCTAGTGCTCAGGGAAGACGGCCTTCCCAGGGAGCCTGAGCAGGGTTCCTATGTTTTGGATGGTTAGCTTGCCTATGTTTACCTCAACCTACACAAATCAAGACGGTCTCTCTTCCCACACCTTCAGTCACACTTGAGGGACGCAGTGACATAGGTAAGGAGGCTAACCAAAAACCATGGGTCTGCTGGAGGGTGTCCTGATGATGATGGCACGTGTAACCACCTTGCCTGTTGGTTGCCACCTTCCATGCAACAATCCAGGCTGACGACACAGGAAAGGCACTGTGGAAATAAACACGGTTTTCACCTAACATCCTTGTTTCTTGAGATAGGATCTCAATGCAGCCTTGGATGGTCTTGACTCTCGTCTCCCCGCCTTGTCCCTGATGCTGGACTCTGGGCCCACGTCACCACACCTGGCTGCTCACTCAGTCTACAGCTCTGTTACCCTGGTACGGTGTAGTTGTTCCAGTTGTCCACTGCTGGAGAATGTGGGCAACAGAAGCCCTGCCAGAAACCTCCTTTAGGTTTGTCTTTTAAAAATCTGTCATCACCCGGGCTGGAGAGATGGTTCAGCAGTCCAGAGCACATGGTACTCTTGCAGAGGTCCTGTGCTCGGTTCCTGGCACCTACATTAGGTGCCTAACAACTGCCTGTAACTTCAACTCCAGGAGGATCCAAGGCTTTCTTCCACAGGCACCTGCACGGATATGCATATACCACTCCCCCCCTCAGACACACAGTTTAAAAGAATACAAATAAATCTTTTAAAAATCTGTCACAATCCCTGGTGTGCTGAGATTATCACCCATAAATGGAAGGTCACAGAAACAGATGGCTTCTACCCAGTGACAATGGTGTCACAGTCGCTACTGAGAGCTCCAGGTATGTCCCATGTTGGAGGCCTGGTCACCAGTAGGGTTGTGCTAGGGATCTTCAAGAGGGAGGCCCAGAGGAAATGATCATGTGCCCCTCCCTGGCCTCTTTCAGACTTTCTCTATCAACACGTGATCTCTTACGTCCAGTGTGCTCTCACCACCAGCCCCACCACAATCACATCAGCTCCTCCCATGATCCCACCCTGGCGTCGGCTGCCCCAGGGCACCCTTGCAGACCCTCACTCCACTGACATTCAATGTAGCCAGAGTTGAGTTGAGTGCCATGCAGATTCTGGAGTGCTATGACTGTGTGGTACTCTGTTCTCCAAGTACCACATCCCAACAACACTGGCTCGCCCACCCTTCCAGGAATCCTGTGTCTGTCCCCTCCACTGACCACCGCCTGTCCTGCCAGATAGAGCTCCTTTCTGTGCTTTGGACAAGAGGACACCTCAGCCAGGAAGCCGTGAAGCACAGGGCATCAGGACCAAATTCTGTACAGTGGGTCACCTCCTACCTCTGGCCCCATTTTCAGTGGCTCATGGTTGGTTCCCTCAGGGTCACACTCATGGCAGATGTGGAGGCCGCTGAGTTAATGTATAAACACCTGCCACAATGGATGCCCATGCATGGGCCTCAGAAGAAAAGAGGGGGCAAAAGATCATGCTCGAACTGCTGGGAGCAGAGGGTCTCAGCCAGGAGCTGGAAACCAGACAAGCTAAAGCTCACACCTCACTGAGCTCCTCAGTGTTCCAGGCAGGGAGTATATTTAGAAACATGGCCACAAAAAAGTACACTGGTGCCTCTCCAATGGTAGGACCCTGGCTTTTCAGGATGTACTGTGTAGACCAGTGTCATGTCTTAGGAAGCATCCAATGTTATTTTAGGTGTGTTTATACTTGCTGTCCATATATGGGTGTTTTGCCCGCGTGCATGCGTGGCTGCATACCACGTGTGTGTGGTGCCTGAAGAGTCTGGGAGACAGCGCTGGCTCCCCAGAACCATGGATGGTTGTGATTGGCCATGAATTGGCTGGGAATTGAACCCAGGTTCCCTGAAAGAGCAGCTCTTAACCTCTGAGCCATCTCTCCAGCCCAATGCTCTTTTTGCCCCTGGAATTCAGCCATTAGGGTAGGCTGGCTGGCCAGTGAGCCCAAGGGATCCTCCCTCTGTTCCTCCTCAGCACTGGACTAGACTGTAAGCCACCACACCTGACTTTAAAAGTTCCAGGCGAGGGCTAGAGAGATGGCTCAGCGGTTAAGAGCACTGACTGCTCTTCCAGAGGTCCTGAGTTCAATTCCCATCAACCACATGGTGGCTCACAACCATCTGTAATGAGATCTGATGCCTTCTTCTGGTGCATCTGAAGACAGCTACAGTGTACTTATATACATAAAATATAAATAAATTAAAAAAAGTTCCAGGCGACAGTGCAGTGGTGACGCATACTTTTAATCCCAGCACCCGGGAGGCAGAGGCAGGTGAAGCTCTGAGTTCAAGGCCAGTCTAGTCTACAGAGTGAGTACCAGGGTAGCCAGGACCACACAAAGAGAAACCCTGTCTAGGGTCATAAGGGGAGTCCTAGGGGAGCCAACACCCTCTTTTGGTCTCTTCAGGCATTGCACACATGTGACACACAGCTATGCATGCAAGCAAAAAACAGCCATATTCATATTATTTACTTACATATTTATTTTACACATGCACACATAACATACATGTGAAGGTATGAGGAAAATTTGAAGAAGGTGGTTCTCTCTTTCTATCGTGAGGGTCCAGGGATTTAACTCAGATCATCAGGATTGGAGGCAAATGTTTTTGCCTGCTGAGCCCTCTCCTGGCTACACCTCTTTTTTATACATGGGTTCTGGTTTAAAACTCAGGTTTTAAAAAAACAAACAAACAAACAACAACAACAACAAAACCTTCAGGTTTTCCTTGCAAGTACTTTACTCACACGCACTCCTTCAGAACTGGACTTTTGTGCTTTAAAAGGGCACTAAGCTGGGTGTGGTGGTGCATGTCTGTGATCCCAGTACTCAGTAGGCTCAGCCAAAAGGATCCAGAGTCCAGGGCCAGCCTGGGCTACATATGAATTTGCTTTGTCTTTAATACAAAACAAATAACAATAGAACAACAAAAATGCAGTTGAAGAGGGCAAACAATTAAAACCACTGAAATCTGATTAGGGAAGGGGCTCCAGTGACTAGGGGAGTGGCTCCAGTGATTAGGGGAGGGGCTCCAGTGATTAGGGGAGGGGCTCCAGTGATTAGGGGAGGGGCTCCGATGATTATGGAGGGGTTCCAGTGATTAGGGGAGTGGTTCCAATGATTAGGGGAGTGGTTCTAGTGACTAGGGGAGGGACTCTAGTGCTGGAGCAACAAAAGGCTGCACCAGGGCCCTGTGGGTAAGATGCTGAGCCAAAGTCCCTACAGCAGGCCTTAGACAGGGTTATACCCACTGGATTCTGTCTGTCTGTCTCTTGACCCGCCTCTATATCCACTATATCA
The DNA here is from genome assembly GCF_011064425.1 of Rattus rattus. Classification (NCBI taxonomy): domain Eukaryota; kingdom Metazoa; phylum Chordata; class Mammalia; order Rodentia; family Muridae; genus Rattus; species Rattus rattus. Next base: position 13,779,954 of record NC_046169.1, on the reverse strand, counting down.
TAACTTCCTGATAATTCCTACAAGCAAGGAACCAAGAGGAAGATGTAGAACAAAAGAGAGCAAAGGGGACACCTCACAATGCAGTTCTGAGTACTCCGACCCAGGGCAAGGGAGAAGGAAATCTCAGTGTGGAAAAGGAAACTTGGGACTGATCGTGAGTGGGGAGAGTGTCCTGTGGACCCCAGGGCTCTCTGGCTAAGAAGAGGACCCATCTCTGCCACTCCTTCCAGAGCCTCACTCCATCACCACTCCCTGGTGTCAGTGGCCTCCATGAATGGTACTCCCCCCTCCCCCCCATCTGCACTCTGAGCTGGACACACTCACTTTTGGTTGCCAACACTCTCCAGGAATCAAAGGAAGCAACCAGAATGCTCCCAGCAACCGTGAAAGAGGCCCAGCTGTCAACACGGTGAAGCTACTGAAACTGTTCCCTACGGGCACATGGGCTGGAGGGGGAGTGGGAGGGGGGCAGGTGGCAGCTGCAGGGCAGGGATATGACACTCTCCTAGGGCTGTAAATTCCTTCCCACATTGGAAGATAAGGTCACTGAACTGGCTTTTTCTGGGAAACAGTCCCAGGAAGACCTAGACGGCTCCTGTAGTGTGCACCCAGGATGTCTGTCTGTAAGAAGCCTCCTGTACTTCACAGGCCCAGGACCACAGCACTCAGATGCACCTAGGGCCGAGATGCCCACTCCCATGGTCCCAGGCCAGGCTGGTCTGGAACCTGGATGAGGGTGCCTCTCTCAAGGTGTGCGTTTCCCAGTCACCATCTCATAAGATGAGAAAGGGCTCAGGAGTCAGTGAGGCTGTCACAGCGCTGCACAGACCCTGACAAAACAGCCTTCCCAAGCCAGAATGGGCAGACGGCACAGTGAGACCAGCTCAGCTCTGGTCTTCCACGGTCAGTCAATGGCCCAGGAGAGCTGGCCCTGACTGAACGTCTCCTCACTGCCCTGGGATCCAGGCAAGTGCTTGGCCTCCCCGACTTTGGATCTTTCTTTATGAAGAAGATGCCCGCCTCTCACCCTACTAAACACTTACATATTTAAGTTGAATAGTAATTGTCCAGAGCTCTCTGCCACCCGAGTCTGGAAAACTAGAGGAAAATACACAAACTGGGTCTGAGGGGACGCTGGTAACGGTGCAGGAGAACCCGACTTCAGATTCCCAGCATCCACATAAAGAGCTGTGTGCAGCGGCACAGACCTATAATCCCAGTGCCAGGGGTGGAGACAGGAGGATGCCTGGAACTCACTGCTGGTCGCCCTAGCTGAATCAGCAAACTCTGGGTTCACTGAGAAATCCCATCTCAAAAAATAAGCTGGCCAGTGACGGAGGGAAACACTGGCCATAGGCCTGTGGCCTCCATACACACAAGCATACACATATACAAACACACATACACAAAATGCATAAATGTGGTAGAGTGGAACACATGGGCAATTTTCTCCAAGCTTTGTGCTGGATCTTTCCAAAACACGTGACTTGTCACTTCAGGGTCAAAGCAAATTACGGGAGCAATCCTACAAACGCTTCTGATTGTCCGACTGTCTCCCCAGTTGGGACCCAAGGAAGACCAACTGTCTAAGAGGTGGGGTGGCCTCACTGATGAAAGGAAGCTACCTGCCTCACTCCCAAGAAAGCAGAACATCTGTGTGTCCAATCTGCAACCATGGGCCACATATGTCCCGGAATAGCTATGAATGTACCAAACACACTTGTAGACAATTACAACGTCAAAAGGCCTTTGCAGGGGGCTGTCTTATGTCGTACTCATGCTCCAGATGACCACCGAGGAGTAGGAAGGAAGGAGCTGAGCGATGCTGCACACCGGCCATGCTCAGACTCTGGGGTCATGTCCCCCAAAGGGCTCTGACTGTCAGGCAAGAGGTGACCCTAGACCATGAGGTGCTGGGGCTGGTCTGCTGTGGAAGAGGCAGGAAGACCAAGAGAGAGAAATATAGGTGGTGTGTGTGTGTGTGTGTGTGTGTGTGTGTGTGTGTGTGTGTGTGTGTGTGTGTGTGTGTGTGTGTGTGTGTGTGTGTCTCCATGTCTGGCAGGACTATCCCTGATGGCACTCTGGATCCTGACACCAGGGGCTTTGAAGCATGACTGGGCTATGTGCTGAAGAGCTCCTGTGAGGGCTCATGAAGGCTTTACATGACAGCATCTGCTCCCCACAGACGATCCAATACTGTCTGTATATGGAACAGGTGTGGGCCTGTCACACTGAACTTCCTCTCGAGTCTCTCCCTTTAGCCTCGAGTCACACGTGTGATGTGAACTCAGCAACTCGAGTCCTGCCTGCCATGGTACACCAGCCAGTGTAGGACCTTCAAACACAGCACCATTATAAACAACTGTAGACTTATGTACCAAACATATTGCCAAACCCACACAGACATCAAACGCACGAGGGGGCAAGCAGATCGGGAAGGACATGAGCAGGCTGGTACGAGGACAAGGACCCTGGTCCAGACTCAGCCACTGGCCCTGTCTTCACTTGCAAATGCTCATGCTGTATCCCTCGGGTTCTGTCCTCCTTCAAGAAGCCTTGCTCTGAGGGAGGGATCCTGAGACTCTGTTATGGGAGAGTAAAGAGGAAGCCCTCACCACTGCGCTGACAGAATCTTCAAGGCCTCTCTCGTCCCTTACCCATACGAAAACCTACGGAGGTCAGAAGGCAGACATCCCCTCTGCCTGGGTCCTGTTGTGTCTCTTAATGGAGTGGTAGCCTAGACAGGATGTATATTAAAGGGAAGGCTGGGCTCAGTGGAAGATGCTCTCCTAAAACATTACCTGCCAATCCTGCACCTGTGCATGATGTCAGAGCATCCGTGGGATTCCGCAGGAACCCAGAAGGCAGCGAGGGCCTCTCAGTGCTCCAGCACCATGGAACCTGAGCATGGCTTGCAAGAGTGGGATTTCTAAGGGAGCGGCTATTTTTAAGTGGCACGCCTTGGCTATTTCAAGGCTTGGGTTTCTGTTTTATTTATTTAATTCAAAAGGAAGCTGTTTTCTCATGATTTGTTTCTGTCAGGATGGTGTTGCAGGCATTTTTTTTTTTTTTTAAATGTTGACGCCATCCTGACTTGGTAAGTTGGACAAAAGATACTAAAGGACCAATGGGCTCTTTCCCTTGCTGCTCCCAAAAAAGTCAGGGCTTCTACAGCTCAAAGGGGTCCTGACTTAGTATTTTTCCATTAAAAATTTCATTTTTAATGGAACTCTGCTTAAAGATGTGTACATTTCCAAAAATACTGTCTCAAAGATTCTAAGCCAGTATCCTATAGAAACCCATCAAGTGTTTGCCACACACATAGGCACAGGAAGAAGATCAATGTTTTCTAGAGAACACACACACACACACACACACACACACAGAGAGAGAGAGAGAGAGAGAGAGAGAGAGAGAGAGAGAGAGCTGTTTACAGGTAACTGCTTCATTTTTTTTTTAAATAAAAATATGTTATGTGTATGACTGTCTTATCAGCATGTGTGCCACCTGTGTGCCTGGTTCTCAGAGTCTGAGAGAGGGAGTTGGATCTCCTAGGTTCAGATTTACAGATGATGGTGAGCCACCATATGGGTGCTGGGAATCGAACCTGTGTCCTCTTCAGGAGCAACAAATTTTAACTGCTGAGCCATCTCCGCAACCCAGTACCTGCTTCTTCCTGCTCCAGACAGCCTGCCTTTTGGGGAGCAGCCTGGGGTGGTTTCTGCAGTCCTCAGCCAGCAGAAGCATGCACTGCTCATGCTCAGAACACAAATGCCCGCTCAGTGTACTCAACATCCCAGACTGCCGACCATCAAAAAGACAGCAAGAGAAAAGCACAGAGGTCTGCACTGAGGGGAAGAGGGGAACCCTGCGGGTCTCTTGCCAGCCAGCCTAGCTGTATTGGTGAGCCCTAGGCCAATGAGAGACCCTGCCTTAGAAAAACAAGGTGGACACAACAATAGCTAACAGAGGGTCTCTAGCCTCCGCAACCACACACATTCATACATACATACATGAACATGTACTCACACTCAGATACAAAGAAGAGAGTACAAACGAGACCAATGAACTCTAAATTATCATAAGTACATAATAATTTGACTGGATGGCTCAGGTCAGAGCTGTTAGAGGTCTGATCATGTGGTGAAGCCCAGTTCCCCATGCTTGTCTCCACCCCCAGGGCAACAATTCTAAGCCCACCCCAGTGTTGTGGGTGAAACTCCAACAACCGGAAGGTGGGATGCTTGGGGATGGTGATAAGTCACAAGGCTGCTCAGCTCCCAGGGCCCTGGTCTCCCCAACCTTGGCTATACAAGGCCTAGAACTGGAAACAGAGAGAAGACAGGTGGTGGCTCACCTGACCCCTGGGCAGAGGGACACTAGCCCCGGCTAACATTAGAGCAGAAAACCTACCTGATTCCTAACTTCTGAACAAAATGTCTGCTATTTGTGGACTGTATTTCCCGCTACAAGCATCCCTCGGAAAACTGTAGCTTACATTCGCTGTGTGACTGCTGCCCTACTATGCTGGTTGAGGAAACTCAGTGTTCAGTTTTAAAGCCAGCACCAGCTAAAATAACCAAGGGTATCGTTGTGTCAACAAATGAGGAAGGATTCTTACCTAAAAGGTAAACAATATTACGATTCTTTCACACTTCAAGATAATTATGTCAGTGGGTGAAAAACAGCAGTCACCCTGGAAACGTCCATACAATACATGTCTAACAGGACCGTTTTCACTGTCTACATGTGGGAGGAAAAAACTGCCAGCAAAAAAATGGTTAATGCTGGCCTTAAAAGGAGGCTGGCCAGAGCCCAGTGAGTAGGCTTGGGAAGTCTATAAAGGAGGCGCTGTGCCAAGGGGGCCAGACACTGCGGGACAGCCACAGGCATCCACAGGCATGGTGAGCCTGCTCCCTTCCAGACCTGACACTCTTCTTTTCCTCTCCTGCTGTATCCCTGCTGGGCACCATCCCCAAGGTGCTACGAGTCCAGGGACAATCCCTGAGAGCAAGCTCCAGGAGCACCTCCAGCAGATGGTTCAGTGACTCCATGGCCCAGGTAAGAATCACATTTGTGGCTCAGGTTCCAGGTCTGCATCTGGCTGGGAACCTCTTGCTAAGGTGGGGAGGGAATGGTGGAGCAGGCACGCACTGTTCAGTCCCCGGGACAGCATGCTAGGTATGAGCGAGGCCGGGGCTCTGATCAAGCACAGGCAACAGCATGTCCATCTAGAGCTTGGTCACATTTGGGTCACATCTGTAACACCACAATGCTGGCACTCTTTGTCTGCCAAGGGAGTCCTAATGGCTTAGACCTGCTTCAGGGACAGGGACCTCCTAAGTCTGGCAAAAACCTAGCCTTGTTTCCCCAGATCTGGACACACAACAGAAAATCAGGATACTGATATTGATCATTAGATTAAGAGAGCAGCAGTTGGGACCAAGGACAGAAGCCTGGGTGTCATTTCTGTCATGCACCCACCAGAACAGTTGATCAGATCTAGGGAGAAAGCCATCTGAGGGATTGTGGCCAAGCCTCATCATTCACACATTCTGAGTGAGTACTTTTAAATTTTCAGGTTTTGTTTGGTTGTTTCAGCCCCGACTGGCCTCTAATTCACTACATAGACTAGGCTGGCCTTGAAACTTGGAGCTCCACTTTCCTCTGGTTCTTTTGTGCTGAAATTAAAGTTTGTGCCAGGCCCAGGTATGTGATTGGAACTGGAAATGAAGGGAAACCCTCCACACTGTATTGGACTCAGAAAACCTGACTTACGGGGCTCAGATGGGCACTACCGGAGAAAGACGGGTTGGCCACCCACACCAAGGCAGGATGTGGCCACGGCAGTGAGCTGCCCCTCCTTTCTTCTTCCCTTTATTTTAACGAAGCAGTATTTTGGGAGAGAAAAGGCAATTTAAACCTTTGGCTTGCTCTTGCTTCACCTCAAAGCAAATACAATCACCACAAGAGAAGCAACAGAAATGCTGCGGTCCCTGGAGCCCATTCCAGGAGCACGGTGTTGTCCTGCCCTGCACTGGGATGGCAGCTGCACTGCCTGGGGCACTGCCGGGGGCAATATGGACACTGAGTAGCCTGGCTTCCACCCACAAGATGCCAGCACCCATCTCCCACACAGTGACGCCCCAGGGTCTCCAGACACTGCCAGTGCCGCTGAGAACCTGGGTCACACCAGAGAACCCTGATGCAGAGTCATGCAGGCTAGGATCGATCCTCAGGGACAAATGAAACTCAGCTTCCAGGCTGCAGCGCCAAAAATGCTGTATTTCACAGTAACTTGTGAAAAGGACAAAAAACACTTTCCTTCCTTCTTCTCTCCTTTCTTTCTTATTCCTTGGGATCGGGGTCTCAGGCTGTTGCCGGGATAGTCTCAAACTCCTTCCTATACTCCAGGGATCCTTCTGTATCATCCTTCAGAGTAGCTGGGAGGACGAGGAATCTTCCCTACTGTTTAGTGAATTTGAGGACAGCCTGGACTAAGAGAGAGACCTTGCCTCAAAACCAGCCTATGAGGTGGGCGAGGGTGGCACACACCTTTAATCCCAGCATTAAGGAGGCAGAGGCAGTGGGATCTCTGTGAGTTTGAGGCCAGCCTGGTCTACAGAGTTCCAGGACAGCCAGCTCCTGTCTCAGGAAAAAAACAATACAGCTGTACATATGCATTTGTGTGTGTGTGTGTGTGTGTGTGTGTGTGTGTGTGTGTTGTGCACGCGCGTGTAAGAGAGAAAGATACTAAAGGTGGAACCCACAGCTCTCTTGTGTGGCAGGTAAATGCTTTACCACTGAGCTACATCCCCGTCCTCAAATAACAGTGTTTATTCTTCACTTGTTTTTACTTTAGTCTTGGGGGGCAGGTGTTTACTCCTGTGCTCACACTCCGGACCACCTCTAGTCAAAGAATAAAATTTCTCTTACCACTTACGGCAAGAGAAAAGGCAGCTCCCATCCCGTGGGCTTCTTGGACTACCTTTGAGAAAGTCTGGGTTTTTCCCTTCCCATGTCACGTCTCTTCCCAACAGCTGCTGGAGTTAATGAGACTTCCTGTCTCGACAAACAGTAGTTTTCCTCAAATTCCCTCACCACGCATTCACAGTATTTCATGAGCCAGCGATCTGACTGGTCCCCCTGCATCTCCCATGACTCACAGACTGTCACCAAATGTGGGTGCCCTTAGGGGACAGAAAGGAACAGTACCCTGACCATCTCTTGTATTCCAGCTCAGGGGCACCCACCCCTTGAAGATGGCGAAAGCCAGAGTCCAGGCAGACCCTGCTATCACTCATGCACTACACTTGGCTTCTTCAGGGAGCTCAGGATTCCTGACGCTTACTTAGTCTTGCCCCGTCTGCCTCCACAGGTCCTCAGAAGGTAAGCAGGCAGCAGGCGTTCCTGCCCGGCACCAGCCCAGACGCCCTGTCTGCCCTTCTGGTTTTCTGAGACGAACAGGCTCCCAGGACGATTCTTCCTGCCTCGCACATCCCTGGCTCGCTTCCCAGGGAATCACCTTTGTGAAGATGGAGCTGTCACGTAAAACAGACTCCTGCAATCCTTTCAGCAAGTCCTGAAAGCTTCTACGGGCAGCCATGGCTGCAACTACTCCAGCACAAGATGTTGGCGTAGAGATCTACCTAGGTCCCGTGTGGCCAGCCCCTTCCAACAGCACCCCTCTGGCCCTCAACCTGTCCCTGGCGCTGCGGGAAGACGCCCCGGGGAACCTCACTGGGGACCTCTCTGAACATCAGCAATATGTGATCGCTCTCTTCCTCTCCTGCCTCTACACCATCTTCCTCTTCCCCATCGGCTTTGTGGGCAACATTCTCATCTTGGTGGTGAACATCAGCTTCCGGGAGAAGATGACTATCCCAGACCTGTACTTCATCAACCTGGCAGCGGCCGACCTCATCCTGGTGGCCGACTCCCTGATTGAGGTGTTCAACCTGGACGAGCAGTACTATGACATCGCGGTGCTCTGCACCTTCATGTCCCTCTTCCTGCAGATCAACATGTACAGCAGCGTCTTCTTCCTCACCTGGATGAGCTTCGACAGGTACCTGGCGCTGGCCAAAGCCATGCGCTGTGGCCTCTTCCGCACCAAGCACCACGCGCGGCTCAGCTGTGGCCTCATCTGGATGGCCTCAGTGTCCGCCACGCTGGTGCCCTTCACAGCCGTGCATCTGCGGCACACCGAGGAGGCCTGCTTCTGCTTTGCTGATGTCAGGGAGGTGCAGTGGCTGGAGGTCACGCTGGGCTTCATTGTGCCCTTCGCCATCATCGGCCTGTGCTATTCCCTCATCGTGCGGGCCCTCATCCGGGCCCACAGGCACCGTGGCCTGCGCCCACGCAGGCAGAAAGCCCTGAGGATGATCTTCGCAGTGGTCCTTGTCTTCTTCATCTGCTGGCTGCCGGAGAACGTCTTCATCAGCGTCCACCTACTGCAGTGGGCGCAGCCAGGGGACACTCCCTGCAAGCAGTCTTTCCGTCATGCCTACCCCTTGACAGGCCACATAGTCAACCTGGCAGCCTTCTCCAACAGCTGCCTGAACCCCCTCATCTACAGCTTCCTGGGCGAGACCTTCAGGGACAAGCTCAGGCTGTATGTGGCGCAGAAGACGAGCCTGCCAGCCCTCAACCGCTTCTGCCATGCCACGCTCAAGGCAGTCATTCCAGACAGCACGGAGCAGTCAGATGTCAAGTTCAGCAGTGCTGTATGAGAGGTACCTCCTAGAGGGAAACGGACGGGGGAGCAGGCGTGCCCAGGAGCTGCACACTCCTAGCACAGGCAGTGGGCGAGCTGAGCCAGGTCATACTCTAAACCCCAGTGGCTAGGGGGAAATGTCACGTGGCTGGGTCACCTCTGGGGCTGCTGGGATTCTTCCTGACTGCCCAGCTCATGGATACCGCCATCCAGATTCAAGGCAGTGGGCCACATGACATTGACCTCTGCCCTCAAAGGGCTCCACGAAGGCCTGACGCTTGGTTTTCTTTCCATACCCTATGTTTCCAGAAGACAAGTCTGTTGTTGATTAAGTAACAGCCCAAAGGACAGGCCACCCTATGGCACTACCATGGTTATATCTTCTGTTATGTGCCTGCTACGTGGAAGGGCCTAGAGACAGAGCATATGTACCAGACCCAAACTGGCTACGCTCCCTTTGCTTGTGACGTGTGATTGATCATGTACACTCTGTCCAGTGCAGCCAAAGCTAAGGACCCCAGAGCCTTCTTCCTGTCTTCCAGAAGGCTGTGAGGTCAACCCAGATGTCACTCCTAACTTCTCAGTGAACAGCATGTCTGAGCTGAGAAAGGCCCTTTAACAAACCACCTCCCTGCTCTGGGATGCTCCTCTCACAAAGCTTGTTTACAAAGGTGTTTGCCCTTCTGTGAAGGTGGAAGGAGACCATGGGTGCTGCTGTGCAGGTTGCTGGGAATCCCGTCATAAGACATTTGTCGGAAGGACTTGACTCCACAGAAAATAATCCTGGGAACAGTGAGCTGTAAACGGATCTCATTAAAATGTTAAAAAGAAAGAACAAGAACTAAGGATCGGGTGTTCATTCAGTGTCTGTGAATAAAGAAAGGCCAATCACAGGGCGGTGGGCCATAGAGGCCGGGGTGCAGGAGAAAGTCACCCTAGTACAGTTAGCTGATTGCTAGCAAAAGAACAGTATGCCCACAGCCTGACACACCTGAGTGCCATTCTGAGTTCTCTCCTATGTTCCAACAGCCCATCTATCTAGGCGGATAGGCCTGGCACTTCTGAGATGGGGTGGGCCACATTCTTTGTTTCACCTGGCCACCAAACATCTCTTTCTTGTCACTTATGTTGACAGCCACACTTGGCCTCACTTAGGGGTCTGCAAAGGACAGCTATCTATCCCTAGAAGTCTCTGGACTGGGAGACATGCCCAGGGCTGGGAGTTAAAGGGCCTGGGGCCAGGAGGCAGGGCCTCTGGTCCTGTATCACAGGACAAACTGCTTCACGCTCAACCTCTACCTCCTGACCACCTGCCTGGGCAACTGCCCGTGTCAAAAGACCCATGGCTCTGGATGAGGACCCAGGGTCTCTGGACTCACATAGGAGCTGAGGCAGGGCCCTAGGGGAACATACAAGGTAATATGTAGGCTACAAAAATTACCCACTTTGTCGCTAAAGAATATGCTATTTTCTATTCAAACCTATGACCCTGCCTTTTTATTCTGATAAACTATATTTACGGATAAGATTAAGTTAAAAAAATCACGTGATATTTAAATGATTAAGTTAAATAAATATTAAAGATATTTAAGGATCTTTCCAGATACTCAAGAACAATATCTGGAAAGAGAACAGATGGTTCAGTGGACTTGGCAGAGAAAGGAGTCAGCCAAACTACACAGGACACAGATTCCCTCTGTCTCGGTGTTTTGTCAGGCACAGCTTATGCAGGGTGGCATGGCCGTCAGCCTGGAGTGCTGCATTCCCAGCTTTAGTGACCCTAAGTACAAGTCTTCAAGAACAAGAGCATTTGTCCCAACTGTTACCTGAGTCCCATGCAGGGCTGGCTTTCTACCTGGGTAGGACATGGGACACCTCCTCCAGGGTGGTATCCATAAACCAACAGGTGAAGAACCCCCACGGGAAGTGGGCAGGTAAAGACCCTGGTGTGTGGCTATCTTGCAGAGCCCTACAACTCAGGCAGAGGCCCTTGGCTCCACCCTAGCAAACCCAAGGAAGGCGAACATAGCTGATGCAGCCCTTGCATAATCTAGAGGGGTAAACTCTAAGACACTTTGGTCAGCAACCTCTAAGCCGCAAGTGCGCTCACGGTGCTCCTAGAGACAGGCACAAAGAAGGGCTTACAATGGAGGCTGAGAAGTGTGGCAGCAAACCCTGACAGGGTGACATCGTTGTAAACCTTTGGTTTAAATTGCCCTTTTGACCTCAGTGATTGACAGGAAAAGACCCTCCATTCCAAATCACAGAAAAGGGCAGCGCTGGACCTCAACTCCTCGAATGTGCCTATGTGGGAGGCATCTGTTGGCCATCCTCAGGCCAATGTGATGCGCAGATGCCCAAAATATGCCAAGGCTTTCAGCTTTCGCTAGGGAGGCAGCCAGGGCGTCAGAAAGAGAACAGAGCCCTGCACACACATCCCTCCATATTATAGAGAGCAAAACACTGGATGTTTGGAGTCTGTGAACACTCAAAACCATGGACAATAAAGGATGGGGCCAGGAACAGGACCTCAGCCTCCAACGCAGCCCTCGGCAGCTCGGCAGCCTCAACAGGGAGCCAGAGCCACAGACGGCAGCCGGGGCCACCCTTCCCTCTTTAAGGCTACAGCCCCAGGGCTGACAGTTACAACTACAGCTGCCCTTGTGGAAAGCCACCCTTGGGTCCTCTAGACAGCACCAAAGTGGTCCATTGGGACTACTATGGTCCTAAGATCACACAGGACTGGCCCGCTCTTTGCCACATACAATATCACCTTCTATTTAAGGCTCCTGACCAGAGTCTTCTGCAAACTAAGCTGTGGCAGGTTGGAGCCAGAGAGGGTTGGAACACAACTGCCTCCTCTATGCCTCAAAGCACACTTGCCATCTGCAAATGTAAGGAGAACTGCTCTTCACATGGGTGGGGTGGGTGACAGATGTATATCCCCAAGTCCCAGGGCAAGGTGGCCAGAAGGATAAGTCAAGAAGGCTGGACTTAGGGGCCAGGGCTGGGCAGAGTGGCTGGCTCTGAAAGGGCCCTGTGCAGCCCATTTGACCCCCCTTGAGAGTGTGTCCGGGAGCTGAGCTGAGGCTAACACAATTATTCTTGGCAGGAACACCAGAAGATAAAATCAAGGCGTTTTAATTGCACTGCTGTTTCCTGGTAACCTGGCTCACTCTGGCGTACAAATGTAGTTCAGACCCTAAGAAGGGGAGAGGCAGCTACTGTGGGCATGGAAAACCTGCTTAGAACTGGAAACCATTCCATCACCTACTCAAACCTTAATAATGAGCTCTCCCTTGCACTCCAGCCCATCCGCCCTTCCGGCCCTGGTGAGCAAGGCCTAAGGTACAATTAATTATCTTCTCCTTGTTTTGGCGGGACAGAGGAGGCCAGGCACCTGGCTGCCCAGGAGAGGGCAACATAAAGGATAATCAGCAAGCCTGACAGCTCCCTCATCTTTTGGGGGCCTTTCCCGGAAAAGGTTTGTGCAGTGTCTCAGTATAGAGGCGCTTCTGCTGCTGTTCTGAACGCCACCAGCGCACCTAGGAGTGCCTCCTCTTCACTCCTCCATAAGCAGGTGTAAAATTCAGCCCCGGCTGTCTCTGCTCATCAGTGTGCAGTGTATGCAGGGCTGGGGACACGGGCTGGGAGTTGCACTCGCCTGTGCTGTGTGTGCATGTGTGGAGGCCAGAAGTTAATGCGGGATGTCTTGCCCTATCACACTTGGTGATAAAAATCCTATTTTTTGAGGCAGGCTCTCTCACTGAGCAGTGATCCCAGGTATTTGCCTGTCTGCACACACATACACACAGAGACACAGAGACACAGACACACACACATTCATGCACACATACACACACACAGGCTTGCACACAACACTCATACACAGACACAGACACACTCATGCACACACACAACATACACACACAGACACAGACACACAGACATACACATACACACTCATGCACACATACACACACATACACACAACATACACACAGAGACACAGACACGAAGACACACACATACACACACAGACACACTCATGCACACACACACACACATACACACACAGACACAGACACACACACACTCATGCACACACACACACTCATGCATACATACACACACATAAACACACCATACACATAGAGAAACAGACACACAGACACATACACACACACACTCATGCACACACACACTCATGCATACACACGCACACATACACACAACACACACATAGAGACACAGACACACATACACACACACACACTCATGCACATACACATACAACATACACACAGAGACACAGACACACATACACACACACTCATGCACACACACACATGCACACACATACACACAACATATACACAGAGACACAGACACACACACCAGCCAGCGCTGGAGTTACAGGCACACACTACCATGCCTGGGTTGTACCTGGGTGATGGAGATTCAAATTCAGATTCTGTCTGGCCTCACTAATACTTTTTCTTAATACATTTTTCGTGTGTGAGTGTGTGTGAGTGTGTGTGTGTGTGTGTGTGTGTGTGTGTGTGTAGGTGAGAGAATAACTTTTCAGAGTTGGCTCTCTCCTTCTACCAACTAGGTTCTTGGGATTGAGCTCAGGCTGTCGGCTTGGTGGCAGGACCCTGTACCCACTGAGCCATCTTGCTTCTAATGTGAGAATGGTCTACTATGGTCAGAATTGGCTCTGGCTAGCAATGGCTTCCCGTGTAGTCAAACTTGAAAATGCCCAGTGCTGGGCTGGAGAGTTCAGGATACGTGCTACTCTTACAGAGGACCCTGGTCCCAGCACCCACATGGCAGTTCACAACCACCCATAACTCAGTTCTAGGGGATCTTCTAGCCTCCGTGGACATCAGATACACGTGGTGCACAGCACTGCGCTTTTGGCTCACAGACACGCATGCAGGCAAAACACTCACACACATAAAATAAATGTAAAACTAGAAGTGTTTAGTTTTAGGCTGGGACACGCTCAGTGGGTACGGTGCTGTCTAGGACCTAAAGACTCTGAGTTCTGTCCCCAGCACAGCACAGACTGTGCACTGTGGGATGTGCATGTAATCCCAGCACTTGGAAGGTGGAGGCAGGAGGATTACAAGTTTGAGGCCAGCCTGGGGTACACGGTGAGAGTCTGTCAAAAAGCAAGCAAGCAAGCAAACAACAACAACAACAACAACAACAACAACAACACACACACACACACACACACACACACACACACACACACACACACACACAAAACCCCAAAGACAAACAAACAAAAACCCCACATGGTCCAGCAGGTTCATTGCAAATTCTAATTGTTACAGAGCCACATACACTTTTGAACATGTGACTCTGAGGAAATGTTCGGGATAAAATCATCTAGAGATTACAGCTGAAACGTCTAAGGCTCCTTACCCGATCACAGAAGAAAAGCCGACTTGCCCTTGCCCCTTTAAGTCAGTCTCAGAGAGGACGGCACAGATCTCTACAAAATGCAGTGCTCACGAACGCTGCTACATTCTGCACTGAATTGAGCTGGGAGGTAAACATGAGTTCTGTGCTTAGTTAGTTGGAACCAGGTTTTTACAAACGGGATTTTCAGAATTTTAAAGTGGTGGGGTTTTTTTAAAAAAAAAAAAAAACTCTCAGGCTGGAGAGATGGTTCAGTAGGAAAGGTACTTATCTGTAAGCCCGACCACCTGAGTTCAATTCCCCGAATCCACATGGTGGAAGGACGGTGCCACCTTCTAAAAGTTGTTCCTCTGGCCTCCATAGGAGCACTGCAGCATGCATGTGCACACACACACACACACACACACACAGACACACAAACACACACACACACACACACACACAAATGGTAAGCATTAAAACCTCACTGACATATATGCCTTCAGCCTATTGGAAGGGTGGGGAACGGACTCCAAGCAAACCCCAGGAGACTTGTCTTCTTCAGTACCGGGGATGAATGCTGATGTTGGATCCAACTGAGCACACTGGGCTCCACTTGCTCAGAGTCTAGGACCAAAGGAGGGCAGCCACAGCAGCCTGGCCCCTCAGAGACCTGGCAGGTTCAGGGTGGGAGTGCTGGAACATGTAGTTCTCATCAAGAACAGCTCTGAGAGGACGGGGTCACATCCAGGACAGAGGAGATGGCCTAAGGGCCTCCCGTGGGCCAAACTGGGATGATTTGAGCATCAGGATAATTAAGAGGAATCAACAGTTACAGTTATAGACTATTAAAGAGCAGCCATGACTCCGTTCTAGTAATAACTGGTTAAATATAACTCACAGAATAAATACAATGTAATTAGAGGCTGAGAATGAGCTGGAGCACGGGCACTGGGAGGAGGAGGAGGCAGGGTTCCAGCCTACGGGAAGAGCCGGCTGGCAGAAGAGGGGATCTGGAGTAAGACCAGTCCCTCAGGAGCCTTCCCCTAGGGCTTACTCATGTGGCCACAGGCCCCCAGTTATGAACCCTGGGCCCTCAGTGAGGGGGTGAGACAGCTGCAAAGCCCAGCTTATTAGAGCAGGGAGCTCCCACAGGGCACATGGCACAGCCCCTCCCTCCCACGTGGCTACACTGGCATCACTGAGGAGAGGGAGTCTAGACAGTCAGAGGAGCAGGGACACACACGCCTGATCTAATCGTGAGCAAACGTCAGGAAACAAACCCCAAGTGGTGACAGGGAGCCAGCACACACTCCAAACCTCTATGATACAAGAGACGAGGACTGAGTGACAGTTCAAGGTCAAGTGAAAGGGGTGGAGAATGCAACCTAAGATCCCTAGCCAGAAAGGGGTTGGGTGGGCACAGAGATCCCGGTGGGATAAACTACAATGAGGGAAAGATGCACCAGGTGAGGGGCTACACATCTGTAATTGCAGCACATGGGAGGGGGAGAGGAAGGTCAGGCATCCACGTGAAGCCTGGGTCATGTGAGACCCCGTCTCAAATAAAAAAGAAAACCAGAACTCTGCAAAGGCTTATTGGGAAGATCTAAGGTTGTGTGCCAACGCCCGATTTCCTGAGCCTGCCTACCGGAGCGGGTACCGGGGCTACTTCCCACTCCCTCAGCACCCACTGAGATGTCCAAAGGTAAAGAGGTTCTGCAGCTGGGAAGACGGCGCAGCCTAAGCACGAGGCCCTGCATCCATGTGAAAAGCCGAGCATTATTCACGAACCTGACCCAGGGCTGTAGGGGAAGGGGCAGCAGGGTGGGAACTGGACAGAACAAGGAGAGGTGACACCTTGGTCAGCTCTCAGCTGGACTCCCCTTTACGGATTCGTCCTTCTCTGAAGGGCCATGCCACCCTCTGCCTGGCTCTGCTGTCCCTTCCCCTCAGAGGGGAGACACCCACACTGCTCCTACTTGCCATTAGCAGCTGCAAAGTGTGTTCTGAACAAGGGCAGGCTTAAGCCATCTGGAATCCTCCCAGCCGTCCTCCAGCATTTACTGGGAAGCTCCTAATTAAAGTTTTCTCTTCTCACGTGCTGCCTGGTAATTCCAGCTTTATTTTCTCTTTCACAGTGGGAAACTAATTATCCGGGGTGCCTTTCCACAGGCTTTTCAATTAAAAATGGGGGGGGGCTTCAGTAGAATTAAATGGAAGGCGGATGGGCAGTCATCCTCGGCCTTCACTCAGAGAAAGCCAGTTCTCTGTCCTGGAGGACAGGCTCTCCACCAGAGCACAGTGGCTCAGCCAGCCCAGCAGCCCAGGGCCTGGGGCCGACAGTCCAGCCACCACTGTCTAACAACTGCAGCAGCAGCAAGGTACAGAAAGGAAACACCAGTCACATGACTTACTCAGCAAGTCTGCTGCTTACGTGGGGACAAAGGCCATGGGGGCTTGGTGTGTGTGTGGAAGATGCATCAATCAACCAATAAGAGCAGCGGTCCCTACCTACCCCTGGGAATGACCAAAAACAAGAGGAAGTGGAACACGTCACCCTGGAGTGCTGCTACTTGTGGGAAGCCTAGCTTCTCTTCTCAGACCAGAGAAAGGCAGACGTTAGTACTCTCTGGCTTCATCCTTCTGCACTGACAAGACCAGAAGTGGTAATGCATGGGAGGACTACAAGTTTGAGGTCAATCTGAGCTACACTGTAAGACCTACCTCAAAACAAGCAAAACAAGACAAAACCCCAGGACTTGATTGGAACTAGGGAGACAGCTCTGTAGATAAAGTGCTTGCTTTGCAAGTCCAAGAGCCTGAGTTCGAGCCCAGAACCCACTTAAAACACCAGGAGTGGGGGCCTACATTTGTAACCCTAGCACTGGAAAAGCAGAGACAAAAACTACATGGACAGGAGGCAGGGCTCATCCGGAAACTCCATCCTACCCATGTTCCCCCCACTCTGAGAAGACATCTATTTCTAAGGCGTCTCGTTCACAGGCACAGATCGAAGGGCTAGAGGCCTGGAGTGGGATGGCATGTCCTCTGGGAATGAGTCCTGGGCAGAAGTTCAGGGCTGCTGAGCAGTGGGGGGTGGAGTGGGGTGGGGGCGGCCAAAGGGTCTTCAGAGCTGGAGAGACATCTCCCAACCCTAGCTGAGCTGCTGACCAGCAAGGCAAGTTGCTTGGCATAGCAGAAGCCTAGAATCTCATCACAGCCTACTTCTTCCAGCTTCTAGGGCTATCCAAGATGCACGCACGCACACACACACACACACACACACACACACACACACACACACACACACACACACACATGCATGGTAGGGGTTCCAGGGATGAGGAGTGCTCGTACACACATTGAGCTCAGTTCTCACACGTCCAAGCCAGTGGTATCAGGAAGACGTCATCTGGGCTAATCTGCCTGCTGCCATTGTGCAGTGGGTGGGGACCCATTTGAAAGTCACAGGAACACGGAACAAAAAAAGGCACCCAAACCTGCCTGTGTCCTACCCTGGGGTGGGATCAACCTGAAACTTATCACAAGAAATCAGCTGTGGATCCTGGAGCAGTCCCAGCTGTATGCCCGGGGAGCTGGCTCCACTGAGAACTAACATGTCTCAAGGGAAAAGGCACAATAAAATGGTAGCTAAGCCCAGGTCCTCCTCCCCTGTAGCCTGGGCCTCCCTTCTGACTTTCCACATGCGATCTGCCTTCCCCATGCGGCCTCAGCATCTTGGTAACACGGTGGTGACATGTGCTAGGACAATCCCAGCCCAGAGCCTGTATGTAGCCACTTCAGGGAGCACGCACTCAAAGCCTGCACTGGTTACTTGTCTTCCAGGCTCCGGCAGCTCCTCCCAGCATGAACAAGAACAGAAGTTATGATTGTGGTCCCTAGGGGTCTGTCAGGCTACCCGAGGGAAGTGACAGCAAAGGAGGGCCATGGATGTGTACGGACAGGGTGTTCAGGCTTTAGAAACCCAGCGTTCCTCACTAACTGGGATAGCACCCTTCAGACACGGAGAGAGGAACAGAGGCTGCCTCCCTCCCATGCCCAAGCAGTGGCTAAAACTAGCTAAATCCACAATCACCAGTCTGAGACTCGGTGTCGTGGAAATGCTCTTCCAAGAGGAAGTACCTTGGTTCAAACATTGCAGCCTCTAACAAGGCAGGGCACCCCCACCAGTGCGAAGGGCAGCACACACACACACACACACACACACACACACACACACACACACACACAGACAAACTCCTTAAAGGCACAGAACCCAGGTGGGCTGGAACTCCAGGTTGATTTCCTTAAGCAAGCTGGATACAGTGGAGGTGGGGTGTGTCGGTAGAGCCCAGACGCCCTCTGCCAATGTGAATGCATGCACACACATGCACACACATGCAGTGCACAAACACAGGCAGACACACATGGGTACACAGAGACATCTGTTTAGCATGCACACAGAGGCACAAACCTATACACACGCACTCAGGCACACACACACAAAAACATACATACAGACATGCATGATGGAGTGTTATTCTCACACACAAGATGGTTAAAGAGCCTAGCCAACCTCAGTGTTGTCAAGGCAACGGCACATTCTGCACTCTGCTGCTGTAGCAACGTGAACTCACACAACCCCGGTTTTGGGAACAGTATAGGGAGTGTGAGATCCTCCCACAACAGCTCCTGCCAGCCCTATCCTGACAGTCACACCCTTCGAGATTCCTCCTCCCCACCCCAACCTCCACGTGGGCTGGTCACCTGGAGTTTCCAACAGAAGGTAACCAGAGGGACAGAGCCTCCTTTCTAGGGTTTCTGGTTAGTCCCTTAACCCTTTCTGCTCTCATTTTGCACTTCCTTTTAGAAAGGCTAAAGGTGCCAAGGAGGAGGCAATCCAGCCAAGACCAGCAGGACCTACGGCCTTAGCCTAATGCCCTCGAGGATCAGGACCCTTTGATGGCCACTGAGTAAACGGGAAGCCGATACCCCAGAAGTCTGCAGTGGACTCAATACGCTGTAGTGTTAGCTTACTTCCTGGCTTATCTAGCAGACATAAAGGGTGACTGGAAAAAACATCTCTGAGAGAAACCTGTATGCCCATGCAGCACAACATACACAATAAGAAGCTGAACACAGCCAATCGTCACCAGAATCTACTGCTTAAAGGAAGAGAATGGCCGATGACAATGAAACACCTAGGGCTGCATACAACGGCAAGACTGCGATTTAAAAAGCAGCCAAGAAGGTTTAAAAAAACAAACAAAAAGCTTAACAGACTTCCACCCATGGAGGTTCGCATACAGGAGAGGCCTCGTAGTGCTGCTTACACCACTGCTGCAGACAACATATGGATGGCCCTGGTCTACTGACAGCTCTGTCCCTGGCCGGGCTGGGGTCACTAACAGAACCAGGCATGTATTCCTGGTATTGTGAAGTGAGGGCAGGGGATGCTGGTCTGCCTGTGTCGTCTCTGCTCCAGCACTGACTGGCTGCTGTGTTCACATGGGTGCTGAGGCTCCCATTGTCCATCACGGTCCCTGCCCCCACAGGGAGTGACGACCGCAGTAGTTTTGCGGAAGAGGCAGCATTTGAGGACAGAAATCGAGGAAGCTAGAGGAGAGGAGGAGGGAAAGGAGAGACCATGCTCTGCAGAGCCTTGAGGAGTGTGGGCCCGCATGCTTTTCCTCGGCTCCCCTGGTGTCACTCTGCTGCCACCGCTAAGGGGATACTGTCACTGCAGCAGCACAGAACCGAAGCCTCCTGCAAAGCTCCCGGCAGCTTAGCCCCCAACAAACATCTGGGCTTCCTGGCCCCCTCCTGGCTCCCCAATTTTTTTGTCTTAAAGTTCTATTTCCTTGTCTCTGTTTTTGAGGAAGAGTTAGTGTCGAGTTTTTGAGTCATGGGCTCTATTGTGGTTGTTCCTTTCTCTTTTTTCTTCTGAAGCTCATGCTAACTTCAAACTCACTAAGTACCCAAGGATGACCATGAACTTCTGATCCTCCTGCCTCTACCTCCTCAGTGCTGGGATAAGAGGCACCCACACCCAAGCCTAGTTTATGCAGTGCTGGGGAAGGTCCTCAGGGCTTCATGCATGCGAGGCGAGGGCACTCGATCCCAGCCCTGGTTCTACTAAATAAAACAATAAAGAAGTTCCACATCTAACACAGCTGTTAGTTCTGTGGCCACGGCTGTTTGTCTTGAGGAAGGACAAAAAACACTACATATTAGATTCCTGACAAAATATGCACATAAAGGAAAACTCAATTGATATGCATGAAACGCTGCCAGCCTTTGTCCTGCATTTCAGATCTACGCTCCCTTTCAGACATGCTGGCGACGAGCACTGGAGGGAGCCCAGACTGAAGTAGCCGCATAAGGACCCAAGGGGCAGCGGGGACGCACAGTACCTCATGCGGCCAATACAAGACCTCAGTAGGCAGAGGCCTGGCACAGCAAGACGCAGCAGGACAAAGCTGGCCTTGGGCCAGGAGGGATGCACACCCCACGTGGCACCCACGTATCTAGCCTAGCTGACTTGGGCCCTCCTCTCCAAGAGGTGGATGAGATATCTTTCCATAGAAAAGGACTCAGAGGGCAGGGGATATGGCTCAGTTGGGCCAAGTATTTGCAGTGCAGGCAGAAGGACCTGAGTTCAATCCCTAGCACCCATATTTAAAAAAAAAAAAGACTGGACATGATCGTGCACACTTGTAATCATAGCACTGGGAAGGTGGAAACAGGGAAATCCACCAAGAGACCCTGTCCAAAAAATACAAGCTAGAGCGCTGGAGAGATGGCTCAGAGGTTAGGACCCTTACTTATTGGCTCTGAGTTCAATTCCCAGCAACCACATAGTGGCTCACGACCATCTGTAATGGGATCGATGCCCTCTTCTGGTGTGTCTGTAGACAGTTACAGTGTACTCACATACATAAAATTAAATTAAATTTAAAAAAAAACTAAAAAAAAAAAAAAAAAAGAAGTAGAACACACCTGAGGAGTAACACCTCACCGCACAGACACACATATGCACAGACACCCATGTTCGAACAGTACAGTCGGCATGAAATCATGATGATCATGTGCACTGATTACTTGGGATGGCAAAACCCAAGCCTAACTTCTGGTATAGAAGGACAGGAAGGGCCACACCAGACAACATGGAGCTTTGCTTCCTGGTGGATTTCTGTCAGGTACGATAAAAGAAAAGCTGCAACTAGTAAAGACACACACACACACGCACACGCACACGCACGCACACACGCACACACACACACATACACACACACGCACGCACACGTACACACATACATACCAGCACTTTCACAATACAAACACATATACCCCCCCACACACATGCACAGGTGTGCACATACACACAACACATGAACACAAGCACAAACATACACACAAGACACAGACCCTACACATAACCACATACATACACACACAAACAGGCATAATCCAGCCCATGGACCACAGCTCTCAGCTCTCAGTGCCATGCCACTCCCCAACAAAATATATTTTGGAGCCTCCCAAATGGGCTGCTGGTAAGGTGCTTGCCACACAAGCCTAACACCCTGAGTTCGATCTCTAGGACCCATGTGAAGTTGAAGGATACAACTGATTCAACAAAGTTGTCCTCCGGTCATGTGTGCTATGGCATGCTATAGCCATATGACATGTACACATGCACAGGAGTGCACATACATGTATACACATGAACAATACTAAATTTTAAAGACTGAAGAGCTGGTCTGGGAGCATTCGAACCAAGATGGCTGCCTTCACAGACCATCCTTCGGTCGCACTTCTGGTTCCAAGCTCACAGTGTGGACAGGTGCAGGCTGAACGTTAGAGCTGGTCAAGCTTGACTTCCTCAGACTCTTTCACCTAGGACCTAATTTAATTTAATTTAATAATAGCAAATGCATACTTACTGTTCAGCACAGGAGTGGGGGCAGGGCAGAGGAGCCTGCCTCTCCTGGTCAGGAGTGCCGTGGTTCAGCATTTTAGCCTCGACCCCTCTCCACCTTATTGTTTTCAGACAGGGTTCCTCCCTAGACCTGGAGCTCACCAATCAGCATAACTAGCCAGCGAGCTCCAGGAATTCTCCTGTCGAGACCCCCAGCCCTAGGGTTCCAGGCATATACCTACCATACCTGGCTTTTTATGTGGTGCCAGGAACCAAACCCGTCCTTGTGTTTACACAGCTAGTACCGCCCAGAACGAGCCATCTCCCGACCTGAAGCTTTTTCTTTAAAATCTGGGTAGTTACTTGACAAATGTTGCCCCTTTCCTAGTATCCTGATTGCCTTGAGGGAAGGGATGTCAGTCACAGAGCCAGCTGGAATGCCCACATTACAGCCGTTTTCTGCTGAGGAGCCACCACCAGCACCGTCGTTGCAAGCAGCCTGGGTGAGCTTTCAGTGAGCCCTCAATGCCCTGGCAGCCTTTCCTACCCAGGCAGAACCAAGAGTCTGCCAGGCAGCTCAGTGAAAGCCTGGGACTGGTGTGGAAAGAGGCTCCTATCTGCATAAAAGTTGGTGCTGACTGCCCTTCTCTGACTATAAAAAGCAGGCTTCTCTTCATCTTCAGGAGAATGGGGTCGGGTGGTGACACAAAGAAAGGACAATGGCAGTGATGTCAAGAGGCTAAAGCTTCCGGAGAGTAGTCATTCAGAGACCAAGGGAGCAGAAGTGAAGACCGTGAAGGTTAGACAGAGCTGGGCATGAGACACCTCCATGAGCCCTGGTGGTTGAAAGAGTCCCAGAGAGCTGCCAAGCCTTAAGTCCCAATATCTAAGACCCAAGGGCTTTGTCTCCTCTGTCACTGCAGGGCTAACGGTCCTGACACCAAAGCCACTATCGGAGTTGTAACCACAGACGGTGCCACCCATGACACTGGCTGCTGCCACCACCACCCAACCTTCCAGGGGAGCAGCCAGAAACACAAGGAGGAACAGCCATTCCGGTACCTGAGCAGAATGGTTAAAGTTAACTCAAAACCCCCACGCAAAAAGGAATCTCTGGCTTCTAGGAATTTTGGAACAAGCCTCCATATCTGCCCACCCAGCTCCTGGTCTTGGACATCTGATGGGCACTGCCCGCACTGAAGGACCCACCATTCCCACTCTGCCCACTTCCCAACAGCACATGCTGTGTATTCTGCATTCCATGCACACCACCTCACAGGACTTGCCTGACCTAAGTTGGGCCCCTGATGACTTTACTTCTGAGATGGGGCATGGGAATACAGAGGCTCATTCTAAATATAGAGGATGGGTGGGTGCCCATGGGCCAGAGCAGCACCCCTGGGAGGGCACAGCTGTAAGGCAGAAGGAGCAGGTTGTGGTACACCTGTGAAGTAAGGCTGTCAGTCACACACCGTGAGAACAGACGAAGTGAGGACGCCAGCCTCAGGAGCCTCAGGAACCTCAGGAACCGTCACTGCTCTCGAGATACCACCTCTTGCGCTCCCTCTTAAAGTCCAGCAGTCAGCAGGATGGCCTGAACCTATTACAAGGCCACAGGGCCTGCCACAAGGGTGCCTGGCTATCCTAAGCATGGGCTCTTGCCCAGGACCCACGGAATGAGGATGAGACATTTAGGACAACTCTTGACTTTTACAGTCCTTGACAAGGGTGATAACTACCATTGTTAGCTTGTTGGGAGCCAGCATCGCCTAAGAGCTGAACCTCTGAGCATCTCTGAGGGAGCCTCTAAATGGGTGAGGCGGGAGCTTTACACTAATTATAAATGACTCCATCCCATGGGCTGGGGTCCTCGATAGAATAAGAAGTAGAAAGTGATGACAGGCATTTAATCCCAGCACTAGGGAGGCAGAGGCAGGCAGATCTCTGTGAGTTTGAGGCCAGCCTGGTCTACAGAGCAAATTCCAGGAACAGCCAGGGCTACACAAAGAAATCCTGTCTCGAAAAATAAAAACCAAAGAAAATAGAAAAAGCATCCACCTCTCGGCTTCCTGACTGTGGATGCAATGTGAGCAGCTGCCTCTCACGCTCCTGCCTCTCAGGCTCCTAGTGAAACAAGCCCTTCTTCCCTTACATTGCCTTTGTGGGGTATTTCATCACAGCAAGGAAACAAGTTACTAGCACAACACTGTCGCCAGGGAACAGCTAGAGAAAGCTCACCCACCATGGAGAGGCCGGTGGCTTCAAGTGGCTTACAGAGGTCCTGATGCCCACTCACACCCAGAGAAGCACCTATCACACTCAGGCGGCAACTGGGCATGAAAAGTAGCCCTCATCAAGTTGCCAAGAGCTCCCGGCAGGGCACCCACGGAGCTTGCTGTCAGCCATTCCTGGAGCTAAGCAAGCAATCCCAGACGCAATCGGTCCGTGCTCTGAACAGCAGGAGATGTGCGCTCAGTTCCTGGGAAAATGTCTTCAAAGCCACAACTGTTTTCCCAGCTGTGACGCTCCACCCTGGGAAATCTTTCCATGCCGTTACAAGAATAATTCTGAAATGACTGTACAAACATGCAAGCCTGCGCCCCTCGTCCTGGTATTTGAGTCTCCAAACAGGAGAGCTTCCTGGAGCACCCTGTGTGCAGAAGGACGATGCCCAGCGCCGCCTATGAGTGGCAGGGCTTCCCCCACAGACCTGGGCTCAGCTCCCCTGGCTTCCGCCCTGACCTGGGAAGCCTTGTCAGGGAAGCCTCGGAGCACGGAGAAGGTGAACCCAGCAGGACTGCTCCGGGACACTTTCTATTCTATAGCATATGTAATCTATGTCAGATACGTGCTGACACAGGAAGCCACACAGCATGGAGCACAAGACCTGGGAGAGTGTGGACCATCACAAATGGAGTCTGGGCACCTTGCAAACGGAACTGCAGGGATAGGGTGTGGTGCCACAGGAAAGCAGAAACAAAACCCAGCAAGTGTACAACGGACCTTTAAGACAGGAACTCCACGGCACACCCACCCAGAGCCAAGAGGTACAGCGGGCCTCTGAAATACAGGTTGGAATGGAAACCTGGGCCAGGCTGCCATCAAGCTGTGGTCCGCTTTCCCTGCATGAAAGCTGAAGCCACTGGCCCAGGCTACCAAGGCTGCCTCAGAACCAGAATGTGATGCACCCGGGCATCTGCAAACAAGACACTTCAGGACAGGCTGCTGGCCCAGGAGTCTAGACGTCACCTCAATCATTTGTTTTGGCAGTTAATCTTATCTTGACTATCAACTTGATGTCATGCAGAACCATCTAGAAGCCAAGCCTTTGGCTACAACTTTTTGAGAAGAATTTCTTGTCAAAAGCAGACATAACCTGAATGTGGGCAGCGCCATCCCATGACCCAGGGTCCTGGACTGAATAAAAAGGAAAACTCTAATTTAGCACCGCACTGATCTCTGCTTGCTGTGGATCTAATGTGACCAAACGTCACATGGTCCTACGGCTGTCTCGCCCACCATGATGGATCAAATAAACCCTTCCTCCCTTAAGCTGCTCTTGTCAGGTGTCTTGTGAACAAGCTGAGAGAAGAAACTAATTCCCACACTTAAGTCTAGAAAACAACAGAGTTCAAGGGCTGGAGAGAGCTAGCTCAGCAGCCAAGAGGGCTGGCTGCAGAGGACACGGGTTCAAGTACCAGCGCCTACATGGCATTATACAATTCTCCAGATATATATATATATTCCAGTTCTAAAAGTATGATCAGCTGTGCTCTGCTCACAGACAATGTCACTATGACAACCCTTAGTGAAGCCTGAGGCCAGCCATGCCTGAAGAGAAAGCGACAAAGATGATAAAATATACAAACATTTTTCTTGCCAAACTTTTCCATGTTTTTGGTATTTTTACGACGGGCTCGTTTTGTTTTGAAAAGGGGCAGGGAAGCTTTGTTTGGAAAAAGTTAAACATGCTGTGGCACGAGGACGGCGCTCAGTCGGTAGAGGACTAAGTAGCATCGCCAGGCCCCGGGTCCCGTGCCCAGCACTGCAGAAACTGGCTGAGGAGAACCTGGACAGTCTACAGGACGAAGCTCCTGGAGACCCCTGACCAACCCGACAAAGAGACATTCAGCAGGGTCTCTAGGAAGAGATGGGCGAAGGGTCGGGAGTTCAGGGTCAGCCTTGGCTGTGTGAGATTGTCACAAAAACAATCTGAAGAACAATCTTAGCAGGTAAAGCACTTGCCATGCAGGCAGAAGGACCTGAGCCTGGAACCCGGACACCGTAAGAAGCTAGACAGCCAGCACACTTTGGTACTGCCAGCACGCCTTACAGTGGGATGGGAAGGGAAGACAAGAGAGCCCCAGAAGCTTGGAGGGGGGCTTGGAGGGAGTAGGGGAGCCCTCTCAATCCTCTCAAGAACTAACTGCAGCAAGCCCTACGAGTGCTCACCCCAGGGCAGGACGGGTCTTTCCGAGTTGCTCACCAGCACTGCCCAGTGAAGGAGCAAGCTCCACTCCATGCCAAGGCCTCTGACATCACTCTCTTTCCAAAGAATGATCTGTGGAATTCCCAAGGGAGAAAAGACACAACAATTTTATTTTTCATCTCTTTTTGTCTGGCTTTAGGATATGGAAAAAAACACTTCATTAGTCCTGGCTCCTAGAGATCCAAAACTTCTAGGAACCATCCTCATCACCCGGTCAGTCCTCTTTCCCCATTTTAAAGGCTGCCTAATTAGAACCGTAACCTTACCTTAAACACTTTCCCTCTATTTGCTGAGATTCCACGAGACAAGAGCATCTCCTCAGCTGCCCTGAAGGCAGAGTGCAGCCTTTCCCCACAGCACCTCCTTCATTCAAAAGCTGAACCCAACGCACATACTTTTCTCAGAGGGGGCAGGGGTCCAGCCCCAGAGCAGTAGTGACTGGGCCCAGGGGCCACAGAACACCCTAGGATAAACCACGGGCAGTAAGTACGCCCCTCTCTTTCATATTCCTTGCTGGTCAAATTCCCCGGCCTGGAACTTCTAAGATAAACTTTCTTATTTTATTTTATGTGTGGCGGGGGAGGGGTGCCCATGTCATATGGAGGGCACATGTCACACGGGCACGAGACAATTCTGCTGAACCAGTTTTCTCCTTCTTTCTGTGAGATCTGAGGTCAAATTGGGTCGCCAGGCTGGCAAGAGCCTCTACCTTCTGATCCCTCTTCCCAACCCCATGTGCCCAGCTTTGTACATGGGCCCAGGAGGTCGGGAACAAGTGCAGCAAACATCGTACCAACTAAACCATCTCTCCAATCCAAGGGCATCCTTCTGACATCCTGCTAATCCATTCGGCGTGTGCAGGTGTGACCTCACTCCATTCAGTCTTGGTATCTGACACAGTCTTTCACAAATTCCTCAAACGTCAGCATTTTTGTCTTGAAACCACTGCATCTCTTGGGCCCTGCCCTGCTGGATAGGTTACCCCCTACCCCACCTTTCTCCTCTCCCTGATGCTTACACTCCCCTCGCACAGGTCAAGTCCGCATCCGCCCTCCACATCCTCACACTCTCTCCAGCCCGGTCTTGTCTCTGATCACTCTGCTTGTTGCTGATTCCAGAATTGTACTTAACTCCCAGGATTTCTATTTGAGTCTTCACCAGCCTTTCCTCTTCTCTTGTCTCCTGGCTAACAAGATGGTTCCCGTCCTGCCTGCCGTGCAACGTGTTTTTCTGCTGTGGGATTCCCCTGGCCTACACAGAACTTCTCAGTTGGGCCCTTCCCATATAGTGGAGAGGGGACAGATTTGGGTCCTGTACCAACACCTGCTAGTAGCCCTGGGACCCCAATTCCACTTTTAAGTCTTGAATCTCTGGGCCAGAAAGAAGCTAGAATTCTGTGATTCGCGTTTGTTTTTAAAGTAATAGTTTATTGAATGCCCCACAAGAGGGCAGTGGGCTGGGCACACCCCCATCTTGTAATGCGCACTCCAAAGACAAGACTGGCAGTGGATATCTGCCGTCCCGAAATTCACTCAGGAGACTGAGACAGGAGGGTCACAAATTCCAGGCCAATCTGGTCTAAAGAATAAAACCTTGTCTCAAAAACTGTGAGGAAGAGGGCCTGGGAAGATGTCTTAGCTGGTGAAGTACCTGTGATACAAGAATAGGTAGCTGAGTTTGGATCTCAAGCAATCGAGTTAAAAAAAAAGTGTGGCTGGGCATGGGCCTGCAGCCTATAGGCTGGAGAGGTGAAGGAGGAGTGCTAGGGTTTGCTGACCAGCTAGTTTAGCCGGTCAGCAAGCCCTGGGCTCAGTGAGAGATCCTGCCTCAAGAATAAGATGAAGTATGATGAGGAAGACACCCAGATCACCCTCCATACTCCGCGTGCACATACATGAGACGCACACACAGACAGCAGACAGCTAACAGAGAAAATAAAGCGGGGTGTGGTGATGATGCACACGCCTTTGATCCCAGCATGCGAGAGGCAGAGCCAGGTGGATCTCTGTTGAGTTCAAGGCCAGCCTGATCTACACACCGAGTTACACAGCTACACAGTGAGATCCTGTCTCAGAAAACCCCCAACAAAAAATAATAATAATAATAATAATAATAATAATAATAATAAATAAATAAATAAATAAATAAATAAATAAATAAATAAATAAAATAGAGACGAGAGTGGAGGGGAGAAGGGAGATGGAACTAGAGTCCCCTGTGCCTGGAAAGCAGGGACATCGATATATGCACACATCCAGTGCCCAGGCTTGTGCGTGGTTCACACTCTCCCACACACACTGTGGTGAAGGGACCACGGCACTGTCCATTCTAAAACTCCACCACGGTGCACCCTAGGGAGACAGAAACGCTCTTGGTTATTCCTGAGCACTGCTTCTGTACTTGGACACTTCTGTTTTTACATCGATCGTGTGCAAGTCAGGAAAAAACAACAAACATTTTCCAATTACGCTGGCTGAGCTATTCTCTATCAGGCACGAGGAAGCCCGGCACAGAAACATCACCCAGCTGACCAAGGCGGACACACTCGAGCAGCGGGTACATCAGGAGCCCAGCTGGCCTAGGGATGGAGAGTGGGTCCTGGTTTTGTTTTTTGGGGTGGAGGAGAACTGTCAGGTTTCCATGGCAGTGAGACAGCCAGCCAGCCACCAGTTCCTCCACAGACCTGACCCCAGCCTGGTGCCTGAGCGTGGGTAGAGGCCAGTGAGGTGCCTACTTGCTTGCTCTGAGTGGAACTAGTGGAGCAGGAGGGTGGCCACCCCCAAAAAGCTCCAGGAGGAAGAGATAAATACGCTGCACAGGCTTACGAGACAAGGTGCATCGAACATTACACAGGACTGGGGATATGGCCTGAAACAGAAAAGGGAGATGCTGCAGGCACAAATGATTTGCTCGTGGGTCAGGGGAAATCACACAGCCACTGGTGAGACTATACTCCTAAGAACTAAACGCGCTTGCGCTGTACCACCCAGCAACAACACCCTGGCAACAAAGACCCACAGTCAACAAACGCTTATGTCAGTTTTAGTCACAAAAGCAAGGACCACAGATGCCCTTGGCTCTGTAGGTGGGGGAGGACTGAGGGGCTCCACTGTGTCTTGCCTAGTGGTTATGGGGGTCACATGTGCACTAGAACTGCACAGGAACACACACACACACACACACACACACACACACACACACACACACACACACACACACACACACCACATGTCCCTGTGCCTGAGCAAGCTCTGCAGGCTGCCCAGTCGCTCAGCTTCATCACTGCGGGCCCTGACACAGGGCACCATCCATCACTGCAGGAAACTGGGTGAAGGGTGCTTGGGGCCGCCTTCTGTGTAGTTTTGCAACTTCCTAAGAATCTACCAGAATCTGAGAAAAAAAATTCTTTTAGAGAAAAGGCGGGCAAGCTCCTGGTGGCACCATCCTCCCCGCCTCACCCCACCCAGTGTCACTGCCAGGACAGCATGGCATGTCCCAACACAGGAGTTACAGTTTTCAACTGTCACTTCTGCCCATGGGCGACGAACCAAGTTATCCTGGGTTGGGCCAGCTCCATGGTGTGAAGGCAGTGGCAGACAGGCTACACAGACACTGGTTTCCTGAGGCCAGTTCTTCACTTGCAGGCCCCAGACATCATCAATCCATGACATGCAGCACACGCCAAAGACGGAATTCAAATACTGTGCTAAACTCCTCTGGGGTTTCCAGGCAGAATTCCTTTATCTTGGTTTGTGTTCATTTAACCCAGGAGCTGCCACCGGGAGAGCAGTCGGCAGCAGCCTCCTTAGAGACAGCAGAGGGAGGCCCAGGGCTGAGGATACACAGGCCCTTGTCGGCAGCCTGTCTCCTGTGGGCTAGGGAGGTGTGTCTGACCCTAAATGAACCACCCTCTTGGTGTTCAATGCCATCCTTACAGACACAGATGCTACTGTGAGACTGCTTGAAACCCCACATCTCCCAGTGAGGCTTCTACAGAGCAGTGCCCATGGCAACCTCACCCTAGCAGTGACACACGGCCCTCATTCCTTCCCACCACCAGCCAGTGGTCAGTTCTGTGGAGCTGGGAGAGATGGAGCAGGACTGTTCCTGCAACTGAGCCACACTGGGCTGTCCACAGTTAAGGATCCAGGGACGCTATAAGGCAGGATGCGCTGCCTACACTGGTACTCAGCACAGCTGGGTGCAGGCTGGAGGACACAGGCACTGGCCGGAAAGATACCCAGCTACAGAGGGCTCCACACTCGGGACCTCAGAAACACAACCACAGGCACGGGACGGATGCAGCCACCAGCCCCTTACAGTGGGGAGAGCAGGGAGGTCGGGGAGCACCCGCCTAGAATATCTGTGAGGAGCTGGGGACGGGCTCACCAGAGTACCTCCTTAGTATTAATAACACACTAGGTCCAATTCCTAGTACTATACAAAATAAAATAAAGATGGATTCCATTATTTTAAAAAAATAAGATAACACAGTAAAAGCTGAGCAGACATGTAGCCAAAGATAATTTACGAATGGGCAATGACTATGAAGACAGACGCTCGCAGGATGCTAAGCAGATCTCAATGAGAAGTGCACACACAGACAGACGCTCACAGGATGCTAAGCTATCTCGATGAGAAATGCACACTGGGCAATGACTATGAAGACAGACGCTCACAGGATGCTAAGCTATCTCGATGAGAAGTGCACACACAGACAGACACTCACAGGATGCTAAGCTATCTCAATGAGAAGTGCACACACTTTGTTGTTGGTGTCGTTTTGGATTTCTCCAGTTTTGACGTTTTTTTTTTCCTTCCTTGGAATTTTCGGGTTTTTTGGGTTGGTTTGGTACATGTGTGTGTGCATGTGCATGTGCACGTGTGCTTGCACGCGCTTACGGCTTATTTCTCTTTGCTTTTATTTTTGGTATTTGTCATTATTTTTCCAGGAGTTTATACATGAGTACTTACATCACTCTCAGCCCACACATTCCCGACTCCAGCTCCTCCCCTCACCCACCATGATCTCATGATCTTTTCCGTATTACTGTCACACATACTCTCACAGACACACACGTAAGTATAAATACGTTCTGCTGGGTCCATGCAGTGTCATTCATACGTGCACGTGTTTAGGGATGACCACTTAGGGACCGGAGAACTTCTTAGGGGGCTCGCCTCACCTCCTGAGAGCTGTGGGGATTACAGGGTTGCACCACGTCTGTTTTGTGCCATGATGGGGATGGAACCCAGAGCTTTGTGCACACTAAGCAAGCAGTCTATAACCAAGCCAGACGGTGCCCTTCGAATAGAACTGTGCTGCTCAACTGAGCACCAGCGGCCTCATACACAGGCAGCCCAGGTGGCTCATGCCTATAATCCCAGCATCAGGGAAGCTAACTCAAGAGATGGAAACAACAAAATAAACAGTCAGGCAGTAAGGTAAGAGCATGCCCACAGGAAGAGCTATAAGTTTGAATGGCAGGGGCTGCCACTCAAAGAGCCCCTCCCTTCCCCAGTGTGCTGGGTACACTGTTCACATACTCCACCATAGGGTCCCAGACACACACACAACATGATTCAACAACCCAGAGCTGGAATCTCCTGGAGAGACGAAGTGCAGTGAGACGCACGGCGATGCTCAGAGAACGTCCCTAAGACCACAATCTAGAAACGGGTCAAAGGTCCAAACCCGGTACACAAGTAAACAGATATGTGGGGACCATGCAGAGCAGGCACCTGCAACACTGAGGACAAAACAATTACAGAGGACAGTGCAGCCACGGAGCAGAGCAGAGACAAGACTTCCCACAGCAAACGGCCCAGAGGATCCCACAGAGCCTGGTGTGCAGGAAGATGAATCAGACTCTAACGGTTAGTCCAAAGGCTAGTGGCAGGACTCCGTCTCTGGCCACTGTCTCGCCACTCCCCTAAGACAAGTGATGTGATTCCCAGGCACTGTTATGAAAACTAGAACCACTCACCCCAAAGGTATAGTGACAAAAACAAGGCCCGACTGACCCCTGTCTTAGCATGGCTGGGGGAGATTGGGGCAGACTCCAAGCCATACAGTTTCCAAGTCCTTCTGGATGGCTTCCTAAGAAACAACAGACTGAATGCCCACGACGTATGTGACTTTCTAAGGGGCCACAGCCGAATGACCAAGCCAGCAGCTCAGACAGCTTCCATGCAGCCTGAGCCCCATCAGGGAGGACCCGACTAGGATGAGAAAGGCCACTGGGGACCTAGATGCCACTGACTAGCTGGCTGTACACATAATCTTTGTGGTGTGTGCACACAATGCGTGTGAGTTCTACCTTTGTCACATGTGCTCAAGTTTGTTACCTGCTGTGTCTAAGGCTTTCCTGACTTTTAGTCTTTAATTGGCAGAAGAGCAAACTCAGCTAAGACCCTCCATGTCAGTTACACTCGTGACTGCAAAGCTAGTAATTTACTACCCATCCTAGCCCTGACCCCGGCAACTTCTCAAAAGACAAACCAACCAAACAACGACAACAACAAAAGCATGCACTGTTCTTTTCGCCAGTGACTGGTCACTGTCTATGCATCCAGCCTGACCAGTCCTGGTGTGGGACACTCTGGTCTCCACAGCTAATGATCCATTGCCATCAGCCTTCACCAGCATCCACGGTGTGAATGCAGAGACAGAGACACAGTCAGAAACACAGCCACCTCCTGGCTTGCCCCACCTCATATGGGTGCCAGGCAAGCCAGTGTGGCTCAGCCCGGGGTCCAATCAGCCCTTCCCAAGTACTTCCTACGGCTCCATCTGCAGCTCTTTGCTGTAAGGAGTCTGGAAGGACTAAGGCAGAGATGGGGACCTGGGCTCCAGGAAGGGCTTCCTTCAGCAGACAAGGACCAGGGCATCACCAAGCGTAGGGAATTACTGTGAACTCCACCTCTCACTGAGGCCTACAAATCTGCTGCCTGTGTGAATCCAGGCAGAGGGAGGCAGCAGGGCAGGGCCTTCTCAGACCAGCAGCCAGGAAACAGGAACTAGTCTGGTGGGGTATTTGAACCGCCCCTGTGCAAGGATAACGCAAACCACCCGCTCCTCCAGGGCCTCGGGGCCAGGGCACCATACAAGCAGGGACTCAAGCAAGGCACCCACACACTGCAGGCCCCCGACACCAAGACCCAGAGGGCGGTGGTCTAAGCAGGCAGCAGTTCCACAGGGCTCAGAGCCACAAGTGGAACTTGGGTTCCATGGAAACTGCTCCCCAAGGGGCAATGAAATTCCCAGCACTTGGGGATACTTGGGCGGTCCTGGCGCAAGCACAGAGCACTGGGCTGTGGGAAATGGCTGTGCAGGCCCTGGGAGCTCCCCACACTGACACTTCTAGGAGGACAATGGAGTGGCCCAAGTAGGAACAAAGGCCTCTTCCTTCCCTGCTGCAGTCTTGAAGTTCATTTAGAGCCTCAGCATGACAGGACTGGACCGGAATAGTACTTTTTCATGAGTTCCCAGGTGCTGGCTGACTGCAGGCCTTGCTACCCATCCTTCTTGAATGCTTGGGCTCGGCTTTCCCTATTTTTCCTTTAAAAAAATATGCCTGACACATCCTTCTGACAAGTTCCCATGAGAACCGAAGGGAAAAATGTTTTTGTCCACAGAGATCAGCATTCCTAAGCAGAGAAAGGCTTCATTCTGTATGCAAGATTGGCTTCTAGAAACAGGAGAAGGGGACCTAAGGCCCTGAGTCCCTGAGCTACAGTCCTAAGTCACAGTGGCCACAGAGAAAGGCTGCCTGCCAGCCGGGAAACGCCCTGGTCTCCATTCAGCACGAGTGTGGCTTCCGACCTCTATTGGTCAGTCTCCTGCTGCCCAGGCCACCAGAACATCACTGGCTTGGAGGAAGGCCAGTGCGCCCGGGGCCTCATGAAACAGCCCAGAGCTCCTGCCTCCCAACACCTGTATCCAGAAAAGCAAACACAGCCTGTGGCTCCCCTGCAAACTCCGGGCTCCCGATCAGACCAAGATGGAGGGGGGGGGGAGCGCATAATGCAATGCACAGGGAGTACACCATGTTCCTTGCAAGTCCATGAACAACCTAAGGAGGGTTGGGAGGCTGAGACGGGGCTGTGCGGTTGAGCTGTTGCTTAGCACGGAGAACACCCTGGGTTCCACCCCCCAGCGCGATGGAATAGAGAATGCTTTGCGAGGTGTAATGTCACACACCTATAATCCCAGCACTCAGGAGGAGGAAGTGAGTTTGCAAACATGAGGCCTGTCTGAGCTACATAATGAGAGAACAAAAAGTCCCACGGGGCCCAGCTACAGTGTCACGTGTGCCTCTGACCATGGTTTATTTCTGCTAAGTAACAAATCTGGAATATTAGTATCTGATAGTGTCTGGAGGGCTGTAAGCAGCTACTATTAAAGGTGACTCACCGTCAATGAAAGAATTTAATACCTAGAACTTCGAAGGTAACAAAAAGATTTTAAATGTTAAAATTTCATGTAACTATGGCCAACAATATGGCTCAGCAGGTAAAGGAGCTTGCTGTCAAGCCTGATGACCTAAGTTCAATCCCACATTGGTGGAAGGAGAGAACTGAATTCCCTGAGTTGTCTGCTGACTTTAACACACACACCATGAAGGTACACACATGAATACATAAATAAATGTTTAAAAAAAATTACATTTAAATGTAAATCTGCATATACATGGCAGATACACATTATAGGGTGAAAAACAAACCCATACAATGGTTAGCATCATTCATACCCTCTCTTAATGAATATTAAAATATATCATTTGGGCCAGTAAGATGGCTCCTGGGTAAAGGTGACTGCTACCAAGCCCGATAACCTGAGTCTGCTCCTTGGAACCCACAGTGTGGAAGGAGAGACCTGACCCCCTCTAGTTGTCTATTGACCTCCAGACTGGTACCATGAGATACAAGGATACACACATGAGTAAATAAACATGGTTAATTTTTTTTCCGTAAAGCATGAAGGATTTTATTTACTGGTGCTGGGTTCAAAGGCAGGGTCTCCCACATGCTAAGCAAGTGCTCTACCACTGAATCAGGGCCTGGCCCCTAGACTTGAGTTTTTTAGACACAGGTTCCTGGGCCACACCCCAGGCACACATCAAAGAGAGAAGCTTCCAGAGGACATAGCCAGGAGGCTCTGGATCCCAGACTCTCCACCTGACCAGGCTGGTCCATTACAGTCCACAGTAAACACGGGCACGAGTGAAGCAGATAAGTTCCTGTCTCACAGCCATTTCAGGAAACACCAAGTACACCATGTGTGCGGCTCCTCGCAAAGTCACTTACCACGGGGCTGGCCGCCTCCTTGCCTGGCCTAGCTTCAGATACCCTCGGCGTCTCCTCTGCCGGTGTTATCTTCTGCTTTTTACTCTCCTTTGCTGTCCGCTCGAGACCTTTTCTCTTCTGTTTCACCATCCTGGAAGAGGTCACAGAGCGCTGTGTTGTTAGAGTGGAGAGGACACTTTCTCATTCTAACACAAACGGAGCTTTGAAGACAATAAGCTAACCAGGACAATGGCTGCTGATAAAATGCTTCCTGTACAACCAGGAGGACTTGAGCCCCAGAATCTATGGGGGAAAAAAAGCCAGGTATGGCAACGCACACCTGCAAAGCCAGGGAAGGGAAGCATCCCTCGAGCTCACTGGCCAGTCAGCCTGGGTGAGCTCCAGGGTTGGTGAGAAACTATGTCTCAAAAAATAAGATGGAGAGCAATAGGTACCTGATGGTCCTCTCACCTGCAAACACATGCATTCACATGTCCATGCACGCACACGTGCGCTCATGCATGAACACACACACCCAACACTTAATGCGAAAAGATGACCAAAGCATACGCCACTGTAGATCTAGCAATGGCCACTGTCAGGAGTTCCCCTTTAACATGGATATCTAATTTTTCCTTTTCTTTGACTTTAAAACAGGGTTTTACTAAATGACTCAGGCTGGCTCCTTGAGCTCACTCTGCAGCCCAAGTGGGACTTGAACTTACGAGGCTACGGCTTCCACTAGGGATGGCAGGCCTGGGCCACAATCCCCTCGGCTGTATTTCTAACTCACCAACAACACTGGATAGAAAGATTAAGAGCAACAGCCAGGCACCACAGTGACACACTCTTCTAATCCCACACTTGGGAGGCAGAGACAGGCAGATCTGTGGAAGTTCTGGGTTAGCCTGGTCTACATAGGGAGTTCCAGGACAGCAAGTATCATATCTCTGAAAGAAAGATTAAGCAAAACGCCATCTTTGGACTGGAGAGATGGCTCAGCGGTTAAGAGTACTGGCTGTTCTTCCAGAGGTCCTGAGTTCAAATCCCAGTAACCACATGGTAACTCACAGCCTCCTATAATGAGATCTGATGCCCTCTTCTGGTGTGTCGGAACAGTGTACATAAATAAAATAAAATAGATAAATCTTTAAAAGCAAAACAAAACAAAACCCCCACCATCTTTACTATTCCTTAATTACCACATATTAGGGGCCGGTTTCATCTTTTCCAGGGTGTAGGCTAAGCCACACCCCTACGCAAGCTATGAACAGTATTATGCCCCAATCGAAGGCGAGGCTAAGAAGCCCTGAGGGGTCTGAGGTGTTCTCCGAGCTGGTGCAGAGCCCTGAGGCACTCCTAAGGACTGAATGAAGCTAGATATGAGGCACTGAGATAGATCAGTTCTATGGACTGCTTCCTCACACAGCAGGAAAAACAGGAGCTCCCAACCAACACACAAGGCAGGGAAGGTGGCACGTGCCACCGGGAGGCTGGGTCAGGACTGTCACTAGCTCCAACCCATCCTAAACTAAGAGCCTGCCTCTGCACACAGTGGCACACATGCAATTCCAGCACTCAGGAGGCAGAATTAGGAGTAGCTTAAGATACTCCAGACCAGCCTGGAACTCGAAAGTGAGAACCCCCCAAAAAAAACCAAAACACAGCAAAGAATGATTACAAGGCTGGCGATGCAACTTAGTGGTAGGAAGAAAGGTCACACATTCAATCCCTAGTACCAGAAAGAAAAGGAAAGAAGGGAAAAGAAGAGAAAAAGAGGAGGCTCAGCATAAGGGGAAGGATGAGAAAGATCTAGAAGCTGTGAACACCCCAGAGGATTAATCTACCGGCATATAACCCTCCTGTGTGAGGCCGTGAACCTGCAGGCCTGCGGCCCAGGTGGGCAGGCATCAGGGCAGCCCTGTCCCATTGGAGCAGACACTACCAGGGCACAGAGAAATAATATTATACTACTCTAGAATCAGAAAATTCCAAGCTCTCTCTATTTTTTTTTTAAATTAAGCCTCCCCCATTTAAAAAAAAAAAAAAAAAAAGAATATTTGAAGCCAGAGGATACAAATTCAATTAGCAGTGTAATAAGAAATCTTAAAAGAAGGAGAGAATGTTGACACAGGGACACTGGAAATAGGGGTGGTGACGCCAGACAATTACCTCGTTAGAGAAATAAGGAAAGTTCAGCAAATATTTACACACTGCTTAGGAGAGAAGCAAGGCCTGTGCTCACCCTGGAAGTTAGCATTAAAAAGTTAATCAGAAAGTCAATTTGCGGAAAAGAAGAAAAAGATGGTTCTACATTATAAGGTTCTAAGAGACAGCAGCTCGAAATTGAGGCAATGAGTGTTCTAGCAAGCATCTGCGTTTGTTTGCAGTCAAACGACTTTCAACAACCTTGCCATGACAATTCAAAGAGCAATCTATCCAGAGACAGCTGGAGAACAGAGAAGAGCCGTGGGGAGGAGTGGGCATGAACCTCAGAATGAATACAGAGTGGACCAAACCCACATGCAGAAGAGCCCAAGCCTACTACACTTATAGGGTCTCACAACATAGACCAGGCTGACTGAACTCAGAGAGATCTACCTGCTTCCGCCTCCTGAGAGTCAGAATTAACGGGCCAACCTGAGATTGTTACAATTTCCACAGCTGAACACTCATGGCCCTGGAGAACACTGTGATCTCTCAGATAAAATATCGATAACTAGATAGTCTAAGGAAAAAGAAGCTGGACTACCTCATAACTAAAAGCTTCTGTCCTTGGGCTGGGGAGAGGTTCAGTGGTTACGAGCTTTTGCAGAAGGCCCAAGTTCACTTCCCACTACCCATATCAGGCAGCTTAAAATTGACTATAACTCCTGCTCCAGATCCAGTAGCTCTGTTCATACACAATTAAAAATCGAATATAAAGGTGCTAGAGAGATGGCTCAGAGGTTAAGAGCACTTAGTACTCTTGCAGATGACCTGGGTTCAGTTCCCAGCACCCACATGGTGGCTTACAGCTGCCCAGAACTCTCCTATCTCCACCTTGAATCTCACCATAGGAGAGGCAAGATTACATGTTCACACCACTGCATCCAGGTTTTTATGTAAGTCCCAGGGATCGAACTCAGGTTGTCAAGCTTGTGTGGCAAGTGCTTTTACCCACTACAGCTCCAGTTCTAGGAGATCTGATGCCTCTTCTGACCTCCTATACACGCACGCACGCACACACGCACACACGCGCACGCACGCGCGCGCGCTAAATTAGCAATTTTAAAAAAATAAATGAAAATAATAAAACAAAATTTAAAAGCTTCTCACAGCAAACAGTACCAGCAAGAAAGTAAAGAGAACCGAAGGTAAGAAGTGCTTGTCTACCAATCACACTGCATGCATGAAATCCTGCATGCGGAGCCTGACAAGAATGCTTTCTTGTTTGTCTGCTTTCCAAGATATGGTTTCTCCATAGCCCTGGCTGTTCTGGAACCCCCTCTGTAGACCACGATAGTCTCAAACTCACAGAGATCCACTTGCCTCTGCCTCCAGGGATTAAAGGCATGCATCACCACCACCACAGAAGAACTCCGGCAATTATAAAATAAAAGAATTCGGGTGCCAGGTGTGGTGGTCCATGCCTTTAATCCCAGAGCTCGAGAGGCAGAGGCAGGAGGACCTCTGTGAGTTTGAAGCCAGTCCGGTCTACAAAGGGAATCTAGGACAGCCAGAGCTTGTTATACAGAAAAACTTTCTCAAAAAACAAAACAAAAGCCAAACAAAAGAATTGGGGAAGGGAGAAAGCAATATGGTTCAGTAGGTAAAGGCACTTACACTGAGCCTGACAACTTGAGCTCCACCCTGGCCTGGGCTAACTAGTGAGTTTCAGGCCTCATTGTCACAAAAGTACAAGGTGGATGGCTTCTGGGGACCCCTAAGGTTGACCTCTGGCATGCACATGCACACACACACGCACGCACACACGCACACACACA
This sequence comes from Rattus rattus, assembly GCF_011064425.1. NCBI lineage: Eukaryota > Metazoa > Chordata > Mammalia > Rodentia > Muridae > Rattus > Rattus rattus. The sequence continues at coordinate 13,740,139 of NC_046169.1, read as the reverse complement.
CACACACGCACACACGCTGTGAATTTCAGAACGGGCAAAGGTCTTGAACAGACATTCAAGAACATGAAAAGATGCCCAACTTCACTAGTCCTTTAGGAAATGAAACCAGAGACACTGACTGCTTCCTGCAGGAACAAAATTAGACAGAGGGCTAGAGTTCTCAGTGGGTAAAAACACTTGCTGCACAAGCTTGACGATATGAGTTTGATTGCTGGGACTTTCATAAAAAGCTGGATGCAGCGTGTGAATCTGTAATCTCGCCTCTCCTATGGTGAGATGGGAGACAGAGACAGGAGAATAAGCCTGGGGTACACAGTGAGCAGCAGCAAGCTGAAAGTCTATGCCTCAACAAGCTCAGAGAAGGAAACAGACTCCCTAAGTTGCCTCCATGGTACCTAAGACCACTAATAAGAGATCTTCACCAGTCTAAAACCTGGGCTCACTAGATCTGGAATTCCTATTCTGTCCTCTGTTTTGTCCCAGAGCCTTGAGTGACACCAATACATAAAAGGAACCCAAAGAATCTTTTTGCGTATTTTTTTTTTCCGGAGCTGAGGACCAAACCCAGGGCCTTGCGCTTCGCTCTACCTGAACTAAATCCCCAACCCCTTTTTGCGTATTTTGAAACTGAGTCTCATTTGGAAGACACGGCTGCACCGCAGGTAGCAGCAAATTTTTTCAGCCCCATCCTCCAGGATACTTGAGGCCACAGCAGTGTACCACTTTGTGAGGATGGATACGTGGTAGGGCTGTTGGGTGCATAGAAAAGTGGGTGGGTGGATGGGTAGGTGGATGAAGGATGGATGGATGGATGGATGGATGGATGGATGGATGGATGGATGGATGGGTAAATAAGTGGGTGGGAGGATGGATAAATGGGTAAGGAGTGGATGGATGTTTAAGTAGACAGAGGAGTGAGCGAATGGCTAAGTGGGCGGATGTATCCATAGGGGTGAATGGGTAGGTGGGTGGTTGAACGGATATATGGAGATCCACGTGGAGGGCTAGGCAGAGATGCACAGTCGGGCCCAGTACGCCGTCTCCCCGGGCAGCTGCGATTCCCCCACCCCAAACCCCCGCGCGCACCCCCAGAACCCGCTGACCACGCACCTGCAGCTCCCACTCTCACACACCTCTGCCACGCGCCTCCACCACCAACTCCGCAGGTTCCGCGCTGTCACGCCCTCAGAAGATCCGCGCTATCCATTGGACCAGGCCTGCGTCCGTCTTCCACCCAGCCAATAGCCACCGCATGGCCGGCTCAGCCTCGGCGCAGGATACTAGCGTCATCTCTCTGAGCTGAGAGTGCAGGCAGTTGCCAGGGCAACTCCTGGTGGCGTAGGCAGGGGCCGCCGAGTTCTGGCGGATGATTCCGGGCTGGAAAGTTGGAACACCGCTGAGAGAATTCCAGCATGGTAAAATTGGTAAATCCAAGGGGTGCCGGGCTTGGAGGTGCACGCCTTTCGTCCCAGCCCTAAGAAAGCTGAGGCAGGAGGATTAGGAATTCAAGGTATCCTCCGCTATATAGGGAGTTCGAAGCCACACTAAATTGACAACAGACCCTGTTTTAGCCTATAATTCCAGCACCAAAGAGATGGAGACAGGAGGATCGGAAACTTGGGGTCTCCTTGAGATTCATAAAGGCCAGTGAGATGGCTCTGATGGTAAAAATGCTTCTTGTAAAGCTTGGTAACGTTAGTTTGATACCAAGGATCTATAAGTCAAAGGAAAACCTAATTCCCACCAGTTGTCTAATGACCACACACACACACACACACACACACACACACACACACACACACACACAAACAAGTAAATACACACACAAAAAAAATCAAGATTTGGGAAAAGACAAAAGCTGAAAAATGAACGCAAAGGGAGGGCAGACGACTGGAGAGATGGCTCAGGGGTTAAGAGCACTGGCTGCTCTTCCAGATGTCCTGAGTTCAAATCCTAGCAATCACATGGTGGCTCACAACCATCTGTAATGGGATCCAGTGCCTGCTTCTGGTGTGTCTGAAGACAGCTACAGTGCACTCATATATAATAAATAAATAAACCTTAAAAAGAAAGAATAGTGTATGTGCCATTTTAAAACAACAGTTATACATTTCATGTATGTATATGTATGTATGTATGATGTACACACACACACATACACACACACACACACACACACACAGAGTAGTGAAAAAGTAAAGGGTCGGGTATAGCTGTCATTGGCCTTGCAACAGGGCCCCAGACCTTAGCACACTGACTCCATGTTGGAAGTACCATTCAGGCTGTAAAAGTTAGCACACAGACAGAACCAGCAGCCAAAACTAAAACAAGGGCAGCACAGTCCATATAGCTCTGAGAAAGTCTCAGCATATACTGACCTTGCTCTCCAGCTTCTGTAGTTCTGCTTCTGGCTAACTCTTCTTTCTAACTGTATGTCAACTCAGGACATGGTTTTAGTGTTTAAACATTTACCCAGAGAAAGGCTCACTACTATACTAGGATCTCATCACCCAGTGCAGTCACCGGCCAGCTAATAAAGACTTTCTATTGGCTTAAGCCATGTCTGAGCAGTCTTCTCTTGTGAGTACCCCACAATAGCCTTTCATTCCAGCATCGAGGCAGAGGCAAATGGATCTTTTCTTTTTTTTTTTTTGGAGCTGGGGACCGAACCCAGGGCCTTGCGCTTGCTAGGCAAGCGCTCTACCACTGAGCTAAATCCCCAACCCCTACAAATGGATCTTTACAGATGTGAGGCCAGTCTGGTCTACATAGTGAGTTCCAGGCTACACAGTCAGACCCTGCCTCAAAAATACAGATGGGGTGGGGGTGATGTAATTAGAGCTGAAGTTTTTGCTAATTCCCTGGATTCCCTCCTTAGCACCACAAAAAATAAAATAGTAGTAGTAGTAGTAGTAGTAGTAGTAGTAGTAGTAGTTGTTGTTGTTGTAGTTGTTTTGTTGTTGTTGGTTTTTATCTGGGCCTGGTAGCACAGGGATATATAATGTCTCAGAAAAGGAGGAGGAGGAGGAGGAAAGGAAGGAAGGAAGGGAGAGGGGGGGGAAAGACAGAAAAAAGAAAAGAAAAGGAAAGGGGAGGAGGAACCAGTGATAAGGAGGTAAAGGAAGGAAGGAAGGGGACAGAAAAAAAGAAAAAAGAAAAGAAAAAGGAAAGAAAGAAAAGAAAGAAAGAAAGAGGAAGGAAGGAAGGAGTTCCGGAAGGAAGGAAGGAAGAAAGAAAGAAAGAAAGAAAGAAAGAAAGAAAGAAAGAAAGGAAGGAAAGAAAGAAAAGAAAGAAAGAAGGAAGAAAGAAAGAAAGAAAGCTATTCCTGTTGCCAATGTTGTAATCATGGCACTGGGGAGGAAGGGGATCCTTGAAGCTCAGTACAGAGAAAGGACGAAATCGAGGAGGGAGGGTGAGATCGGTTGTTCTGCGGGAGCCCAGTGGATTTAGCTGTACAATCTGATGAGGGCAGTGAACTAAAGGGGGTGGGGTGGGATAAAGAATAAATCCTGCACAGTCAGCCCGACGTTTAAGCCAATTTTTCCAAGGGGTTAGTTGATTCTAGAAGAGACAGCCAAAACGCTGAGAACTCGAAAGAGATTCTGACAGATTTGGAGGACCAGATTCTAAAACTAGGTCTCTGAGTTGGAGCCCAGAGAGGCTACCGTGTAGGAAACAACCTGAACCAGAGGTCCAGCTGCCTTTGCAGGGGCATTATGATATACATCTAGGGTTCACATCTTTCAGAAACTGCATCCTAGGATTTATTGCTGATACTGCTAGCCGACTGAGAAGAGACGGTCAATTCCTTGTGAGGTAGAATAGAGAGAAGGGAAATTATCAAGCCGTTAGAAAAGACAGGGACTGCCTTACCTGAGTTTTGTCGAAGCCTCTAACAGGCTGAGAATCAAGAACTCCAGCTCGGCTGGCATTTGCTTTGAAGGCGGCCAACACAGAGATAACAATTCTTCTGTATAAAGATACGTTATCTTAAAATAGCCTTAGACCAGGCTTAAGGCCGGAGTGTGTATGACTATGAGTGGACCTCATTCTCCTAGTTTCTGGGAATCCTAAACAAGACGGTTAACTCCCTTTACTGTGAAGTTACCCCAACGTCCTGTATTCCTCAGAGTTGGAGTTTTATCTTGTCAGTTGTAGTTCTGCCAGATGCCACTCAGGACCCATCCTGTGGATTTCTTTTTGGTTCCTTAGTGACCCTCAGAGCAGTGGTTCTCAACCTATGGGTCACAACCCCTTGGGGGAGTAATCATTTCACAGGGGTCACCTAAGATCATCAAAAAAAAAAGGGGGGGGCTGGAGAGATGGCACAGATAGTTCCAATTCATAACAGTAGCAAAATTACATAAGAAAGTAGCAACAAGGGGCTGGAGGGAAGGCTCAGTAGTTAAAAACACTGTCTGTTGTCCTTCCAGAGGTCCTGAGTTCAAATCCCAGCAACCACATGGTGGCTCACAACCATCTATAATGGGATCTGATGCTCTTTCTGGTGTGTCTGCAGACAGCTACAGTGTACTCATATACATAAAATAAGTAATTAGTTTTTAAAAAGTAGCAACAAGAATAATTTTATGGGGGAGTGGAATGTCGGTCAGCACAATACCAGGAACCGAAAGACCTGCTGTCCCTTCCTCCCAAGTGCTGGGATTAAAGGTTAGTGCCACCGCCACCTTGCCCAACTCTGCCTTGATGGTGTGGACAGATCAATAAGCTGATCTGTCAGCTGTGCCAATGGAAGCTCTCTATACACACTTCAGGTGTCTAGGGAGGGCGCTAGTCTCCATGGTAACAGTTTCATCTTCAAAACCTTTATGTTTATGGTTTTATGGTTTTATTAGCATGTTAGTTATAATAATGGGCCTCCCTGTGCCACTTTCATACATGTATGTGACATGTTCACCCCTCCACCCTTTCTTGCTCTCTTTTCACTCCTGTTGACTCTCTTTCTCTTCCCAACTCCTCCCCACTTTTTTTCCTCCGACACAGGGTTTCTCTGTGTAGCCCTGGCTGTCCTGAAACTTGCTCTGTAGACCAGGCTGGCCTTGAACTCACAGAGATCCACCTGCCTCTTCCTCTGGTATGCTGGGATTAAAGGGGTGCACCACCACTGCCTGCCCCACCTCTTCCCCTTTCGACGTTCATGTACATATGAGGTGAACTCAGACCTCCTTGTGTGCCAGGCAAGCACTCTACCAAGTTACGTCACCAGCCATGTGCCCCAACAACAATGGTCGTATGGCTCAGTCTTTTCCTATCCACTCTATATGTATTCGGGGCCTTCTGAACTTTCTTTTCTATTTTACTTGGCTGTCTTTCACATTTACATATGTGTGTGCCTGTGCGTGTGCGTGTGCGTGTGTGTGTATGTGTGTGTGTGTGTGTATGTGGTATGTGTGTGATGTGGTGGTGTGAGGGGGTCTGTGGACAAATGTGTAGTGTGCATGCATGTGTGCAGGTGAGTGTGTTGTGTGTGTGTGTGTGTGTGTGTGTGTGTGTGTGTGTATGTGTGTGTGTGTGTATGTGTGTGTGTGTGGTGTATGTGTGTGTGTGTGTGTGTGTGTGTGTGTGTGGGTGGTGTGGTGTGTGTTGTGTGTGTGTGTGTGTGTGTGTGTGGTATGTGTGTGTGGTGGTGGTGGTGCGTGTGTGTGCAGGTGAGTGTGTTGTGGGTGGTGTGTGTGTTTGGTATGTGTGTGTATGTGATACGTGTGTGATGTGGTGGTGGTGTGGGTGGGGGCAAATGTGTAGTGTGCATGTGTGTGTGTGCAGGTGAGTGTGGTGTGTGTTCTATGAGTGTGTGTTTGTGCTCAGGCAAGTGTGTCGGGTGTGTGTGCACACACACAGGGGGTGAGTGTGTGGTGTGTAGTGGGCATGTGTTGTATATGTGTACATGTTCATGTGTGTGCACACATGTGTATGGAGGCCACAGTTCGTCTGCATCTGGTGTTCTTTTCTATCGCTTTGCCATGTTACTTTTTGAGACAGGGTCTTTTACTGACCTCAGAGTTTACAGGTTCGTCAAGGCTCACCCACCAGTGAGCTCCAGCAATCCTGTCTCTGAATCTCCAAGGCTAGAGTTGTGCAGGAGAACCATCTAGCTTGGCATTAAAACAAACAAACAAACAAAACCAAAACAAAACATGGATTCTGGGAATGCAAGCTCAAGCCCTCATCTCCATTCGGCAAGTACTTAACCAACTGAGACACCTCCTGGGCCACGTTTCCTTTTAATCTGAATTTAAGCCCTGACTTCCTCACATCCGGAAGCAAGCTTTGCTGCTGATATTTCTAGCCAGGATCAGTCCCGCTGTGTAAACTAATTTAGGGAAAGCAATGGACACTGTCAGGATGCCGGCTCAGCCAAATACACTTTCCATCGATCTGTATCTGCTTCTCTTCTACTCCAGACACTAAGTATCCCAGGCTAGCCTCAAGCCACTAATTTTCCTGCCTCAGCCTTCCTAGTGCTGTGAGGATAGGCGGATGCTGCCGCATCCTGATTTTTGATCTTAGTCTGTGGAGTGGATGATACATGAGTCTCAGTTCCAGGCCAGAGAGGCGGTCTCCGGGCCTCACTAGGTTTATCATTAAGTGCTCCGTCCTTTCTGGTTGTACAAATGGTGTTTTCTCTCCCATTTGATCTCTTGGCTGCTGTTCATGAGACTGAAAACCATTGATGGCTGGGTTGTTTAGGGATGGAGCTGACATTTATGATCTCTGCTGATCTCTGTGTTCCTTTGTGTGCGTGTGTAAGTATTTGCATCTGCATCTACGTGTGTGGAGGTGCCCATGCATGTGCAGAGGTGCATGTGCAGAGGAGGTGCCCATATGTGCATGCGTGTGCAGAGGCTAGAGGCCAATGTTAGTTTACCCCTGTCACTCCTACTTTAGATCGTCTCACCGTGTAGCTCTCGCTAGCCTGGAACCTGCTATGCAGACTGGGCGAGCCCCAAATTCACAGAGACCCAGCTGATCCCGCCTCTGCCTCCTGAGTGTCAAGATTAAAGGCAGGCAGGTGCCACCCTGACTAACTTCACCTTACTCTTAGAGACAGTTTCTTCCTAAACCTGGAGCTCACTGGTTCAGCGAGGCCAGCTGACCATCACGTCCAAGGGTCCTTGTGCCTCTGCTTCCCAGACCTAGGGTTATGGATGTGTGCTACCGTATGGGGTCTGGGGATCCAAACTAGGTTCCAACGCCTAGACAGCAGACACTTCCCCCACTGAGCCATGTCCTCAGCCCCAAATCCTGTCATCACAATGTCTGAGACTAATTCTCGTTCCCTCTTCCTTTGAGGCCATATTCCCTGAGCTCCATGTTAGCCCAATACCATTCCCTTTCTCTCTGTCTGTCTGTCTGTCTGTCCTCCTTCCCTCCCTTTCTCCCCTCTCTCCATTACTTACTATTACAATAGTTTATCTATCTGGGCACAGTGACTCAGGCCCATCATCCCACACCGTGGAGGCTGAGGCAGGAGGATGCAGAAGTCTAAGTCAGTCTGGAACATAGTAAGATCCTATCTCAAAGACACAAAAGCCAACCCATTTACCATGACCATAGTGTCTCTCTCTCTTTTAAAATTTTCACTTTTGAGCTAGGTGTGGTGACACACATCTTTAACCCCAGCACTCGTGAGTCTGGTCAGGAGAATCTCTGTGAGTTTGAGGCTGAGGCTAGCCTGGTCTACAGTGTGAGTTTCAGGACAGCCATAGTGAGATCCCGTCTCAAAATTTTTTGTATTTAGTTTTATGTTTTTACAGGTACTACCTCATGTGTGATTGGGCCGGTGTCACCGCGTGAGTGTGGAGGTCAGAGGACAACTTTCGAGCTTTAATTCTCTCCTTCCACCACGTGGGGCCTGGGCCTCAAACTCACCAGGCCTTGTGGGGAAGTGCCTTTACCTAATTTACCCATCTTGCCAGTCCAGTAAATGGATGTTTAAACTGACTTCATTATTCCTCTGAAAACTCTAAAAATAAAAAGCACTAATGACCTCCTCCAGGCTTGCAGCGTGACTAAATAAAGAGGAGGAAATGCGTTTCAGCTGTGACCTTAGCTGCTGTGCCGACCATAGGCAGCACGGTCAGTCCAGACAGACTATGGCTACACCCTCCCCGCCACTTTCTAAGACTCTCTGGCTCAAACTCAAACGGAATCAAACTGGTTTTTCTTCCCTTTCTTTGTTTCTGTGCTGTTGTTGGGGTCCAGGAATCACCTCACAAACCACGTTAACACTGAGCTCAGTTCGACAGGGATAGTTTATTGAGTACACACCCCAGGACTGGTCATCCAGGGCCATGGTCCAGATTCAGGAACTGAGCCGTGACCCTGAGTTACGATTCTACAGGATTTTAAAGCCCCACATCCACAAACATCTGTGCCAAGTTATTCCACCAAACATGCCTTTGTTGTACACTTATCCTGCTCCCATTGGTTGGGGTATTCAACTGTGGCAAGGGACTGGTCCAATATTTATGTCCTAACTTGCCAACCAGGATGTCACTTACCCACGTACATGTCTCTTTCTGCCAAGTAGGATGTCAGTTCCCAGGGAGGTCTTGGGAACTTAAACTTTACTGGACTACTACTCAAAATGGAAGTCTTATTCCAAATAGTTTCTTATATTGGTGCAGGTGTCTCTCTTATGTTGGGGTCCATCCCAGGGGGCCAATTTATAAGGGTAAATATCATAAACGCTTATACATAGGTGCAGAAAATGCTGCTGGGAGGTTGGTTATGGTGGGCAAACTATATAAAACAGTGATTGGTGACTTCTGTCGTGATTGGTTTCCAAGGGCATGAAACATAACAGAATATGTAATCAACCTTGGCATTAGAGAGTTTCCTAGTAACAACAGAGACCTATGAGAGTGTGTCCTTATAAAGGCAGGCTATCCAGGTAACAGTTACCCAGGCCTTAATAGTTGTCTGTGTGTGTGTGTGTGTACAATATGTGTGTGTGTGTGTGTGTGTGCGCGCACGTGTGCCAGAAGACAGGGAGCAGCTTCTCTGAACATTTAACTAACAGCCATACACACTCCAGTCTCTTAGTGATATGATTACAAAGTATTTTTTTTTTTTTGGAGCTGGGGACCGAACCCAGGGCCTTGTGCTTGCTAGGCAAGCGCTCTACCACTGAGCTAAATCCCCAACCCCAACAAAGTATTTTTTAATTATTGATTTATTATGTGTGCATGTGCCTACCATGACACCAGTGTGGGGTTCAGAGGACAACGTGAAGGGATTGCATGATGGCTATATTTGGTTATTAACTTGACTACATCTGTTTTTCTGGCTGCCTTGGGATCAAGATGTAGAACTCTCAGCCCCTCCTCCAGCACCGTGTCTGCCTTCGCAATGTCATACTTTCCACCATGATGATAATGGACTCAACCTCTGAAACTGTAAGCCAAGCCAAATGAAATGTGTGCCTTTATTAGAGTCGCCTTGGCCATGGTGTCTCCTCACAGCAATCAAACCTTAACTAAGAAAGTGTCTGTGTGCGGTTATATGCACCTGAGTATAGATACCCGCAGAGGCCCGAGGGGTCAGATTCCCTGAACCTCATGTTAACACTCTGGCATGGGTGCTGGGAGTCAAACTTGGATGCCTTGGAAAAGCAGTATGTGCTCTCAACCGCTGAGCAAGGAAAATAAAATGAGTCACTCTTATCTCAGACAAGAAGAGCAGTCAGGCCAGCTTCCCCTCTCACACGCCTCTCAAGACCCTTGAAAACGTGGACCAGTGGATAAAGTGCTTGCTGCCAAGTGTGGGAACAGGAGTTCAGATCCACAGGACCCAAGTGAACAAGCTGACAGCTATGGCAGTTGCCTGTAATCCCAGTGCTCAGGAGGCAGAGACAGAGGAATCCAGGACCCCCTGGCTAGCCAGACGAGTCGAATCAGTCAACTCTGGGGTTCCATTGAGAGAGCCTGCCTTGATGGATAAAGTGGAAAGTGATCAATGAAGATGCCTTATATTAACTTCTAACCTATATACACATCCACATATACGTGCCACACATGCATGTCCACAATATACATATGTACACCATACACACATAAGTACACCACACACAGACACAAATGATTACCATATACACAGACATATATGTATACACCATACACACACATGTATACCATACACACAGACACATACAGACATATACACATATGCACACTTGGATGTATATGCATGTATATGTTACATACATATACACACTTGCACACTTAACACATATGCCCACACATACACACATATACATATGCATAACACACACACAAACACACACACATGCACGCACGCACACACACACGAAAAAAAAAGATACTAGTAAGCCAGAGAGGACATCAAAAATCCCCCTTTTCAAGCTTGAACTTGGGAAAGGAAGTCTAACAGACCCACTTTCCAACCTCATTTTGGAGCTGAGGAGCAGAAGAGACCCTTGTTCGTCTGTAGCTATGGAAGTGAGGTGAGCAGGTGAGCGGTGGCTGCTCAGACCCAGGCTTCAGGCACTACCCAGCTTAGGTCTTCAGTGCCTCACAGGGCCTGTGGCTCTGGCAACCTCCATTCCAACGAAGGCCTTTTGGTGACATCTTGTGAAAAGGACGGAAACTGCAGCACACTCCATTGGCAAGCCTGCTGTCCCTGTCTCTGTCTGAGAGACAGCCAGGCTTTGGGCCTCGCTCAGGGATGGACTGGATGGGACAATGAAAGTCACTTTGGAAGACGGATGGCAGCCAAGACATGGAGGGTGCCCTTTCCCAAAGCCAGGTCTCGAGTTTAAGATGTCAAAGCAATTGGGGACAGATCTGTCCCACTCGAGACAGGAAGCCTTTAGCCAATGCCACAGTCCTAACCCAAGACAAGCACAGACGCCAAGTTGTCTCCACAAATCAAGGTCAATAGGCTGGACAGATGTGCTCAAGGAGTCTCGCCTGGAATTCCAGCACTCCAGCCCTCGGGAGGCCCAGGCGGTGGTGGCACACGCCTTTAATCCCAGCACTCAGCAGACGGATCTCTGTGAGTTCAAGGTCAGCCTGGTCGACAAAGAGAGGTCTAGGATGGCCATGGCTACACAGAGAATCCCTATCTTGAAAAGACGGACAACAACAAACCAAACCAAAAAAGAACAACAACAACAACAACTAAAAGTAAAACGAAACCCCCATAAAGCAGCTTCCAGGGCTGGAGAGACGGCTCCAAGGTTAAGAGCACTTGCTGCTCTTCCAGGGACCTGGGTTCAGTTCTGAGCACCTACATGGTGGCTCATACACGTTGCCACGTTCCGGGACATATGACACCTTCGTCTGACCTTCAAAGACAGCGACACACACGTGCACAGACATATACAGGTGAAACACACACACACACTTATACAACACACACACTTATACCACACACACACACACACACACACACACACACACACACACACACACACGCTGGCTGATTTACAAACTGGAGGAGCAGGGCTGTAACCGACTGGCAGTGACACACTTGAACAATCTGATGAACTACTGGATTGTGCCACTGTGCCTGTGCTGTCCTGTAAGCAGCAACAGGGATAGGGGCTCCATTCTGTTATTTTGAGCAGCCCGGGGAATTTCTTTAAATCTTTTTTTTTTTTATTTCCACTGTTTTATAATTGAGAGTGTGCTTTTTCAAAACAAGGCTTCTCTGTGTAGCCCTGGCTGTCCTGGAACTTGCTTTGTAGACCAGGTTGGCCTTGAACTCACAGAGATCCACCTGCCTCAGCTTCCCAAGTGCTGAGATTAAAGGCATGCACCACTACACTAGCCTGATATGTGTGTGTGTGTGTGTGTATTGTATATATGTATGGATATATGGATATATGTATTTTAATTTTAGGTATATGAGTGTTTTCTGCATGCTGTGCACCTTGGCATGCAATACCTGTAGAGACCAGAAGAGGGCATCAAATTCTACAGAACTGGAATTTCAGATGGTTGCTAGCCACCACGTGGGTGCTAGGAATCGAACCTGGAACCTCTAGAAGAGCAGCCAGTGTTCAGCAGGCACGGAGCCATCTCTCCAGCCCCAAATGTCTTTAAATCCTTTTGGGACCTTGATTCAGGTAAAACAAAATCTTTGGCTTCAATGCAGAGGAGCATCTCGGGACCAGCCAATGAGAAGCAGAGTTTATAAAACTCGAAAGTGGGCTGGGGGCGGTAGCTCACCTGCCTTGCCTGGGTGACACCATGGGCTCCACCACCAGCACGTCATAAACTGAGCATAGTAAGGAGTGTCTGTAATCCTAGTATCTGGAAAGTGGAGATGAGGATCGGGAGTTCAAGACCACCCTTGATGCCAACCATAGATACTTGAGACATTATTTCAAAGAAAGGAACTGGGTATGGTGCCTCACACCTTTAGTCTTGGCCTTTAGGAGGAGACAGGCAGATCTCGGTGAGGTCAGAGGCCACCCTGTCTATCTAGTTATGCCAGTTATGGATAGCAAGACACTGTCTCAAAACAACAAACATAAAAACAAGAAGGGAAGTCACCAAAGAGAAGAAACTACGAGAGTGTGGGCGTGGGCTTTTTAATTTTTAAAAGATTTATATTTATTTTTATGTGTGCATTTGGTTTGCATGAATGTATGTTCACATGTATGTGCTGGGTGCCTACACATGTACCTACAGAAGTAAGAAGAGGGACTGGAGTTAAAGATAATTGTGAGCTACCACCACATGGGTACTTGGGAATTGAACCTAGGTCCTCTTAACCTGAGCCAACTCTCCAGCCCATGGCCGTGGACTTCTTAAAGATGAGTGGTAGTGTGGTGATGGTACATAGGATTTTAGCAGCTTTTGGAATTTTGTTACTTACTTGATTTTTAGGGAACACCCCTTCCTCTATTCCTGCTTCTTGTGTCTATAAGTAAAATCATAGGGTGGATGTGAATGTAATTGTTAAAAAGGATTATTTAGGGCTGGAGAGGTGGCTCGGTGGTTCAGGGCACTGATTGCTCTTCCAGAGGTCCTGAGTTCAATTCCCAGAAATCACATGGTGGCTCACAACCATCTGTAATGGGATCAGATGACCTCTTCTGGTGTGTCTGAAGACAGTGACATTGTACTCAAAAAAATAAATCTTTAAAAAAAAAAAAAAAAAAAGAGCTGTGTTCAGTAGTGTTCATCCCAGCACTGTTCGTACACCCATGATGCTGTATGGTTCTATACCTGGGGCAGGTATAGAGACAAGACTTTACTGGGCAGACCAAGACATCAAGACATGGCTTAACCGCCCTATGATTTCCATTATAGAAAAAAAAGGAGCAGAGATGAAAGGTGTGTCCCCTCCACTTAGTGTTCCCCAAAAGCCTCCACCACAGCACCCCAGCAGCTGAGGACAGAGAATCTTATCAGACTAGAGCAGAGAGAGAACTGCTAAGTCGTTTCTTAAAAGAGGCATACAGGGCTGGGGAGATGCTCAGAGGGCGAAGTGAGGATCAGAGTTCAAATCCCCAATCTCACAGAAAAGTCAGGAGGCAGCTTTCCAGAAATCCCAGCACAGAGGAGGCAGGGACTGGGACTCCTGGGGCTAGTGGCTGGTTAGGCCAGATGAACCGAAAGTCCTGGGTTCGGTTCAGGAAGTCTCTGCCTCAGTCTATAAAGTGAAAAGCAACTAAGGAAGACACTGAAGGTTATTCTCAGGCCTCCACATATGGGTACACTTGTGCCCATACATGTGCAAACAAGCAAACACACCTGCACTATACACACACACACATACTTCGGACTTTGAAAAGAATTATTCATATTTTCTAAGTCTGGCCTCTGAAAGCATCAGGCATGCACATGGCACGCACACACACACACACACACACACACACACACACACACACACACACACACACACAAAGCTGGGAGTGGTAGTGCACACTTTTGATCCCAGGTGTAGGCAGGATAATCTGAGTTCAAGGCCAGCCTGGTCTACATAGTGAGATCCAGGATAGTGAGGGTTATTTAGAGAGAGCCCATTTCTTGCTGTTCTTCTTGGGAGTTAAAAGTGAATCCATTTTAGACATAAAATAAAAATTAAATAAAGAATATAGACAGGTGAAATAAATTTTTATTGATCAATATAAAATATTTCAACACACAATGTCTTACATTTGATATTGTCTTCAAAGTCTGGTGACTCTGTTTTCTTGCAATAGTAGGGATAGAATCTGAGGCCTCAGACATGACAGGTAGGTCCTCCACTACTAAACTATGCCCCAGACCCGAGGGGTTCTAGGCAAGTGCTCTCCTATTGAATCATGGCCACAGCTCCTCAGTGGTAGGCTCTAGGTGAGGTTCAGCCCACTATCCTAGACTCTAACCTTTCTCAGTGTACTTCCACATTTATGTTTAAGAACATGTGCATGTGAGTGCCAGGGCCCAGAGTTCAGAGGCATCAGATCCTGGAGCCATCTAATATGGGTGGTGCTGGGAACCAAACTTGGTCCTCTGCAAGAGAGGTAGAAGCTCTTTTTTTTTTTTTTTTTTTTTTTTTTTGGGCTGGGGAATCGAACCCAGGGCCTTGAGCTTCCTAGGCAAGCGCTCTACCACTGAGCCAAATCCCCAACCCCGAGGTAGAAGCTCTTAATCACTGGGCCGTTCCCCTAGCCCACGCTATGTGCTTTTAATTCCCAATTTAGAGTCATCTCAGTGGAAACATTACTGCATAAAATGGTTAGGAGGTAGACTCTAAGTCCTTATATAAACATTGACTAATTACTGAGCCCACCTATTTTAAAATTTAAGTCAAGGGGGCTGGAGAGATGGCTCCAAGGTCAAGAGCACCGACTGTTCTTCCAGAGGTCCTGAGTCCAATCCCCAGGAACCACATGGTGGCTCACAACCATCTGTAATGGGATCTGGTGAGTCTGAAGGCAGATACAGTGCACTCATATACATAAAATAAATACATTCTTAAAAAAAAAACTGAAGTGGAATTAAAAGCTTTGTTATGCAGGCTACATCTCAAGTGTCTACTGCATGAGGGTGAGTGGTTGTCACCTGGGAGTGCAAGTACAATAGAATGGTTTGTCTGTGTCCCCACATAGCACCACTGCAGAGACCTTGTTCTAAGAACCCAAGTCCCCACCCCCCAGATCTAGCCAAACACTGGGGACAGAAGGAGGCACTGATGAGCCTAGAGCTGGACTAAAGCAGGCTGGTGCACTGATGTGACCAGAGGCACTGGCTTAGGACAGAGTCAAGTCTTTAGAGAACAGAGTGGAACCCAACCCTGCCTGTCCATGACAGCCAGAGGCCACAGAATCTGCATAATGCTGCTATGTATGGAATTCATGCAGTCAACTGTCCTAAAGGCTGTCTGAACGAAGGGTGAAGGTCTAACGCAGCTCGGGTGGTTTGTCCCATGTCACCCCTGATACTCAAGCTCCTGGGAAGTGAGGGTAAACCCTTACATGGAGGTCACCAGAGTACCTCCAAGCATCTTCCTCAACACTGTCATGGTGGTAGATGTGGTCAGGCCACACAGGTAGCACAGGAGTGACTGTGGCTGCACCCGGAGGCCCAGAGCCACTGGTCTTCTTCTGTCTGGGTTTCTGCTCCACAAAGTGCCCAAGGACACCCTCAGCCTGCTGCTATGGTGCTCCAACATGAGAAGCTTCCATTGCAAAATTAGACAGCTCTGAAATGGCGCCCAGTTCTTGCTGCTCTTCTTGGGAGTTAAAAGTGAATCCACATTCTGGAGACAGAGTCAGGGGGATCACTGAGTTCAAGGCCAGACTGGTCTACAGAGTGAGTTCCACGACAGTCAGTGCTCCATAGTAAGACTCTGTCTCAAAAAACAAACCCAGCCTGAGCCCAGGCATGTGGAGCCTGGAGCCGTGGCAGGGAGGAGCTGGTTGCTTACGTCAACCTTGGAGACATCACTGCGGGCAGAGTATGTACCCTCCCTCTACAGCAGCCCAGCCAGAGGTCAGGAAAGGGTGCCACACCAACTCTTGTTCTTGGGGACCATGAGCAGACTGTGCCCCAAAGGCACCTCATTACAAAAGTCATGTGGAGGAGAACAGAGAGCAGATGGTAGCTCTTATCTGTTAAAGGACAGACGTTTCCAGAATACCAAGTCCTGGAGTGGTTTAGCACAGACCAAACCAACCACTAAGGAGGTTTACACAAGTCCCCAGCTTTGGCTATGGTAACCTAACCCAGCTCAGTAAGTTGCTCAACAGCCTCGTTTACTTTACCAAATAATTATATACCATGTGTTTGTGTGTGAGGCCAGACGTAAGTTTCTGATGTCCTTCGGCAGGAAGTGTGCACCTTGGTTTTTGAGACAGCATCTTTCTGGCCTGGAACTCTCCAATAAGGCTAGGCTGCTGGTCAGAGAGCCCCGGAGCTTCATCTCCTCACCTCCCAAGTGCTGAGATTACAACATCCAGTTCTGGAGATGCTATCAGGTCTTCATGCTTGTGAGGCAAGCGCTTTACCCACTGAGCCATCTCCTCATCCTAACTTGAGCAGTCAATGGGAGACTCTTCCATAAAGACCCAGACTCCAGAGAAGCAGGAAAGTGCCGGAGGCCACGTCACCAAGATTAAAAGTCAACAGAAAGGAGCTGGGGTGCAGCACTGACAGGAGCCTCCCCGTCATTTCACTGTCCGCCTAAAAGAGAAAGAATCCACGGGTGACCACACTGACTAGAGCAGGTCTCTCATGGAGAATGCCCTTGGAGGGAACTCAGGACATTCTAAAAACAGCTACTGTGGCCAGTTCTGGCCTTTCTTACGGAAGCACACCACATCACACAGTCTGAGTTTCACATGCCATTCAGACTAGTACCTGAGTCGCTGGGCCAGCCAACTGACTCCCGATGGCTTCTGCTCAGCAGCTCTGGATGCGGAAGACCTACAGAGAAAGTCAGATGCATGTTTATTTGACCCTCTTATGCACATCAAGAAAGCCCGCCCACTCACGTCTATGCACTTAAGATAGCTGGGCTCTAGCCTGGATCACACACAGTCTGAGAAAGTCAAGTGGAATTAACAAGTACCTTAGCTGTCCTCCGACCTCCATATGCACGCTACAGCACACGTGTATACTCCTGCCCCCAATGCAAGATTAAAAACAAAGGGTAACTTAAGAGGCTGGGAGACAGCTCAGTGGGAAGCTGCACGAGCCTGAGGACTCATTAGAATTCCCAGCACTGTGTGCTAGCTAGTGTGTGTGTGTGTGTGTGTGTGTGTGTGTGTGTGTGTGTGTGTATGATCCTGGGCCTCCTGTGAGAGATGAAGGTGGAGGTGGGAGCCCTCAGGTCACCTAGCCTGGCACACGCTGCAGCATACACAGTGGAAACCAAGGATCAACATCCAACACAATGCTCATGTATGCACACACACGCAAAAAAAAGGAAGTTATGTTTCATTTTGACTCAGGAGTGAGTATAAACAGAGGTTTCTACTACTCAAAAAGGTAGCAATAACAGTTAACCTGTATGGCCTCCCCCAAAAGACCAACATTTCAACTCAATCCCCCCAGCCCTTGGGAGGGACCTCGTTTAGAGACAGGTCTTCACTGAGGTGATCAAACTGAGCATCCGTCATCCGGGCATCAGTAAAGACGGCAGGCCACTCAGTCCACAGAGAGCCGGATACAGCCAGGCACTCAGAAATGCCATACTAAGGCAAAAGCAAGGACGGGTGCAAGGGAAGCCAGGCTCAGCAGGGAGCACTGGGAGAACCAGAAAATGGGAGAAACTGGGAGAAGTAGGGCCTCTCAGAAGGAGCCAGCTGCCACCTCTCCGTTCTAGCCCGTGAAAGAATAAATGCCCCTGTGGAAGCTCCCAGCATGTGGCAGCTGCAGGACTAACTTCACGGACTCCAGCGCTGACTGTGAATCTAAGTTGATCAGCGGCACCAGGAACCCATGCTCACCTCCCTCTGCTGACTGAGCTGCTCCCAGCTTGGCAGTTGTGGTCCAGAGGATGCCTGTGCTGAATGCAGAAGTTGCCATGGCACTGGGCACAAGCCAGCTGCAGCATCTCCTTCTTCCTGCATCCCTCTTTGGAGCAGCGGTGTGTGAAAACCTGCAGGAACGAAGTCACTTCTGTCATCAGCCTGTCAGCAGCAGGATGGGTCTTGGAGGCTGTGATTCTAACTACTCAGAGGCTGAGGTAGGAGAGAACTGACTCCGCATGTGAGCCCTGGCCTCTGCTGAACCCCACCCTGCTCCTCACCACCAGCACACATGAATAATGTAATAAAAGGGTTTTTAGTAAAAGATCATGCTTATGGCTTAGCACTGAATTAATTCCCTGGCATTGCCCGATAAAAACAAAAGCCACAACAACAAAAGCCCCGAAGCCGGGAGGTGGCTCAGTGGATTACGAGCTAGGCACGATGGTGCAGGCCTGTAACTCCAGCACTCAAAAAGCTGAGGCAGGAGGATTGGGAGTGAGCTGGACTAAGTATCAAAAACAAGAAGGGAAGGAGGGGGAGGTGAAGGGAAAGGGAAAGAGAGGAGGAAAGGGAGACAGACTGTAGAGGCTAAAGTCACTTGTCCTGGAGCTGCAGGTGAGAGAAGACCCAGCATTAGCTAGAGGAGAGCCTCAGGGAAAGTCCACTGAGGAAACGAACCACACTGGGGTGCAGAAATGGCTGCTGGGAGGCTGGGCGAAGCAGGGCCCATCCCCAAGAGAGACCCCAGGCCCTCCTTAGAGTCAGAGGCACAGCTTCTTCAGAGCCAGCAGGAGACCTGGTGGGACAGAGGCTGCTAGCCCCATGTGGGGCAGGATGGAGGCAGAGAGCCCAGCTCAGGTGCCGTACGGTCCTCCCTGTGCTGCCCGTTGTCGTCTTACAAATACCATTCCTCTCTAAGAAAGACCAAAAACAGGGACCCTCCGTGCCACACCCAGGGAGAGGAGAGAAAAGGTGGTCCACTTCTTCTGTTCCCAGGAGTGTATGAGAGAGTTCACGGAAGGTTCTAGAAAGCTTTGCCCTCCTTCATCTCAGACTCTCAAGATTCCTGAAAACAAAGACCTAACCTGGGACCCTCGTGAGGCTTGGAAACTGTTTCCACAAGGCAAACTCACCATTCACAACACAGGAAGACCTCCACTTCCCACAGACTGCCAGCACTCCACACTTAGAAAATAGAACTTTGGGGCTGAAGATGTGGTTCAGTTTGTAGGGTGCTTGCCTAACAAGCACAGATTCCTCGGTTTGATCCTCAACACCGTATAAAACAGGCATGGTAGTGCATGGCTATCACACCAGTACTCAGGAGGGAGTCAGGGGGATCAGGAACTATAGCAAGACTAAACCAGCCTGGACTATATAAGATGCTATCTCCAAAAAAAAAAAGAAAAAAAAAAAGGAAAGAAAGAAAAGAAGGAAGGAAGGAAGGAAGGAAGGAAGGAAGGAAGGAGGGAAGGAAGAGGAAGGAAGGAAGAAGAAGGAAGAGGAAGGAAGGAAGGAAGGAAGGAAGGAAGGAAGGAAGGAAGGAAGGAAGGAGAAAACTGACCTATCTTGGAAAAGCACCAGCAGCACCGTGAGTGCACTGGCCTGTGTTAGCCCTAATCCCCCTCTCACCTTGTTTCTGTTCCTCCCGGGGTGAAAGGTGCAATCTCTGTCCATGTGCTCGCCGACCACCACATCTGGGATGTCACCTCTCCTCACTGGGATGGGGGCGTTACAGAGTGGACACACAGGCACCTGCACATCCTGAAATAAGGAGCATACAATTACCAAGACTCGCACTCAGATCTCCCTCTCTCCGCTCCGCGCGCACTCAGATCTCCCTCTCTCCGCTCCGCGCGCACTCAGATCTCCCTCTCTCCGCTCCGCTCACACTCAGATCTCCCCCTCTCCTCTCCGCTCTAGGGTTGTCTAGTGGGATTTAACACAAAAAGGGTCACCATACGCTTTGGAGGACCCTCAAAAAAGGAAGCTGGTGAGATCTGGGTTGGGGCATAACATGGCTGTGGGAGGGGACCCACCTGACCCCTCAGGTGGACACACTGACAGGACATGACACAGGAGTCACTCTGTACATCTGCTTCTGATCCTCAGTGGCTCTACAAGGAGGGAGATGCCCTCAGCACTGAACAGGCTGTGCCCATTGCTGTGCCAGCCAGAGACTGAGAGACTGTGGAGCCAATGAGGAGCCCCAAGAATGACCAAACAGCATTGTGAAAACTGAGCCACAACTATTGAGAGATGGCATGGGGTGGCTGACGTCAATCAGATGGATTGTATCACCACATAAGCACCAGGACTGGGGTGAGGGTCACAGCCTATGGCTTGTGTGGCCTACTGTCTGAGGGCGGCTACCTCAGTGGCCTAATATGACCACAAGAAACAAAGCACTCCTGTGTGATCGCTGGGCAGATGTACCTACATGGGCATAAGGAAAGGTCCAGCTGACACACAAACAGGTGGCCACTGGTCATCAGAGCCTGGTAAACAGGAATCTGAGTCACCTACCACACCCATCCTAATGGCTTGGCTGGACCACAGCCAGCCCCGGTTACGGCATGTGACACTAAGTCACCCACTGTCCATATGGAACTAGAGGAAGTGGGCAGAGTTCACTGACATAATCCATGAGTCACTTCTGAGATCGAGTGAAACCCTGGACTTGAGGAACCTTCTAGTGTCTGCTGGGTGGTGTAGAATCCCCTAGAAATACCTGCTACAGAGGAACAAGAAACTTGGGACACCCACTGTTCCCGAGTGCCAGGGAATGCAAGCTCAGTGTGAGGGGAAGGACCAGCTACGGCTGCTCAAGGGCGAGACACATCCCAAGCATGCAATCTGAGGAATGGGAGATGGTCCAGTTGGTAAAGTTATCACCACATAAGCACCAGGGTCTGAGTTCCACCCGCCATCACCCACAGACTCCTGGCAGGAAGTACTATCTCAAGTAAACACGGAGGCTAGCATCTGGGGCTGCCCTCCACTACTCACCCTTCATACCCAGCACAATGTGGCTAAGAGGGTGCAGATTTTCCCACAGGACTGGGGTGAGGGTCACAGCCTATGGCTGGCTACTGTCCATCTACCAAAGAAACTCAGTCTCTGATTTCCACACAAATACACTACCTGCAGAGATCACAGGCTGCAGCCGCTGCAATCATGCAGTCTCCTGACCTCCTGACTGTCTGTCCCAGGAGACTGCTACGGCTGATCCTCTGCCACCTATCAGACACAGCTCAGAGCACACATCCTCCAGAATCTACGGGAGTCCTTCCCTTCCGCACCATGTCATAGTGAACAGAGACGCTAACAATTGGTCACCTTGCTCCAGGGTTGTTTACTCCCTTACGCATCCAGTTTAAGAGTTGTGCAGATGGCTCAGAGACGAAAGTTCGAACCCCAGCAGACCTCAGAGATTCCCCTGCCTCTGGAGTGTTGGGATTAAAGGCATGTCCACCACTGTGAGGGGCTGGTAGCATGCACTTGTAATCCCAATGCTGGGGAGGCAGAGCAAGGAGGATCTTGGGCTTGCTGGCCAGCCTAGCTGGCCAACTGGTAGATTTAATAAGAGATCTTATCTTGTCTCAAAAAATGTGGAAAGCGATAGAGGAAGGTGCCTGGCTTTGACCCCTGCCCTCCCCATGTGCATACATAAAGCACTTCAGAGCTCTTGTTAGAATACCTGTTTGGTTTCTAAATGAACCTTGCCTCTGGATCTGTAAATCCATCCCACCCCTATATAAGAACCATCTTCTGTGAATTTTAACTTGATTCATTAATCTGTGATTCTGTTAAAACAGGAATTTGACTCCATGTCTCTGAAAATAAAATCTTGATAGCGTCACAGCCTGCAGCCCTGCGCAGTCAAATGAGGAAGTCACTGGGCATACGTGGGCACTCAACTACCTGGAGGTGTGTTCTACAGCCTGGAGCAATGGTGCGTAGCTCTACTCCCAACCTCAGTAGATCACAGGTTCAAGGCCAGCTTTGCTTACATAGTGAGTTTGATGTTGGCATGGGTTACTTAAGACCTCAGTTCAAAAGAAAATTAGCTGGGCAGGTGGCACATGCCTTTAATCCCAGCATTCGGGAGGCAGACTCAGATGGATCTCTGTGAGCTTGAGCCCATCTAGATCAATAGAGCAAATTTCAAGCCACCAGAGCTATACGATGCCAGAGCTACACAGTGAGCTCCTTCCTCAAAACAAACAAAACCCAAATAATTACAGTAAGTAGCTGTCCACTGTACTGATATAACGCACATCACATTGCTAAACTATCACGAGTCCACTGAGAAGCTGGCTCTGGAAGCTGCACGGCCACCCACTCCCAGCCCATTTCACGCCAAAGCTTCAGAGCGCCCTCCAAGGCTTCTGGACCAGCCCGGTCGACCCTCCCGATGTGACAGAGAGGAGAACAGCAATGCAGACGTGAGGAAAAGCACCTGGAGAACAGCTGGAAGGGAAACTACTCCCAACAGAGGAACTATCGCTCATCCCGAGGCAGAAACGTACCTGCACTGGGATCAGGAAGCCAGACAGCTACAGCAGGGGGATGCTCAGAGAGGAAGCTGAATTGGGAAGTCCAGCTGCCTGTCAACCTCCCCAGTCTGCTTCCACAGGATGTTCTGAGTGTTCAGTTTGAGGATGTTTTAAGACCCATCTACCAGTCCATCCATTTCTCCTTCTTCCCGCTCTCTCTAGCTACCTTTTTACTTTGCCTTGCTATATATATACTTAATAAACCACTCATTTAAAACTCAAAGCGTGGCTATCATAGGTCATTCTTCTCTGACCTGCACGGAACAACTGGACACACCAGCTGTGGTCCATGCAGTCTAGACCCCGGGACGATGCGTTACCTTCTTGAATGCAAAGGGACACTTATGACCCGAGTAGGAAAAATGGTCTTTACAGAAATCTTGTTTGCAGGCATCACACGTGATTGGCAGAAAATCTAAAAAACAAAAATCAGGGTAAGACGGTAAATCCTCTGAAGAACTGGAACCAGGAAATTCCCTATCATTCAAAGCAGGAACTTCTGTACGTTAGGTTCTCATCCCTGTGAGAGACAGACGCATCCCAGAAGTGGTGCACGGGAGAGAAAACAACTTTGTGGCACAAAATTTAAAAAATAAAATAAAATAAAATAAAAAATTCTGAGACAGGGTCTTATTTAGTGCAGGCTGACCTGGAACTCACATGTGGCCTAGAAGGACCTTGAATATCTGGTCCTCCTGCCTGCGCCTCTCCAGTGCTGGGAAGGAAGCCGAGCTTCAGACATGCTGGACAAGTGTTGTACCACTGAGCAGCAACCCCAGGCCCAAAGTTAGAAATGCAGCAAGACCAAGAGACAGTGAAGGCCCCACAAAGCTGTCTTTTCAACACAGATAGCACCTCTTGTGGTATCACAACTGTCCAAGCTGTGTCTGTCGTTGTTATCTGCAAAGCTCTGGAGGCTACTGCCTGGCCTTAGGTAGTTGTTAACCTGCAATTCTGAGCAGACCCTGTGTCTCGCACCAGAGTTTTCAGGCTGAGAAGCTAAACCAGGTCAGAGGCAAACTAGCTAATGAGTGCAAACGGCCAGATGCCCTCTGCAAAACAGCCAGCGAAATACTGTTTCCCAGCAAGAACCCTTGGAGTCCTTACCTAGTTGTTTGCAAGTCGGTTCTGAACAGTGCTTCCCCAGGTCAGGAAACTCCATTGTGAATGGTGGCCAAACCACATAGGTATTTAAGTATCACCTGTGGGAATCAGAAGTGAAGAGAATGAGGTCCCGAGTTAGTCACCAGGACCTGTGTGACCTGCAGCTACAGAGAGGCTATTTGTGGGGAGCATGGGAGACCCAAATCATCCTGGGGTCATGGGAGAGACCGCTGACTCATAAACTCTGAGCAAAGAGGAAAGTGGTTGTTTGATCGTAAATACCAGGACTCAGCTTAGTAACAGAATGCTCTGCCTGGCGAGTGGGAGGGGGAAGTTCTGGGTTCAATCCCCAGCTCTGGCGAGACTGAAACAAGTGTGGTGAGAAAGCCTTCCTATGTGCACATCCACAGCCGCCACCTCATCTGCTTAATACACATGTTGACATCAACAAGATTCTGTGCCCAGGTGCTAAGTGACATTCGTTGACTGCACTCCCCAGAGTGGTCTGTCCCTTGCCTCTCACTCCCTTGTGCCTTGAGTTTTACTTTGTGCTTACTCCATAATGATATCAGGCCAGAGCTGATCAGGGAAAGCGGCACGAGCCTTTAATTAACCACAAGAAACAGGCATCCAGAGAGGCTGGTGACATGGACACCAGGCTTAAATCAAAGTCTCCTCCAAGTCCTGTCACCTATCAAACGACTCCAAACTCTTGCACTTCCCAGAGTTCAAGTCCCCGGAGATTTTTTTACATCTGTCTATCACTTTCCCTGCTGGGGACTTCGAATCTACTCCTTGCCTAGAAGTCCCAGGCTTCAGTAAACATCTATTTGCCTTGTTGAGGACCAATTCGCAGTGTCACTTCCTAAAGCATCATCTCTATCACCTCTAAGCCTCCATTCACCACCTGCCCTCCCCTCTTCCCTTCCTACTGCATTTAGGGGTTAAGGTGGATCTCACTCTTGTCGGTGAGAAAATCTTTTAACATCGTGCACAACAGAATCCACGTTATGAAATGGTTTTGTTCAAAGCTAGCAGTACGTGATGTATTAACAGATGACCATCGACTGTTTCTTTTCTTTCTCTCTCTTAATAGGGGGCGGTGGGGGGAGGACAGACGCCCTGTAACCCTGGCTGTCCCTTAATTCGCGTTGTAGATCACGTTAGCTATCATCTCAGAGATCCGCCTGCCTCTGCCTCTGCCTCTGCCTCTGGAATGCAGGGATTAATTAAAGGCATGAGCCACCATGCCCTGCCAGTTTCTTGAGACAGGGTCTCATTATGTAGCTCAGGTTAGCTTGGAGCTTGTGACCTAAAAGCTCAACTCCCCACTGCTGAGACTACAGGCCTGCATCAACCACTATGCCTGGCCTCCGCGACAATGGCTCAGGACTGTTGACTTGGGGATGTGAAATGTCACTGTGCTGAGACAGTAACTCCTTGATGCCCAAGCTACAGAAAGTCACATCGCGGAGACGCCCAGCCCGTAATTCAGCTCCCTGGGCCCCGGCAGGACTCCTGACCCTGGTCAGAGCGCCGCAACGACACACCGGTACCTGGCATTCACGGGTAGTCGGAGTCCCACTCGCCTGGCAGAGTCCTTCGTGGTCAGCCCGGTGACACCGCAATAGAAACTGCAGCTCCAATCGCCGCGAGGCACCCGACTTCTCGCAAGGCCGGGAAGCGTAGCATTGCGCCTACAGCAGCCCTGGCCATTTATCCGCAGCCGACAGATCCAGAGTCATACATCCTGGGCGTTCCCGGCGCGCTCCGATGACGCCACACCAACACCAACCAATCCCCTAACATCTAGGCTAGGCTCGCCGACGCGTCCAAAACGTCACCGAAGACTGGCCAATCTCTTCGCGCTATGACCCCCAGAGGGCTGGGCGCTGTGATGTCGTCACTAACCATGAGACCAATCCAGCGGGTCCACGGTCTTTTCGACCCTCCCTGTCCTCCGCCTCTTTTCTGGAATAGTCAGGCAACATCTCTGGCCTAGGCTGAGTCATGGTGAGGCAGCTTGGTGCGAGGTGACAGACCTGTACCAGGGAGCCTAAGACAGGACCTAGCTTGCACGGTATTGCTGTGGCCCCGTAGGAGTTTCCCGAGAGCTGGAGCTGTGGTATGCCCAAACTTGATGGCCCTTTTGTGAAGCTGTAAGGATCCCAGGACTAGGCCAGGTCATCTGAACAAACATGCCTTGAAAAGTGAGGTCCAGTCTACAGATGAATTACAAGATGATACCCAAAATGCCCGTTTCTCTGTTACCAGCGTGGCTCGAGCACCTTCACTCCATGCATATGAATTAGGAAAGATGTTAAAATGTTGGTGACCCAAGCCCTTGAATACCAAAGGTTTACGGGCTGGACTAACAGACCCAGAATACTACAGCTCTGTCGTGATTATTTGTTCATATTTCTTTTATTATTTGTCAGTCTGACATAAGCTAGCTATCTGAAGAGAGGACCACAGCTCAGAAAATAACCTCTATGATATTGGCCTAGGGGGCATTTTTAAGTTAGTGATTACTATGGAAGAGCCCAGCCCGTTGTGAGTAGTATCACCCCTAGATTGGCTATCCTAGGTGCTATAAGAAAGTAAAAGCTGGCTGATTGGCTGTGCTCACCTATAATCCCAGCACTTAGGAGGCATGGGCAGATGGATCTCTTAGTTTTTGTCCAGCCTCGTCAACATTACATAGCAAGTTCTGGGACATCCAGGGCTACATAGAAAGACCATCTCAAAAAAAAAAAAAAAAAAAAGTGGAGCAAGATAGTAAGTTGTGGTCCTCCATGGCTTCTCCTTCAGTTTCTGCCTCCAGATTCCTTCCCTGTTAGAGTTCCTACTATGACTGTTAACTAAAGTGTAAGAGTTGCTTTTGGTCATGTGTCTTAGGGTTTACTGCTGTGAAAAGATACCATGACCAAGGCAACTTTTTTTTTTTTTTTTTTTTTTTTTTTTTTTTTTTTTCGGAGCTGGGACGAACCCAGGGCCTTGCTTCCTAGGCAATCTTATGAGCTAAATCCCCAACCCCAAGGCAACTCTTATAAGGGACAACACTTAATTGGGCCTGGCTTACAGGTTCAGAGATTCAGTCCAGTATCATCAAGGAGGGAGCATGGCAGCATCCAGGCAGGCATGGTGCAGGAGGAGCTGAGAGTTCTACATCTTCATCTGAAGGCTGCTAGGGAAGACTGACTCCCAGGCAGCTAGGGTGAGGGTCTTAAGCCCACACCCCCAGTGACACACCTCCTCCAACAAGGCTACACCTCCTAATAGTGCCACTTCCTGGGCCAAGCATATACAAACCATCACATTCCACTCCCTGGTCCCCATAGGCTTGTTCAAACACATGAGATTATGGGGGCCGTACCTAGCCATAACATAATAAAAAAGTACATTTAGTTCAATTTCCAGAGTCCCCATAGTCTATAGCAGTCTCAACAATGTTAAGAGTCCAATATTTAAAGTCTCTTCTGAGATTCATCCAATCCCTTAACTAATCCCCAAAGCAAGACAGGAAACCAGCTGGGCAAACTCCAAACTCCGCACCTTTGTGTCTGATGTCAAAGCCGTCTTCAGATCTCCAACTCCTTTTCATCTTTGTTGACTGCAACAAACTTCTTTCTTTTGGGCTGGTTCCACTCCCTGTTAGCAGCTTTCCTCATGGATAGTCCATGGCGCTGGCATCTCAAACATCTTGGGGTCTCCAACATCACTTCTCCAGCTCTGCCCTCTGTAGCGCTCTAAGCTCAGGTTGATCCACTCCACTGCTGCTGCTGCTGTTCTTGGTGGTCATCCCATGGTACTGGCATCTCCAATACACTGGGGTCTTCCACTGCAACTAGGCTTCACCAATAGCCTCTCATAGGCTCCCTTCATGGTGCCAAGCCTCAACTCCTTTGCATGGCTCCCTCAGTCCTGGGCCATCAACTGAGGCTGCACCTTCACCAATGGCCTTCCATGGCCTCTCACAGTGCCAAGTCTCAGTTGCTCTTCGTGACCCCTTTATGCCTTCAAAACCAGCACCACCTGGGTGACTCTTACACGTTACCAAGTGCAGCTACAGCATGGGGTACAACCTTGGCTATCTATGGACCACAGCTTCTTTGTGCTCTCACTTCACAGAAGACTTCACCTCAGTGATGCTGGTCTCTTTTTTTTTTTTTTTTTTTTTTTTTTTTTCGGAGCTGGGGACCGAACCCAGGGCCTTGCGCTTCCCTAGGCAAGCGCTCTACCACTGAGCTAAATCCCCAACCCCGATGCTGGTCTCTTCTTAATCACTGCTAATTTCTTAGCTCCAGCTAACCAGCGTCTATTTTCCCTGTAGTCACTTCTATTTTTTCACTCTAAAGCCAGAGCCACATGGCTGAAGCTACTGAGTTCTGCTGTTTGCAGGAGCTGAAACATGGCCCCTTGTTCTATTACATTATCACCAGCTTTCTGTTTCCAACTCCTTCACTGCCTAAGCTTGGCTATCCTGGATCTTGCTCTGTAGACTGACTTTGAACTCAGAGATCTGCATGCCTGTCTCCTAAGCACTGGGATTGTGGGCCACCAAACCTGGATTTCAGTTTTTCTTCACCTAGAACTTGCTCTGTTCTAGGCTGGCCTTGAACTCAGAGATCTTGCTTTGCCTCCTGGGATTAAGTGTGTGTAGCACCATGCCTGCATCTAAATTTACCTGGGTGAAATCTTGCCACCATAATAAGGTCATTATTCCCATAATCTGTTATCTCTTAGAACATAGGATTCATCCAGCCCTATTTTACTTCCTGGTGTCCCTTTAACACTTGAACTATATAGTTTATATTTTTCCTTTCTAAGCTTGCTATGCTTGTTCAAAATGCTCTTCAAGAGACTTAACCAGAGAATGAAATCTCTGTTGGGTTTTTTTTTTTGAGACTTTCTTTGTCAATGCAATTGATAAAAATCTCTTTACCTTAGAGTCTGGTAAACTCTTCAGACAAGGGCAAAAAGCAGCCACATTCTTCCCCAAAATGCTACAAAGACAGTGTCTATGTTCTGAAATTCTTCTCCTCTGAAATCTCTTCAGCCAGGTCATCATAGTTCAAATTACTCCCAGCAACAATCTTCCATATTCTTACTAGGATGACCCATTAATCCCCATTTAAACCATTCTACTGCGTTCTAAATTCAAAGTCCCCAAATCCACATTCTTCCACACAAAAGCATGGTCAGGCCCATCATAGCAATATCCCAGTCCCTGGTACCAACTTCTGTCTTAGTTAGGGTTTTACTGCTGTGAACAGACACCATGACCAACGCAGCTCTTATAAGAACAACATTTAATTGGGCCTGGCTTACAGGTTCAGAGGTTCAGTCCATTATCATCAAGGTGGGAACATGGCAGCATCCAGGCAGGCATGATGCAGGAGGAGCTGAGAGTTCCACATCTTCATCTAAAGGCTGCTAGTGGAAGACTGACTTCCGGGACAGCTAGGGTGAGGGTCTTAAGCCCACACACACAGTAATACACCTACTCCAACAGAGCCACACTTTCTAATAGTGCCATTCCCTGGGTCTATCACAGTCATGGTTGGGCAAAGACCCCAAGAACCATTTGACAAAACCAGAGTTGGAATTTGAGAATCTTTTTTTTAAATAT
This sequence comes from Rattus rattus, assembly GCF_011064425.1. Lineage (NCBI taxonomy): Eukaryota > Metazoa > Chordata > Mammalia > Rodentia > Muridae > Rattus > Rattus rattus. Next base: position 13,710,888 of record NC_046169.1, on the reverse strand, counting down.
CTATTTATTTTATTTATGTGAGTACACTGCAGCTATTTCAGACACACCAGAAGAGGGCATTGGATCCCATTACAGATGGTTGTGAGCCACCATGTGGTTGCTGGTATTTGAACTCAGGACCTCTGGAAGTGCAGCCAGTGCTCTTAACTGCTGAGCCATCTCTCCAGTCCCTTGAGGGTCTTTCTTATGCTGACTGGTGACTGCTTGAAGAGAAACAGTTCTTACGGAGGAACCCCCACTGCTTTCTTCTGGAAGCTAAACAGTAAGAACAATGTGTGATTGGAAATTACAAAGGGAAGAAGAGCAAACTAGCAGTTTAACAGAAGCAAAACAACAGCAGTTAGCCGGGGCATCTTGACCTCAAGTCTCCAAGGCCAGGTTGGGTAATTCTCTAAGGTACTTTTCCATAATAGGAAGTGTAAGCAGAAGTCAGTGCTGAGTCAGACCTCAGAGATGGATACAGCAGAAACAAGATGGAGGAACTTTGGCCCTGTCACAGTGTTGCTTTATCACAACAATAGATACCTCAAACAAGCTTTAAGTCTTGAGAATTTGGGCTGAGGCAGCATTTCTCGACATTCCTAATGCTTTGACCCTTTAATACAGTTCCTTATGCTGTGATGATTTTCAATCATAGCTGTAATCTTGCCCATGTTACACAAATTGTAATGTAAATATTTTTTGGAGATAGAGGTTTGTTAAAGGGGTTTCAACCCACGGGTTGAGAACTACAGTGCTAAGGCCGAGACTTACAACCTGAACTGAGGTTGGAGGTTTTGTGGGCTTTGATTGACAGTGGGGCAGGTAATGTAGTCCTCAGCCCTGAGTAGCAGCTAGCAGCCATAGGCAGTATTTTAGCTTCGTCCATGTTAAAAAGAAAAAGAAAAACAAAACAAAAAACAAAAAACAAAAACCAGCCCTCGCCTCAAAACAGAGACTTTATTTTGAAACCAAATATGAGGAACTCTGGCACAGGAACATAGATTTAGTTTATCTGAAATATCTTGCTCTGATGTCCTAGACATTCTTTTATAGTAACAGAACAAAGAAAATGATAAATAAAGACCAAGATAATTTGGTCCTGGGACCTGTAACATTCCAACTCTCTGAAATCAGTGATGTTCTAATCAGCATTGTAGAATGTATAACCCCAGTGTGGCTTTTCCTAAACGGCTGGAGCTTTAGTTAATACTAGCCTCCCTTTTACCAACAAAGCTGGCCTATTTTTGCTCTACCTGTGATGAGTAGGCAAGGGAAAGTGTTACTCGTGTTGAAGACCTGGGCCCTTGAGCGCTAAAGACTTGCTTATAGGCTGTACTGACAGATTTCGCCTTCCAGCCCCAAGCCCTGAGAACAGGGACCTAAGGCTACAGGCTGTATGGCCTGACCAGTGGCTGCAAGCGCTTGGGTTAGAGGCTGGGCTAGAGTTTCTAGGTTTTGCACTTAGATGCTAATGTTAGACTGTTAGGTGAGCCCTGGGTCTCGAGACCCTCTCATAGCAGCTGTCAGACCAAGGGTATCTTGCCAGCTTGCTGGAGATCTGTCAGGAACAGGCCTGTATTTCTTTTGTCCGACTCTCAGCAGTTTTTGGTGCTTTTTACTTCCTTTTCTCAGTCTTGGCACTGTTAGCATTCTGTTTAAGCTCCGCCCCACAGTTACCCAGGTGTGCCTGACTCACTATACAAGGGACTGCTTGCCCCCTCCTCTCTCTCTCTTGTTCTCTCTTGCTCTTACTCTTGCTTTCTTGTTCCCTCTCTTTCCCCATTCCCCTCCCACCTTTCTCTCCATGTGCTCATGACTGGCCTCTACTTCTCTTCTCCTCTCTCTCTCTCTCTCTCTCTCTCTCTCTCTCTCTCTCTCTCTCTACCTCTACTACCCTCTTGACTCCCCTCCCCATGCCCTGAATAAACTCTATTCAATACTATACCATCCTGTGGCTGGTCCCTCAGGGGTAAGAGATGCCTTAGCATGGGCCTGCTGTAGCACCCCTTTCCCCCAAGCACACCCTTTCTCCCAATACCTCAGCACACATCCATAGAACATTCCATCCCTCCTTTATCTTTTTATAAACACCTTCTATTCCCTATGGCGTTCCTTGTTGTGTGCCCCTCCAGTCCTCTTAAAAGTAGGCAAAGGGAGCTGGGAAGATGGCACAGTCAATAAAGTGCTTGCTGTTTAAGACGAGCATCAGAGTTTGATCAGAACCCATGTAAAAAGTAGGGAGTGGTTGTGCATGCCTGTAGTTCCGGTGATGGGGAGGCACAGACCCTGGGGGCTGGCTAGCCAACCAATCTAGCTGAAAACAGCAAGTTCCACATCAGCAAGGCAGCCTGTCTCAAAACAAGGTAGGAAGCAGGAGGTAAAGGTATCCGATGTTGATGTTGATGGTGTGTGTGTGTGTGTGTGTGTGTGTGTGTGTGTGCGCGCGCATGTGTGTGTGTGCATGTGTGTGTATGTGGGTGCATGCATGTGTGCATGTGTATGTGTGTTCATGTGTGCCTGTGTGTGTGGTGCATGCATGTGTGCATGTGTGTGTGCATGTATGTGTATGTGGGTGCATGCGTGTGTGCATGTGTGTGTGTGTTCATGTGTGTGTGCGCATGTGTGTGTGTGTAGGGGTGCATGCATGTGTGCATGTGTGTGTGCATGTATGTGTATGTGGGTGCATCGTGTGTGCATGTGTGTGTGTGTCATGTGTGTGTGCGCATGTGTGTGTGTGTGGGGGTGCATGCATGTGTGCATGTGTGTGTGTGCATGTGTGTGTATGTGGGTGCATGCATGTGTGCATGTGTGTGTGGTGCATGCATGTGTGCATGTGTGTGCATGTATGTGTATGTGGGTGCATGCGTGTGTGCATGTGTGTGTATGTTCATGTGTTGTGTGCGCATGTGTGTGTGTGTAGGGGTGCATGCATGTGTGCATGTGTGGGTGTGGGTACATGCATGTGTGCATGTGTGTGCATGCGTGTGTGTGTGTGTGTGTGTGTGTGTATCTGTGTCTGTGTCTGTGTCTGTGTCTGTGTCTGTGTCTGTGTACCCTACTGGTGACTTGGAGGAGGAACAAGTAAGGTGGGAACCTGAGAGTCAAGGAAGTAATGCAGGTGTGCTCTCAAGGGAGGAAGTCCAGTCAAATGGTCCATGGAGTCCCCATATACTAACAAATTCAGAAAGAAAGGTAGAAAATCCTTCCAGATCTTTGGAAGGAGGTCTGTGGCCAGGAAGGACTAGGACACACACTAATAGAAAACATCACAATTATTTTTTTCTTTTAGTGATACCGGGCATCTCTGTGTATTTTTGCTCCCATTCTGTAGGGAGCATTTGCACCTGGATCTTTAGGTGAGCTCTGTTAGCTCTGAATCTTGGAACAATAAAGATGTCACACTCAAGAGCATCCCTGGCCACCTTAGCTCTGGACGCCTCACTCTGACAACCAGTGACACCCCCTGTTTGCAGCTTCCACCTGTGACTTCTACTTGTGGTTCACTAACCACAGCCTGCTATGGTCCTAGGATGTGTCTGGTAGAGGACTACTGATACCTGATGGTCTGTTAATATGACAAGGGCTGGGGAGGTAACCCAGTAGAGAACATGCTTTCTATGTAAGCATGAGGACCTGAGTTCGGAGTCACATGAGCCCAGACATAGTTACACAGATCTGTAATCTCAGTATTCCTATGCTGAGAGAGAGGTGAAAATGGGAATTCCCAAAGCTTGAAGACCAGCTAATGTTAAACAGCATTGAGCAAAAGATGCTCTCTCAACATAGAAGGCAAAGATTGACACCTGATGTTGTCCTCTGCATGCATTGGACAGTATGCAAGTGTCTGCACTCACATGGCATGCACAATATACAGGCACAAACAACAACCATATCATGGGCTAGGGATGTGGCTTAGTCAGTAGAGTGCTTACAAAAACTGGACATAATGGTATACAACTATAATCCCAGCATTCAGGTGGTATAGGTAAGAGGATCAGAGTTCAAGGTCATATTCTGCTAAGAAGGGAGTTGCAGGCTACAGGAGACTCTCAAAAAGCAAGACCCATCATAGCAATAGGTGCCAGGTTGGGGGTGGAGGACAGGTGAACAGTTCAGTCTGTCTTGTATCCGTACTATCTGAGTGATGTCATTCCTGAAAACAATTAGACCATAAGGCACCTGAGAATTGGGACTGTGTACCCTGAGGGGGCACTAGGGATTTATCTGAGAAATAAGAGGTAAAAAATACTTAATGGGCTCAGGCAGCCTCATGGTGAAAATACAGGTCTGTTAATTCAAACAGAGGATTACATAGCCCAGGCAGACTTAGAACTCACAATGACCTTCCCCACATTAAAGATGGCCATGAGTTCATGCAGGTGCTTTTGCCTCTTGGGTTCTATTTTAAAGTTTCAGCTACACACACACATGCACACACACACACACACTCACACACTCACACACACTCACACACACCACACACTCACACACACTCACACACACACACACACACACACACACTCACATACACACTCACACACACACACACTCACACACACCACACACCCACATAAACACTCACACATATACACTCACACACACACTCACACCACAGCCCAACTCAAATTCCAATACTGGGCACTGAACCTAGGACCACAAACATGCTCAACAAGAGCTCTGTCAGCCCCAACCCTCCCAGGAATTCTAGGGATTCAGCTCTACCCCTGAACCACGCCCCCAGCCCTTCACTGGGGGATTCTAGGCAGGGGCTCTGCCACTGAGCCACGCCCCCAGCCCCTCACTGGGGGAGTCTAGGCAGGGGCTCTACCACTGAGTCACACCCCAGCCCCTCACTGGGGGATTCTAGGCAGGGGCTCTACCACTGAGCCACGCCCCAGCCCCTCACTGGGGGATTCTGGGCAGGGGCTCTACCACTGAGCCACGCCCTAGCCCCTCACTGGGGGATTCTGGGCAGGGGCTCTATTGTAGAATCCTTTCTTCTTTCTTTCTCTTTGCACTGGAGATAGAAACCAGTGTCCTGAGCCAATCAGCACTAAACTATACCTGCAGCTCCCAAATCTACTTTCCTTTTTTTTAAAGATTTATTTATTTATTATATGAGTACACTGTAGCTGTCTTCAGACACAACAGAAGAGGGCATCAGATTTCATTACAGATGGTTGTGAGCCACCGTGTGGTTGCTGGGATTTGAACTCAGGACCTCTGGAGGAGCAGTCGGTGCCCTTAACCTCTGAGCCACTTCTCCAGCCCCCAAACCTATTTTCTAATGAGAGAAGGCCTACTGATCTCACAGTGCAGCACAGCCCCTAGAACTCCCTATCCCTTAGGACTGTGGTGCTCTGGTTTGGCACTGTGTACTCCTCTATCACTTAGGAAATGTGCTTTGGAGTTCAGATTGCCAATCTAACTCTTCTAACTCAGGTCATGTGAAACACAGTTTAAATATTTCATAGAACAAAGACAGCAGCTAGACAGAAATGTTAATTCTGGAAAGTAATTATATGGTATATAGGAGATATGAGGTACAATTTTTCTTCTGATACTTTAAAGTAAGCAAATGAAAAAGGTACTTGTTCAGGCTCCCAACTGAATTATCAACAGCTGGAAAGTGGGGCCACAGAGTGGGAGGAGAGATGGAAAGATAACCTCATAGTTTCTTGCTCCACTAAAAAAAAAAAAAAAAAAAAAAAAAAAAAAAAAAAAAAAGAAAAAAAAAAAGATTTATCATGTAAACTATGTTCTGCCTGCATGTACGCCTGCAGGCCAGAAGAGGGCACCAGACTTCATTACAGATGGTTATGAGACACCATGTGATTGCCGGGAATTGAGCTCAGGACTGCTGGAAGAGCAGCTAGTGCCCTTGAGCTCTGACCCATCTCTCCAGTCGCCCCCATGCCTTTTTGAGACAAGGTTTCTCTGTGTAGCCCTGGCTGTCCTGGAACTCACTCTGTAGACCAGGCTGGCCTCAAACTCACAGAGATCCGCCTGCCTCTGTCTCCCAAATGCTGGATTAAAGGAATGTACCACCACTGCCCAGTTCCTTGCTCTATTTCTTTATTTGGTGATGTCACAATATCCAAAATGTGGAACCTGTTTTAATTCAGAACCTGGGTTGATGATTTCTGACCTCTGTACCAGTGGGGGTTTCTGAATCATCTTGTATCTCCCTATTTCCCCCACCCTTATTACTGGGAATTGAACCCTCTGCCTTACATACCCTAGGCAAGCACTCTACTGCAGACTAAGCCATATCTAGCCCCTCACTGGGGGATTCTAGGCAGGGGCTCTACCACTGAGCCACACCCCAGCCCCTCACTGGGGGATTCTAGGCAGGGGCTCTACCACTGAGCCACACCCCAGCCCCTCACTGGGGGATTCTAGGCAGGGGCTCTGCCACTGAGCCACACCCCAGCCCCTCACTGGAGGATTCTGGGCAGGGCTCTACCACTGAGGCAGGGCCCTCACTGGGGGATTCTGGCCACTGAGCCACACCCTGCCCCTCACTGGGGATTCTAGGCAGGGGCTCTACCACTACCCCAGCGGCACACCCCCCGTCCCTCACTGGGGGATTCTAGGCAGGGGCTCTACCACTGAGTCACACCCCCAGCCCCTCACTGGGGGATTCTAGGCAGGGGCTCTACCACTGACCCGCGCCCCCAGCCCCTCACTGGGGGATTCTAGGCAGGAGCTCTCCCACTGAGCCACACCCATGCCACTCATTGAGAGATTTTTAGGTAGAGGATCTATCACTGAGACACACTTGTAGCTCTTACTTTGTTTTATTTTAATGCATGGTCCCACTGTGTAGTCTAGGATGACCTTAAAATGACGATCCTCCTGCCTCTGCCTGCTCGCCGAGCCCTAGACTGACATGCCTGCACCGCCACACCTCACTATTTCATGTCTTGGGTCTCCAGCGGTAGTGAATGCGTGCCCACGTGTAGCTGACAGCTGCCCATACAGAAACTGTGTGATGTGGAGATACAGATTAGAGAAGAAAAATGAGATCCATTGAGAGCGCGCTAACAACAGCCCCTGAAAGGATGTTCCCAGCCCTTATCAGAAGGCTTCCATTACTGAAGCTGAGCGTGCGGGCTGTGCATTGATTTCCTCCACCTGTGGGGGCCACCTCCTCTCCGCATGCAGGGCAGTCGCCGACGTGAAACGGATCCACATGCTCCCCCTCCCACCATTAGGATCTTTGGCCCATGGCCAAAGCCAAGGCCTCCAAAGAGAAGCTCGGCCCCTCACAGACTGACCGTTGTGGAGGAGTTTCTCGGGGCAATCGAATGACAATAGAGCACAAATGGGACTGAGCTGGGGGAAAACCTAGGGACTCTAATGAAAGCCACAGCCTTGCTAGCATAGGCTCCAGTGCTGGTTTCTTAGTTTCTGCTACGGTAGCATCAGGGCAGCAGGAATGAGCATCCTCCGGCTGCCACTGACACTTTGTCCAACACGACACTGGTATAAAAGGCTAAACTGTGCAGCAGCCTTCCAGCAGTATTCCACCTCCCCCTCACCCCTCCGCTCTTCCCTCTTCCCTGCCCCCCTCTCTCTGGCTACTCCATTGGAAATGCCTGGCTGCAGTGTCCAAGTGCAGCCCCAAAGGGCACTGACTGACTCAACGGCTGTAACTTTGGGTTCTCCCATGTTGTTTCTTTTACTGAGGGACCTAGGACCTTGTACATGGCCAGTAAATGTTGCTCTACCATTGAGCCACACCCCAGCCCCTCACTGGGGGATTCTAGGCAGGGGCTCTACCACTGAGCCACGCCCCCACCCCCTCACTGGGGGATTCTAGGCAGGGACTCTACCACTGAGCCACGCCCCCACCCCTTCACTGGGGGATTCTAGGCAGGGACTCTACCACTGAGCCACGCCCCCACCCCCTCACTGGGGGATTCTAGGCAGAGGCTCTACCACTGAGCCACACCCCATGCTTTGGTTTTGGTCTTTGAAACAGGACTTGCTATGCAGCCTTGACTTTCCTAGGAACTCACTGTGGAGATCAGATTTACCTTGAACTCTTGAGCCATCCTTTCGTCTCTAGGCCTGTGCCACAATTCTCATCTTTCTTTGTTTACATTTTGATTTTCAGACAGGGTCTCACTAAATTGTTCAAACCACATTCAAACTCACCGTGTAGCCTTAAACCCATGATCCTCCTACTTCCGCTCTCAGAGTATCCATACCCAGGACCACAAGCCTGAGCCCACCAGGCCAGACCAAAGTATTGTTCTGCATTTCAAGTTCTGATCTGGGCCTCAGCTGTCCCCTGCCTTAGGAACGGCAGCCATCACCCTGTGAGGGAAGAGTGGGAACTTCACCCTTGTTGATCAGCAATACTGTGAAGTCATGCCTTTGTTCCCAGCTCTGTCGGGTCCTGGGGCTTCTGAATTAGTAATAACCCACCCGATTTGCCAGTGACTGGCTGCGTATTCCCACCTAGGCTCCCTGCTCTACCCCTCCAGTCTCAGCATTAAATATTGAAGCCCTGGGCCCCGACGGCTCCATTTTGAGGCAGCCGAGTTTCGGTGGATCAACCCACACCGTTGGCTGCTGGTATGGTTCATTATTTTCATCTGTGCATGTTGGCTGGGGCTGCGACCATTGTCTCTTCTCCGCTCCACTGGTACTGGTTTGAAATTGGAAGGGAATTGATTTCTGGGGCCTCTAAGAAGAGATCTTGTCACTTCCAGCTGCTATACCCACAAAGGGCACCGACTGACCTGGTGATTTGGAGGTGCACCTTGCTCCCTATGAGGTAGGGGAGGTTTGGGGGTCGGCCAGTGTGTAGGGTTCTGAGCAATACCTACTTCCTATGACTTCCCTGAGTACTGTTAGTGGGAAGGAGAGAAAAGTACACAATTGTTGCTTTTCAGCTTCCTGGAAAGTAAAGATACAATTAATTGGTGGGTGGGTGGATGATTGGGTGGGTGGGTGGGTAGATGGTAGATGGGTGGGTGGGTGGATGGGTGGATGGATGGGTGGATGGAGGATGGGTGGATGGGTGGATGGATGGATGGGTGGATGGATGGATGGGTGGATGGGTGGATGGATGGGTGGATGGATGGATGGGTGGATGGATGGGTGGATGGGGTGGATGGGTGGATGGGTGGATGGGTGGATGGATGGGTGGGTGGACAAATGGGCAAATGGATGTAGACAAGTGTGAGAGATGGATAGATGATGGATGGATGTGTGTGTGTGTGTGTGTGTGTGTGTGTGTAGATGATGGCTCATAGATGCTGATTAATAGATACTAGATGCGGGCTAGAGAGATGGCTCAGCGGTTAAGAGCACCGACTGCTCTTCCAGAGGTCCTGAGTTCAATTCCCAGCAACCACATGGTGGCTCACAACCATCTGTAATGGGATCTGATGCCCTGTTCTGGTGTGTCTGAAGACAGCTACAGTGTACTTATATATAATAAATGAATAAATCTTTGAAAAAATAGATACTAGATGCTAATAGATAGAGCTGATAGATAATATATGATCAGATGATGGATAGATACATAAGTGGATACATGGACAGATGCATAGGTGGATTACAGACATATACATTGATAGGTAGGTGCACATAGAGAGAAATAGCTTGTGTTGAAGCACAGCCTGGAGCGGTCAGGAAGTGGGTGGGGCCAGGCAGAATGTGGATCTGTGCAGAACAGACAAGACACTGTTCAGAGACGCTGCCCACAAGAGCTGTGTGAATCAGGAGGGGTCCTTATGACAAACATGATCCAAAAGGGTGGGGGCCTTCCAGAGACCCTACCCTCTCCAGCAAGCTCAGCTGAAGCCAGCAGTCAGTGCTACCTCAAAGACCATTGAGGTGAGCAGCTCTAAAACGTTTATTTATGTCTGGCTTTTGTGCACAAGAATGTGTGCAGAGGGGTTGGGGATTTAGCTCAGGGGTAGAGCGCTTGCCTAGGAAGCACAAGGCCCTGGGTTCGGGCCCCAGCTCCGAAAAAAAGAAAAAAAAAAAAAGAATGTGTACAGAGGCTGTCGGTGGACTTTGGTTCTTCCTCAACTGCTTTCCACCTTTCCTTTTTCTTTTTCTTTTCTTTTTCTTTTAACAACAGGGTCTCTGTGAACCTGGAGCTCACTGACTGTCTGGGCAGTCTGGCCAGTGAGCGTCAGAGATCCTCCTGTCTCTGCGACTCCATCATTGGATTACAGCTGTGTGCTACCAGCCATAGCTTTTTAAAAAACTTGCTGTTGGGGATCAAACTCCCCTTGTGAAACAGCCAGCACCTCACTAACTGAGCGTCCCCCCAGCCTTTGCTCATCTATTTATGACTAATTTAGTTGAGGCAGCGTCTCATGCTGTAGCCAAAACTAACTTGAAACTCATTATGTAGCCATGGTTGGGGGGTCACACGAGTGGCAATCCTCCTGTCTCAACCACCAGAGTGCTGCAATTATGTGTCTGTGTCTCGAACCCTGGTGACCTTGGGATCTCTGAGGAAAGCATGGGCCTCTCCCTGAGGGCTGAGATGCCAGAAAGAGTTGCTCCTCAGCTGGGACAGGATGCTCGGTTCAGCTCAGAATTGTCCAGGCCTTGCACCAAAATGATCGCTGACTGGAGCTGGGTGGGTCCTGCTATCCTGGCACCACCTGGATCAGATCTACAGCTCTGTTAAAAGGGGAAGGCGCAGGGAGGAGTAAGGCTGGTCTCCAGAGGAGGGCAGAGGGAGGCAGGTGCAGACCTCCTGGGCAGCAGGCCCTGCCAGACTCGTCACCATCCCCTCAGCCCCAGAGGCTCCCTTGATTGAGCTTTGGAAAGTTCTCCTGTGTCCGCTCTGCCAGCCACTAAGCAGTGACAACAGATACTAATTGTGGCCATAAATTACCAAGCCCTGCCTAGAAGGCCCCTGGGTCAGAAACATAAAGGGAGCGCCCAGGATCACCTGCCAAGAGAAGGAAGGCTCTGCTCTCTTTGCTCGCCCAGCTCCTCCCCACCCTTTGGGACACGGAAAACTCTTTTGCTAGGTAAAGCACAAGATCTTAGACAGTCAACTGCCAAGTGACTGGATTATGCTTTTGTTTCTGGTTTCATTCTAGTACTGGTACCAAAAGCTTTGGTATAAGACTGTGTGTGTATGCGCGTGCATGCGTGCGTGTGTGTGTGTGTGTGTGTGTGTGTGTGTGTGTGTGTGTGTGTATAAGACAAATGCTCTACCACTGAGTCACACCCCAGCCCCTCACTGGGGGATTCTGGGCATTTGTTCTGCTATTGAACCACACCTACTGAGCTGGAGTCCCTCACTTGGGAGATTCAGGCAAATGATCTATTGGTGGCCCAAGCCCCCAGCCCAGTTTTATGGCCATTAGCCAAATGTGAAGGGACAAAGCCTTTCAGAGTCGCTATTATCTGATGTGTAGCCAACTCCAGGCAGGGTGGATGTGGTAATGGCTTCCATCCTCAGTGATGGTGAATCGAACTCTACAGGCTCCCTGGTAATGACATTTCTGGTTCAGATGTCTGGGGTGGACCATTATCTGTCTGGATCAACATGGAAGAAATACGTCCCTTATCACCTCCACAGCAACCTTCTGTGGGTTGCCGACATGTAACTCTTGCCTTTAAGTACACGAGTGCCCCTGCTCCCCTGGTGTCAGTCACATGGGTTGTCACTGGCTCCCCAAGCCAGGCACCTCCGTCAGCTGCACAGAACACTCCTTAGAACCCCTGGGCTTGAAATCCATTTCTGTTAAGTCCAGGCAGGAGAGATGCCGGGATGCCTAAGAAGACATGGTGTCACATTTCCCAGATGCAAACAGATCCAGGCAGAGGGGAAAAGGCGCTCAATAAAAACAGGCACGAATGAGATAAATGAGTCATTCCGCCTGCCTCACTTCGGAGTCAGGTAGGTGGCAGGCACCCGCCTTCCTAACCCCGGGAAGAGGGGCGGGCATCACGGGGTGCAGCCTTCTGTGCTGTGCACACATTGAGATTGAGCGTCCCGTTCGCAGAGGCCCATTCCTCCCCATTTGCCTGATGCTTCCCTTTACGGGAGAGGCATAAAACTCCTTTAAGACTCTTTACCTGCTCTCTGCAATAATAATTGGCAGTTACTCAACTCCCGCGGGTGTCGTAAATAACCGCGCTGGGAGTCTAGCCTGCCGTCATTAGCAAGGACTGGATTGAGCTGGTTTGAAGTCCTGCTGACTTAACTTCACTCTGTTCTAACGCTTTATTTTTATATTTTTATTTGATACACTTGTGCGTGCTTGTCTGTGTGTGCATCACTGCATGGAGGTGCCTTCAGAGGCCAGGAGAGGGCGATAGAACTCCTTGAACCGGAGTCACAGGCGCTTAGGCGCCACCTCAGGTGGATGCCAGGGCCCAAACTCAGGTCTTCTAAGTGAGCTGTAAGTTCTCTAACCAGCGATCCACATCTCCATCCCTTATGATAATTCTTGTCTCTTGGTGGTCTTTTGACTGAAAGGATGAGCTACTTGGTCTCCCACCCCCACCCCTTACTCATAAAGATATATTCCAAGACCCCCCCGAGTAGACTCCAAAATGGAGCATAGATAGTATGAAGTCTTAAGGTAGGTTTATTTTTTCCTTCTATATGTACTCTTAGGGCTTGGATGTAAAAAGTTCCCCCATAGACTTCTGGGGGGGGCACTTAGTGCCCAGCTGGTGGTGCTGGTTTTTTTTGGTGGGGGGTGGGACCCTTAAGAGCTGTGTGAGGCCTTGATGGAGGGAGAGAATGAGGGCTACAGCCAGTGCTGTTACTTCCAGCTCTGTCTGCCTCCGGGCGAGAAGTGGTGCTCCAAGCCTCTGCCACGGTGGACAGAGACGCACCCGCACTAAACCTTCCTTACGTGATGGCTGGATCGTCCATTGCTATTATGCGCTGTTTAAGGTAGTTCAAAGCAAACCATGGGAGCAGGGAGGCCCTCCCCGTCACCTCCAAACCCCCGTATCCTGGATCAGCCTGACCTTCTGGCCCCTTAATGAGGAGGGAGGGGGCAGCAAGGAACTAAGAGGAACTGAGGAACTACAAGGCTCTGTGTGGGTCAGCTGAAGGTCTGACAGTCTGCATTCCATCCCTGAGATCCACATGGTGGTGTCCTCTGACCTCCACGCCATGACATAAGTTCTTGCATCCCCCTTCTTCCCCTAGATAGACAGACAGACAGACAGACAGACAGACAGACCTGCATCCTTGAAAACAGCTAGAACGTGAACTATCCATGTTATAAAAATGACCATGGTGGGACCGAGAAGCCAGACGCTTATCCACGGAAAGAAATCTCAATGGGGAACTCCAGCTGACTGCCTCGACTTCTGCCGTGGATTTCCACTGGATGCTGCAAGTCCCCAGTTTGGCGCCGTCACCTCCATTTCTTCTATTATGCTTCTCCAGTCACCTCCGTTGGATGTGGTGTGCACCTGACGCACGAGGCTCTTTTTCTCTCTGTCCGCTGCTTCCTGCCTGTTCTCTCAATTGTGCCTGCTGTAAACTTAAACTCACTCATTCAAAATCGGAAGTGCAGGGGCTGGAGAGCCGGCTCCGGGGTTAAAAAACTGCTCTTCCAGAGAACCCAGGGTCAATCCCCCCTCACACCCCACCGCACATACTAGGCCCCTCAAACTCTGTATCCGGGGATCTGACGCCTCCTTCTGGCTGCTGAGAGCATTTCATGCACATTGGTGCACACACATAGCAGGCAAAAATACCCATACACATAAAATAAATAAATAAATAAATAAATAAATAAATAAATAAATAAATAAATAAATGAAAAACATTTTAATAAAAAACTGAAAGCAGCCAGGCATGGTGTCACACCTCTTTAATCCCAGCCCTCAGAAGGCAGAGGCAGGGGGCTTTTTGTGAGTTCGAGACCAGTCTGGTCTACAAAGCAAGTTTCAGGACAGCCAGGGCTGTTACACAGGGAATCCCTGTCTTGAGAAAAAAAAACAAAACTGAAATTAAAGCTGCCACGGATCATTCTCCAGACAGAACACTCCCCAAAATGCGAGCCAAAGCAAACCTTTCTTCCCTTAAGTTGTTTCTGCTGGGTAGATGTCGACAGCAATGAGGCTACAAACCCACACGCCTGAGCCTGCGACAGAATCTGATCTGTAAGTTAAGATCTGGGAAAGATTATGGAGAGATCTACAACGAAAGAGAGCCAGGGCAACAACACAATGTGGTAGAAGTCGTGGAAATGTGCCTGCACCATGACCAAGGCAACACCTAAGAAAGAAAGCATTTAGTTAGGGGCTTAGTCCATTAGCACGGTGTCCACACTGGAGCGGTAGCTGAGAGCTACATCTTGATCCACGGGCTGCAGGAAGAGTGAGCACAGTCTGGTGCAGATGTTCGAAGCTTCAAAGCCCACTCTCTCTGTATGACACTCTTCCTCCAACAAGATGACACCCAATCCTTCTCAAACAGCATCCCTCCCTGAGGACTAAGTGTTCAGCATTCGAATACATGAGCCTACGAGGACCATTCTTATTCAAACCACGAAAGGATCTTACTGTGTAGTTCTGGCTGGCCCAGAATTCTCTGTGTACATTAGGATAGCTTCGGACTCACAAAGATCTGCTTGTCTCTCCCTCCTGAGTGCTGGGAGGGAAGGTGCACTCCAGCCGCCTTACCCAGCGTAAATCTTATTGTTGAAGTAAAGCGGTCCACAGCAATACTGGCCGGTATGTTTGCCATAGTAGGGGTGGGGAGGGGAGAGCAATGGCTCAGTAGGTAAAGGCCTTGCAAGCCTAATAATTGGAATTTGAGCCCCAGAACTTATAGTGGAAGGGGAAAAACACACTCCTAGGGTTGTCCTCTGAACACATGGACACATTCTCTCTCTCTCTCTCTCTCTCTCTCTCTCTCTCGTGTGTGTGTGTGTGTGTGTGTGTGTGTGTGTGTCCTTCCCCCACTCATACTATTAAAAAGCATAGCTGCTTTTTTTTTTTAGATTTATTTATTTAATGTATATATGAGTACACTGTAGCTGTCTTCAGACACACCAGAAGAGGGCATCGGATCCCATTATAGATGGTTGTGAGCCACCATGTGGTTGCTAGGATTTGAACTCAGGACCTCTGGAAGAGCAGTCGGTGCTCTTAACCACTGAGCCATCTCTCCAGCCCAAAGCATAGCTGCTTTAAGGGTGATGGTGCATGCCTTTAACCCCAGTACTCAGAAGGCAGAGGCAGTGGATCTCTCTGAGTCTAGAGTTCCAGGACAGCCCAAGGTTACACAGAGAAACCCCATCTTGAAAAAACAAACAATTGCCACCAACAGAGAACTTGTGACCAATCTCTCTCTCTCTCTCTCTCTCTCTCTCTCTCTCTCTCTCTCTCTCTCTCTCCACACATATACACACATACACACACTCACATACACACACATACTTACCACACACACATACACTCCTCTCTCTCTCCTTTCTCTCTCTCTCCCTCTCTCTCCTCTCTCTTTCTCCTTTCTCTCTCCCTCTCTCTCCTCTCTCTCTCCTCTCCCTCTCTCTTTCTCCTCTCTCTCTTTCTCCTCTCTCTCTCCCTCTCTCCTCTCCTCTCTCCCCTCTCTCTCTTCTCTCTCTCCCTCTCTCTCCTCTCTCTCTCTCCCTCTCTCTCCCTCTTCCTCTCTCTCTCTGTCTCTCTGTCTCTCTCTCTCTCTTCTCTCTCTCTCTCTCTCTCTCTCTCTCTCTCTTCTCTCTCTCTCCCCTCTCTCTCTCTCTCTCTTTCTCCTCCCTCTCTTTCTCCTCTCTCTCCCTCTCTCTCTCTCCTCTCTCTCTCCTCTCTCTCTCTCCCTCTCTCTCCTCTCTCTTTCTCCTCCCTCTCTTTCCTTTCTCTCTCTCTCTCTCCTCTCTCTCCTCTCCTCTCTTTCTCCTCCCTCTCTCTCCTCTCTCTCCTCTCCTCTCTTTCTCCTCCCTCTCTCTCCTCCCTCTCCTCTCCTCTCTTTCTCCTCCCTCTCTCTCCCCCTCCTTTGTACTCTACCTCATCTCATTTTGCAGCATCTCTTTGTTCTCTCTGCTCCTGGTTTCCTCTCTGTTGCTGTGACAGAACGCTGACCGAAAGCAGCTCGGGGAGGAAATGTTGTCTCTCAGCTCTCAGCTCACAGTCCATCATCGAGGGAAGCCAAAGCAATGGAAATGAAGCAGAACCACGGAGGAGCACTGCTTGCTGGCGTGCTCGCATGGCTTGCCCAGCCTACTTTATTAGACGGCCCAGAACCATCTGCCCAGGGAAGGCACTGCCCAAAGCAGGCTGGGCCCTCCCCCATCAATCATTAATCAAGACAATGTCCCACGACTTGCCTACAGGCCAAGCTGATAGAGATCGTGCCTCAGTTGAGGGTCCCTCTTCCAAGATGATTCTAATTTGTGTAAAAGCTGACAACAGAACTAATACATTATATATACATACACATATACACGCAACACGCATATATACCCATATACACACACATACACATGCACATACATACACACATAATTATACATAAACACATACAAATATAAACATACTCATGTACATATACATACATATGTACATATGTGTACATATATGTATATTATGTATCCCAGGATAGCCTGGAATTTTCTAAGTAGCCAAGCTTGACCTCGAGTTCTGATCCTCCTGCCTCCACCTCTGAAGTGCTGGGATTACAGGGTGCACCACCGTTCCCAGTTTATACAATGCCGGGGATGGAGGTCAGGCATCATGCCTGCTAGGTCAGCAGCCTGCCAGTTGGGCCACATCTCAGCCCCGCATTTGCTCACTGTCGTCCGGTCCCTATGTGATCAGAATTTCTGGAGGATGGGAAGGCAGGAGTGAGCCAGAGCGTTGCTTAACTGGTTAGCACCAGACCCAGAAACTCGAACTCAGACGCCGGCAGTGACCGAGCAGCTGTTCTTATGTGGCAAGGACTCTAGCCCTGGGCCATACCCTGGCCCCAAGCAGCATGGGGCTTTGGTTCGGGGATTTTGTTTGTTCGTTTTGATATGGACAGGATGAAGTATGGCCAGCACAGTGAAGGTCAGGGGACAATTCTCGTAGTTGGTTCTCTTTCCACCACATGGGAACTCAGTCATCAGGCTCTGCAGCGAACACCTTTATCCACTGAGCCATCCCACTGGTTGCTACAGCGTCGCCATTTGTTTTGTGGGTTTTTTTTTTTTTAATGTATTTTTTAAGCTCCTTGGTGTTTTGCCTGCATGTATGTCTGTGTGAGGGTGTCAGAAGTCGTAGAGTTACAGACGGGTGTGAGCTGCCACGTGTGTGCTGGGAATTAAACCCGGGTCCTCTGGAAGAGCAAGCAGCCAGTGCTCTTAACTGCTGAGCCATCTCTCCAGCCCATTGTTTTGTGTTTTGAGGCAGGGTCTTATTCATGTGGCCCTCCCTGGCTGGCTTTGAACTTCTAATCATCCTGACTCAACCTGATTCAACCATCTGAATGCTGGGAATTATAGGGGTGTGTCACCATACCCTGCTCAAAGGTATGTGTGCTTATACTAGATGTATGTGCATTAGCATGTATATATGTGTTAGTGTGTGTGTGGGTGTGTGTGTGTAAGCCAGAAGTCAACCACTGGTGTCCTCTTCGGTCATTCTCCACCTTAGCTTCTGAGATTACTCATAGGCCTGAGGCTCACCCATTCACCTAGCCTCCTGAGTCATCAAACCTCAAAGTTCTGCCTGTCTCTGCCTCCCAAAGGTTGGGATTACAAGCTTGCACAACATACTTTTTTTCCATTAAAAAAATGCCATGTCGCTCGGGCACTTGTGCTGTGTAGCAAATGCCAGGCTGATGGAGCCTTCTACTTGGTCTCTCAATGTGTCTTTAAGGAAGTACTCTCTGCTCCTGGAGGCCAGCATCCACTACTGCCCATCACCACTGTGAAGAAGCAGCCCTCCTCTGAGAACGGAGCAGGGTGCTGTGTGCAGGGCCATATCGTTCTGCTTGTCTCTGGTCACACTGCTAGTCACGCTCTGCCAACGGGCAAAGCCAAGTCACTTCCGACAGGCGTCCCCTTCAGCATGAGATGCCTCTGGGTCCAGCAGCTCCGGTTTAGGAAGATGGTCCCAAGCTGAAGACTGGTTCGACGCTGACCTTCTGGTCCACAGACAGACCTTGGGCAGCAGTTGTGACATCATCAGTCTTGGAGAGGGGGATGGACGCACCAGCTCTACACAGCGTGCTCCTGTCCCATGGAGATGCCACTCGAGAGTCAGTTCTACCAGCTCTGGCGTGACCAGCATCACAGACAGGATGACAGCCTCTGGTCACTTGATCAAGTGTGATGCTTAATATCAATTGCTAACTTGACAGGATCTAGAATCACCTGGGGGCGCAAAACATGCTCCTGGGCATGTCGGAGAGTTTCTAAACCGGGCTAACTGAGGCAGAAACACCTACGGTGAATGTGGGCAGCTCCATCCCGTGGGCTGGGCTCCTGTCTGAATAAAGAGGAAGAAGTGAGCTGGTGGCCAGCTCTCTCTCTCTGCCTCCTGACTGTTGGCGGAGGGACAGCGGCAGCCCCCACCTGGGACTCCATTCTGATCCCTACATGGAATTGAGTATACAGGAGACGAGTGGGTGACAGGGATGGAGACTCCAGGGAAGCAGCTTTTGTGACTTATCCTCTGCCTCAGGTGAGCTTTTGGTACAGCAGCAGCCTTTGAGTCTGGTCATGAAGGCCCGGGTTTCGATTCCCAGCACCGATGACTGGGAGAGACGGCTCAGCAGGCAGGAACACTTGCTGCTCTTACAGAGGACCCTGTGTTTAATTCCCCAAACCCGTATGGTGGATCAGTCACCTGTAACTGCAGTTCTGGGGATCCAGTGCCATCCTCTGACCTCTGACCCCACAGGTGTCTGCCCGACTTTTTTTTTTTTTTTTTTTTTTAACATGGGTTCCAGGATTCTGTGAGTCCGAGGGGCCATCCCACCTCTGCTTCCCTAGCCCCGGGGTTGCATCTGTGCTTTGCCAGCATCGAGCCTTTTGACATGGATTCTGGGGGGTGGAACTCAGGTCCCCATGCTTGCTCTGAACACCAAGCAGTCTCTGCAGCCCATTAAACTCATATCGAACATATCGTTGGTTTCTCCCCAAAGAGAATATGAGGTGTAGGGGCTAGGGAGATGGCTCCATAGTTAAAACACTCACCATGCAAACACAAGGACCCGAGTTCCAATCCCCAGGGCCTGTAGAAATGCTGACTGGGCAGGTCTGTAATTCCAGTCTTCAAAGGCAAAAACAGGTACTCCCCAGAGTGGGCTGGGTAGTGGGACTAGCCACATGGATGAGCTCTGGGATTGAAGCGAGCTCTGCCTCAGTGAATACGGTGGAAAAGTGATGAAGGGTCATTTCTCCACGTCAGCCTCAGCCATCGCATGCATGTGCACCATCATACATGCATGCACACGCACACGCGAATGGAAAAGGAAAGAGAAGGAATCAGGAGGAGGATAAAAACCTGCAGTTGCCTGCAGCTGAGCTAATCTCAGCACCTTGTCGGCAAGAATCCCGCCTGGTCTCTTGGTCCAACCAGACTCTTAGACCGTCAATAATCAAATTGTCAGGAAAAGATTATAATTGCTTAATCGGGGAAGGACAAAGGGTAGAGATGAAGTTCCCATCTGTCAATAGTCGCAGAAGCGAGGATTAAAAATTAGTTGGTGGCTTAGCTGATATTTTTAGAATTCCGCCAGCGAGGGACGAGGATTCTGAAAGCGGGAAAGTGATCCAAGCGCAGCATAATTCGGCAAAGATCACGGTTAGCTTAGCGCCCTTTGTGAAGACGCGATCTCAGGCATAGTGGGAGGATGTATCTGGGAAGTGCTCGGCAAGCAGAATTCGATCTGGGACAGGCGAGCCTAGATGAAGACAGGAGAAACATGGCGAGCCGTGCTGAAGATTGCCAGAGATACTGTATTTAAGATGGGCAGTGAGCGGTGGTCTACGCCTGTGAAGAATTAGGTAATGTGCCCAGTAGAGGTTTATTCTGAAGGTGAGAGGAGAGTTGAATGGAAGAATAAATACCATATTCCCAGCATTGAGCATTTTCTCCTGGGGATTACAGCACCACCTCACATACACAATCACATACACAATCACATATACACACCCTCACATACACAACCACATACACACACCCTCACATACACAATCACATACACACACCCTCACATACACAATCACATACACACACCCTCACATACACAATCACATATACACACCCTCACATACACAATCACATACACACACCCTCACATACACAATCATATACACAATCAGACACCATACCCTCACATACACAACCACATACACACACCCTCACATACACAATCACAAACACACGCCCTCACATACACAATCACATGCACACCCTCACATACACAATCACATACACATACCATCACATAGGCAATCACACACCATACCCTCACATACACACACGCACACACACTATCAGCAGCAGAAGGCCACACCTTGTTAGCAGCCATATAAAGGATATGGAAGAAGGAAGCTTGCTCTTTCCCCTGCTTGCTTTTACTCTTGCTGGCACGTCCATTCTTCCACTAGCATTAGAGCCTGCTTCCTCAGGATTTAACTGAAGACCAACTGAGAGTCATCCAACCCCATGAATTGAGCAGTTACTGAATTCCTAGGCTTTTCATTGGTAAACAGCCTTTGTTGGGCTAGCTGGATCACAGCCTGTAAGATATTCTGAAAAATCCCATATATGTTATATCACACACACACACACACACACACACACACACATACACACACACTCATTCATTCTATAAGTTTTGTTCTCCTAGAGCAGTGGTTCTCAACCTTCCTAATGCTGCAACTCTTTGATACAGTCCCTCATGCTGTGGTGACCCTAACCACAACATTATTTTCGTGGCTACTTCCTAACTGTAATTTTGCTGCTGTTATGAATCACAATGCGATATCTGTGCTTTCCAAGAATCTTAGGTGACCCCTGTGAAAGGATAGCTCAATCTAGAGAACCTGTTCAGAAGATTCCTGACTAATTCAACTCAGGTATCAAGTATCAGTACCTCACTGAGTACTATTCCTGCTTAGTGATCCCACATCTCATTTATTCATTAATCTCTGGGTAGAGCGTTGGCTCATTTCCACTTTTTGGCCAATATGAAAATACTTTTATAAATAAGTAAATATTTCTTGTGTAGGGAGAATTCAAATTTTGAAACAGAGTCTCACCATGCAGCTCAGGCTAGCTTTGAACTCAGCATCTCCTGTGTCAGCCTCCAGAGTGCTGGGAGGATAGGGCTTTGGGCCACCACAACCATTCAATAGATGTTTTCTGAGTGAATGCATTCGATTGAAATTAGACGCACTGGTCAGAGTCTCTGGTGAGCTTGAGCTCTGTCTTCTAATGGCCCTGGCAAATTTGCTTTAAGGAAATCAGCCACTCTCTTCTGGACATATTCCCATCTGCAAGTCAGATGCTTCTGCCGGCCAAAAGTTGTTCCACGCAGCCCTTCCAGTGTCTCCTGGATGAGACCCTGGCTGTCGGAAGACCAGAGGTGACCACGCCCACTGATTCAGACCAGCATTAAGGAAGTTGAGGCAAAAGGAATACATATTTGAAGCTAGCCCGGACTGTATACCAAGACCTTGTTTTAATATAAAATATGGTCTGGAGATATGGCTCGGTGGTTAAGAGCACTGGTTGCTCTTCCGGGGGACCCAGGTTTGATTCCTAGCACCCTCATGGTGGCTTATAACCGTCTGTAACTCCAATTCCAAGGGATCTGATTCCATCTTCTGACCTCCACGGGCATGTACGTGGTACATATACATGTAAACAAAACACCCACGTGCATAAAATTTTTTTTTACTCAAAAAGCAAAATAAAAAAAAATACCAAAACAGCTAGTAGATTGTTGAAGATAGTCCTTTTGGACAAATCCTGGAGTATAAACTACTCCTTTCCGGGGATCCAGCCCTGATTGTCTTTTTCTGTGATTAGTTCTTCCTGCCACTACTCGCGGTGCAAAACCTGCAGAGAAACGCACGATTCGCGCCACAGTGCGTCCAACCCATCTCGCGCCTGCCACCTAGTGGCTAGAGACTGGCAGGACACGGGTTCAGATAGAGAGCCAGGAATCAAGTGGGCAGGGCAGAAGGGCTGCTAATCTTGGGTGCCCAGAGCAAGGACTCACCTTGCTCTGCAGCAGTGAGAGTCGCCTTCCATCAGGCTAGACCGGAACCCGGAAAGGGCTTTGCAAGGTCGTGAAGGGCTTCCAACCGCAGGACAGTTGGTCGTCAGAACGACTACTGAGCTATTGGTGACCCTTCCCACTCCTACTCACGTCCTCTCCTCTTCCCTTCAGTTCCCACCGTTTGAACTCTGTGCTCTGAGCCCTGTGTGCCAATCCCTCCCCTTGGGCATAGCTACAGGTGGTTGCTGGGTGGCCGCCCTGATTGGAAGTCAGCACCATCCACTGAACAGTGCCTCCGGAGAGCACGGTGCAGTGGGAGGTTGGTCCTGGGCAATCAGGGATGGCACCTGTCCTACTCTGGTGAGCTTGCATTCTAGTTGTGGAGAAGCAGATGGTGCTGTTGTCCTAAGGAGTCTTAATTCACAGCGAACCCTTATCTGCCTCAGTTTCCCTGCCAGGAACCTGAGATAATAAAGCAATTCCACATGGTGTTGTTTCTGGGCATCATCCCCTTGCTCGTGTGTGTGTGTGTGTGTGTGTGTGTGTGTGTGTGTGTGTGTGTGTGTGTGTGTGTGTGTGTACTCCTAGCCCAATCCAAGGGGCTTTACTATGTCCAGGACCAGTGGACTTGACTCAGCCTCTGTCACCCCTAACCCCAGCCCAGTAAACCTGCAGAAGGATGGATGTCTTGTTAAGAGTCTGTCCAAAGTCTGGTTGGAAGGGGCAAGGCCCATCAAACTGGCAGAGGCAGCTGGAGCCTCAGTTTCAGATGAGAAGAATTTGAACCGAGGGCTCTCCCTGGTAGGCAGGAGCATAGTAAGTTCAAGGCTAGACTGGGACACAAAGTGACCTCAACGCCAGTCGGGGCCACTTGTGGAAACCCTGCTCAAAAAGCAAAGCAGCGGCGTGATTCCCTCCTGTGTGTCTGTTCTGTGAAAGAGTAGGCCGTTGTTTTCCATTTGGCTTCTCTCACACCTCTCACGCCTCCACCTCATGGAAGACTCGATGGACGTGGACATGAGCCCTCTTTGGCCTCAGAACGACCTCTTCGGTTGTGAGCTAAAGGCTCACAGAGACTATCCCTTTAAAGTGGATAATGATGGGGTTGGGGATTTAGCTCAGTGGTAGAGCGCTTGCCTAGCAAGCTCAAGGCCCTGGGTTCGGTCCCCAGCTCTGAAAAAAAGAAAAAAAAAATAAAGTGGATAATGATGGAATGAGCACCAGTCATCATGAAGAACGGTTAGTGTAGGAGCAGGGGTCAAAGATGAGTTACACATCGTAGAGGCCGAAGCAATGAACCAGGAAGACTCCAATGAAAGCAACACCGGTGACTTTGAAAATGTCTATACAACCAACAATTTCCCTTGGGGGCTTCGGAATTACACCACTTGAAGTCTTAAGGTTGTAGTGTGGTTCGGGGCTTCTGCACATTAGTGGACAGCACCTTGTAGCTATAGAGGAAGATGCAGAGTCAGGAGATGGAGATGGAAAACTGCTAGGCATGTCTGGAAAGAGATCTGCTCCTGGAGGTGGGAACAAGGTTCCACAGAGACAAAGTAAAACTTGATGAGGATGGTGATGAAGAAGATGACGGTGATTTTGATGAAGAGGGAACTGAAGAAAAGGTTGCGGTGAAATCTGTACGGGAGCCGAAAATGCACAAAAGTCAAACCAAAAGGGAAAAGATTTAAAACCGTCAACACCAAGATCAAAGGGTCCTTAAAAAAAAAAACAGGAAAAAACTTCCTAAAATACCAAAAGGACCTAGTTCTGTAGAAGACATTAAGGCAAAAATGCAAGCAAGTATAGAAAAATGTGGTTCTCTTCCCAAAGTGGAAGCCAAGTTCATTAATTATGTGAAGAATTGTTTCCGGATGACTGACCGGGAGGCTATTCAAGGTCTCTGGCAGTGGAAGAAGTCCCTTTAAGAAAATGGTTTAAATAGTTTGAAATAGTCTGTCTTACTTCATTTCTGTAATAGTTGATATCTAGCTGTCCTTTTTATAATGCAGAGTGAGACCTTTCCCTACTGTGTTTAATAAATGTTGTCCGGGTTCAACTGCCAAGAACGTGTTGTCTAAAATGCCTGTTTAGTTTTCAAGGATGGAACTTCACCTTGGTTTTAAGTATGTATGCAATGCTATGATAGGACATAGTAATAGTGGTGGTCAGATGTGGGAATGGTAGGGAGACAAAAATATACGTGGGAAATAAACTCAGTATTTTAATAAAGTATGGCTCAACAATGGAAAGTGTGTGTAGAATCCCCCAGTGAGGGGCTGGGGCGTGGCTCAGTGGTAGAGCCCCTGCCTAGAATTCCCCCAGTGAGGGGCTAGGGTGTGGCTCAGTGGTAGAGCCCCTGCCTAGAATCCCCCAGTGAGGGGCTGGGGTGTGGCTCAGTGGTAGAGCACCTGCCTAGAATCCCCCAGTGAGGGGCTGGGGTGTGGCTCAGTGGTAGAGCACCTGCCTAGAATCCCTCAGGGAGGGACTGGGGGCGTGGCTCGGTGGATGAGCCCTTTAGAAAATGAGGGGTTGGGTCTGGTTCCATGATACCTTGTCCTAGCATGCTCCAGAACCTGCATGTGCTTCAGCTCCTGCCACAACCCCTCAGGTCTCTGTCCCTTGTACTTAAAGGTCTCTAAGGTAAACAATTTCATCAGGTCCTCTCAACAGTTAGAGAAAGGGTAAGAACCGGTGTCCCAGGCGTCTGGGACAGGCATTTGTCCCTGGCAGAGTGTTTCTCTGACACTTCACTTTAGCGACTGAATTCTTAAGTAAGAATCAACGTCCCAAATTAAGTCTCT
The DNA here is from genome assembly GCF_011064425.1 of Rattus rattus. Lineage (NCBI taxonomy): Eukaryota > Metazoa > Chordata > Mammalia > Rodentia > Muridae > Rattus > Rattus rattus. The sequence continues at coordinate 13,685,898 of NC_046169.1, read as the reverse complement.
AATTCCCAAGCAAGCCAAGCAGCTATTTTTCTTGCAAATCTTGCATGAACATAATTTAATAGAAGATACAAACTAATAAAATAAGGCCATATATTAGATCCTCTGCACAATAAAGAAAACAGACGAGTTAGGAGACGAATGGGCAGCGTTTCAGCCCAGGGAGAAAGAAAATAAAGTAGAAATAAGATGTAAGTTCCACCCTGTGTGTAAATAACTTTAAAGAGAAATAATAAAGATGGCGTCCACTGCTTTTAATGTATTAGGGGAATTATTTAATTGCAGGATAATGAGAGGTGGTAGCGTTTCACAGAAGCTATACACTCAAGATTAATTTCGTTGTTATTGTCACTGTTGCTGTGGTTGGTGGTTTTACCTTGAAACCGGACTTCCCTAAATTTTCTAAACTGACCTTAAACTTCTAATCCTCTGCCTTCAGTCAAACCGAGAAGGCTGCACACTGTGCCACCACTGTGCCCTGCTTTTAAGACACCCCTCCTCCCGTCCTCCATTATTTTTTTTTCTGTTTGTACAGTTAGAAATAGAGCCCACAGCTTATTCTGACACTCTAAAGCCCAGGATGACTTTGGACTCATGGTCCCCGTGCCTCAACCTCCTAAATACCTGGGAGGACAGTCCTGTGTTACCACCACTGGCTCCTCCTCCTCCTCCTCCTCCTCCTCCTCCTCCTCCTCCTCCTCCTCCTCCTCCTCCTCCTCCTCCCCCTCCTCCCTCCCCTCCTCCCCCTCCCCTCCTCCTCCTCCTTCTTCTCTCTCTCTCTCTTTCTCTCTCTCTTTCTTTTATATTGCATTTAATAACTTTTGTTTCCATTGGGGAGGTGGGATCTTTCTATGTAGACCAAGATAAGCTGTGAACTCACAGAGATCCACCTGCCTCTTCCTCCCAAGTCTTCACATTCCTCATATCTTCTTCTGTTACTGTGTCTGCACATGTGTGTGTGCCTGGAGGTAGAGGTGCCTCCTCCATCTAGAGGTCAGAAGACAACTTTATGTGGTCCTTGAACTCAGGTTGTTTGGCTTGCCATGGTGTTTTCTGAGTTATCTCTCCCCTTTGGTGTTTTTTTTTTTTGTTTGGTTTGTTTTTTTTTTTCCGGGCATGCACTGAATCCAGGGCCTTGCGCTTGCCTTCAAGTTTCTACCACTGAGCTAAATCCCCAAAACCCCCCCTTTGGTGTTTTTTAAAACAGGGTCTCTGTGATAAGTTTGAATAAGAATGGACCCACTGAGCTAAGCATGGTGGTGGGTGCCCTAATCTTAGCATTTAAGAGGTAGAGGCAGGCAGATCTCTGAGCTTGAGGCCAAACTTGTCTGAGTGAATGCTTAAAAAAGAAACAAGGGCACAATGCAGATTAGGAGGTATTGGCCTTGTTGATTCTAGAAGTGTGTCACATGGGGGGCAGGCTTTAAAAAATGCTTTATCATTTACCCAGTGTCTCTCTTCCTGCTGATCCAGATGTAGAACTCTCAGCTCTCTTTTCCAGATGGCCTGCATGCCACCATGCTTCCACCATCATGAAAAAAAAGACTGAACCTCTGAAACTGTGAGCCACCTCATGACCTCTTTTTTTTATTTTAAAGAGTTGCCATGGCCATGGTGTCTCTTCACAGCAATAGGAACCAAGACATCCTCTCCCCAGGCTGGCCTGAACTCATGCAAACTTTTTATCAACTGGGTCACAGGCATGTGCCACCACCCCTATTCTGCCTTCATTTTTTCTTTCTCTTCATCTGAAAGTCCCCTCTTTCTCTCTTTCTTTCTCCCCTTTTCCCTTTCTTTCTCCCCTTTTCTCTTTCTTTCTCTCACTTGACATCTCAGCTCAGAGGAAGCCTCCTCCTCCTCCTCCTCCTCCTCCTTTCCTTTCCTCCTCCTTCCTGGGCAAGACACAGGGTTTCTCTGTGTAGCCTGGAAAGAACTCACTATGTAGACCAGGCTGGCTTTGAACTCAGAATCCTCCTGCCTCACCTGAGTAAAGGGGTCCCGAGGCATGCTTCCATTCCCAACCTTCATTTGAAGAAAGACAATACTGGTCCCAGCACTTGGGAGGCAGAGGCACAGATTTTCTGTGCATTAGAGGTCAAGCCTGATCCTCAGAGGGCTTGCTGGGCTGGCCAGGGCTAGCCAACCCCAAGAGGCTCACACACCAAAAAAAAAAAAAAAAAAAAAAGAACAAGACACAATACCAAATATAATGTTGAATTTGTAAGATTCTTGCACATGCATTTATGAAACAGATTACTCTTCATCTGGGACCAGGTCTTTAAAACTCCTCCCTTGGAGGGCATCACAGCAACACTTGAAATTTCAGCTCAGAGGAAGCAGAAGCAGGAGGATGGACAGTTTGATTTAGAAGCCAGCCTGGGCAACACAGTGAGTTTCAACCCAGCTTAGCTTACAGGGTGAGACCCTGACTCGACAGATCAGAATAAGTCACTGAATAAAGTAAACTGCTGTCTCCTCCCCAAGTCCCATGAGGCAGAATACTGGTTAGCAATAAGAAGGCACAGAGTTTTCATACACAGGTAAGATGAGTCTCGGGAGGGTTGCATGGAGTGGAAAGCCAACCCCGAGAGGCTCACACACCACGAGGCCTTGCTTATGTAATGACCTTGCAATGAGAAAATTGCCGACACATGGGACAGGCTGGGGTTTGGAGGCCACAGCATGTTGAAGGGGCAGCGGGGCTAAAGCTATGCATGGGGTCCTATGGTGATAGCCATGTTTAGCAGAACTGGGTGTGCAGATACGAATGCAGAAACATATCCAGAACCAGCAAGCTGAGTGAACATAGAACCATAGCAGAGAGCCTCTGGGGCTGGGGCACTGGTACACTACTAGCCCACCATGCCTGCCTCCTTCTGGCTAGACTCTGACCTACACAGTTCCACTAGTAAGCTTCGTGTAGGAGGAAAGCGACATCTTATTTTGTTTTGAGTACAACAGCTGTGGATGCCTTTCCCACCTGGATGTATGACCCTGGTGTCTGGTTATAGCCTCTGGTGGCAGACAAACTTGGTTTATGAGATGGGACTCTGCTATGTCCTGGTTGCATGCTCTGGAGACTTCCAGCTCCTCCCTTGCCAAGATGGGCCAGAATCAAAGCAGCCACCTCTGAGGCTGCTGTCCAGCATCCAAGCTTGGTAGTGCTGAAGTCATCGTGTAAAAATACTAATTGGAAAGGGTGGTGGGTTTAGTTCTGGGGCAGCATTACTGAAGTCTGGGCTCTGGTTGTAGCTGGACTATGTCTATGTCTTTCTGTCTATGTCTCTCTCTCTCTCTCTCTCTCTCTCTCTCTCTCTCTCTCTCTCTCTCGGACATCTCAGCCTCACAGAACTGTGTATGAACTCTTCAGAGCTGGG